>NC_059271.1:9308666-9336166 GCF_017591435.1 Portunus trituberculatus | reverse complement strand
GCCAGGTGTGTGTGTGTGTGTGTGTGTGTGTGTGTGTGTGTGTGTGTGTGTGTGTGTGTGTTGTGAAGAAACTTAATCATCCGTCATGAGAAAGTATAAACCAAACAAACAACAACAACAATAACAACGAAAGGGGCATAAGTATCATCATTACCATCATCATCAACAACAACAACAACAACAACAACAACAACAACCCAATTTACCATTACCACCACTGTAATCAACAACAACAACAACAACAACAACAACACCCAATTTAACATTACCACCACTGTTATCAACAACAACAACAACAACAACAACAACACCCAATTTACCATTACCACCACTGTAATCAACAACAACAACAACAACAATCACATGAATAACCACCACCACCACAACAGCAAAACAACATGTCCCTTAAGAATACACATGCAAGCCTTCAATTGAGCAATTAACACAGCACACCAAAGACGTACCTCAAAGGCGAAAGCAATAACCCATTATGTTAAGATAAGTGGCGTGTCGCGTTCAGAAGGGAAGGGTAAGTTATGCTATTACCTATATTTTGGCCCTGAGAGAGCGGTGGTGTGACGCCCTCCTCTCGCTCCTTCATCCACGGGGGAGGAGCGCCACTCAGGTGAAGAAATTGAGCAAATGGAACAGCAAATGGAAAGAGAGCGAGAGAGAGAGAGAGAGAGAGAGAGAGAGAGAGAGAGAGAGAGAGAGAGAGAGAGAGAGAGAGAGAGAGAGAGAGAGAGAGAGAGAGAGAGAGAGAGAGAGAGCCACGTGCTGATTGTGGGGGATCTCAATCACCACCTGGAAAGAGACGCCTACGAGAATCTCCTGGAGGTGCAGGGTCTGACAGATCATGTCACCTTCCCCACACATGAACGAGGAGGGACATTAGACCCTGTCATCTCAGACTACCAGGAGGACAAGCTTCAGTGTCATCAGCTGGGGCTCGTGGGCAGCTCTGATCATCACGCTGTACTGACACAGCTGGAAGTGGGCGTGGCTCGGGACGAGGCCACCACCCGCACCATCTGGCTGTGGAACAAAGCAGACTGGGCTTCCCTGCGCCGCGACCTGACCCACACCCCATGGGCCACTCTGCTACAGGGAGGAGCAGAGAGTGAAGCACTTGCACTCACCTCTCACCTTCTCGCCCTCCAGAGACGCCACGTCCCACACAGGGAATACACCACCAGACCGACGGATCAGCCATGGTTTGGCTACCGTTGCCGTGTTGCTGCTGAGGCAAAGTATGCTGCCTGGCTCCGCTACAAGAGGAACCCGACTCGGCGCAACAAGGACTTGCATAGGGCTGCATGCAGGAGGATGGTGGTAACCAGCAAGTGGGCCTTAAAAAAGTGGGAGGAAAGCCTGCGCCGGAAACTGTGTGGCACTGGCGTAGGAAACAAAACTTGGTGGTCCCTTGTTAAGGACAAACAGGAACTGGCCACCAAGAATCCATCCCTCCCTCAGCAAGCAGGACGGTACTGTCGCCACCAGCAGTAAGGAGAGGGCACAGTTGCTGGCTTCCTTGTTTGCTGGAAAAATGAAGGTGGGGAATCCACAGCAGCCACCGCCTCAGCTGGTCCAGCAATGTGAGAAGACTGTCACCATGGTGGAGGTGACGCATCAGCAGGTGAAGCGATTATTGCGGGGCTGGACACACAGAAAGCTACCGGCCCTGATGACATCAGCCCGCACCTGCTGAAGCGATGCTCCCAGGAACTGGCTGCCCCTCTCACCCAAGTTCACAACTTGTGTACGGGAAAACGTCTGGCCTTCAGTGTGGAAGGAGGCTCGAGTAGTTCCTGCACACAAAAAGCTCCAGGACGGACCCAAAAACTACAGACCCATATCCCTGTTGTCAGTGGTGGGTAAAGTGTTTGAGAGGGTCGTGGCAGAGGTGGTGTGTAGCCATCTCAAGGACAATGCCCTCCTCTCAGACCAACAGTTTGGGTTCAGACCTGGAAGGTCAACCTCCGACCTAATGATGCTTCTCACCAGGCAGTGGCAGGACGCCCTCGACGACGGCAAGGACACTATAGTGGTTGCTTTGGACATAGCTGGAGCTTTTGATAAAGTATGGCACAACGGATTACTGGAAAAGCTTCGTGCTAAAGGCATCCAGGGTGGCTTGCTACGACTCCTGGGAAATTACCTGCAGGACAGAAGCCTCAAGGTGGTTGTCAACGGGCAAACATCTGAGTCCCTGCCTGTGGAGGCATCAGTGCCACAGGGTTCAATTCTTGGCCCACTCCTGTGGAATATCTACGTGGATGATCTTCTCCAGCTACTGCCAGGAGTCAAGGCCTATGCTGATGACTGCACCCTCTCCTATACCTATCCACGCCAGGACAGTGGGCGGGCTGCTGAGGCCATCAATCAGCAGCTACGAGTGATAGAGGAGTGGGGTGCTCGCTGGCAAGTGACATTCGCGCCGGAGAAGACACAGGCAATGGTTGTCTCTCGGTCCCCAGCCGCCATGGCAGCAATGGCAGGAAAGTTGTCTTTGGCGCTGCTCTCCCACTCCAAGATGACGTCAAGATACTTGGAGTGGAGGTGGATCGAGGGCTGAGGTTTGACAGCCATGTCAAATCCATTGCCAAGAAAGCCTCTCACAGGATCTCCGCTCTCAGAAGGATCGCCAGTTTCCTCGACAGGAAGGGGAGACTGCTGCTGTACAAGGCACAGGTGCGGCCCCACCTTGAGTACGCAGCTCTCTCCTGGATGTCCTGTGCCGCCACACACAGAAGGAGACTGGACAGCATCCAACGCCGCGCCATACGGCTAGTAGATGCTGCAATACCACCTCACCCAGAGCCTGAGCGTCCCTTGATTCACTGGAACACCGCAGAGATGTGGCGGCAATCGTAGTGTTCCATAAGGCACAGGTGCAAAGAGTGCCACATCTGGCAGGGCTGCGTCATCCTCTGAGAGTCACCGCACGGAGCACGAGAACGGTGCTCAATGGTGGTGACGCCGTAGAGGTGCCGCGATCCCACGGGTGTCAGCATCAACGCACCTTCGCAGGACGCGTCTCCAGGATGTGGAACTTGTTCACGGCCGCGGTGCCTCACGTCCAGGAGATGAACACACACAGTGTCAAACTGATGGCACATAAGTGGAGACAGACACTGCCAACTCCTCTGACACTCTTTGTGACGTGACACTCAGTGTAGTGCAGTGCGTGAATAGTGCTAGTGAAGTGAAAAGAACAGTGCTCCATTTACATGCTGACCATCTTGTATATTTTCTATTTTTAAGTCTTGTAAATATTGTAGAGAAATAGATTGTAGTACCCTTAGAATAGGTAGCACACGACAGTGCGCCTTTGGGTACATGTTCTTCTGTATAAATTATGTTTAAATAAAAAAAAAAAAAAAAAAAGAGAGAGAGAGAGAGAGAGAGAGAGAGAGAGAGAGAGAGAGAGAGAGAGAGAGAGAGAGAGAGAGAGAGAGAGAGAGAGAGAGAGAGAGAGAGAGAGAGAGAGAGAGAGAGAGAAAAATGTAGCATATTAGGCATAATGAAATGTTTCAAATGCTTCAAATTTTTAATAATAATAATAACAATGATAATAATAATAATAATAATAATAATAATAATAATAATAATAATAATAATAATAATAATAATAACGATAATAATAATAATAATAATAATAATAATAATAATAATAATAATAATAATAATAATAATAATAATAAAATAACAAAGATAATGTTGATGTTGATGATGATAATAATAATAAAAATAGTATTAATAATAATAATAATAATAATAATAATAATAATAATAATAATAATAATAATAATAATAATGATAATAATAATAATAAAAATAATATTATAATTATTATTAATGATAAAAATAATAATAATTATTATAATAATAATAATGATAATAATAATAATAATAATAATAATAATAATAATAATAATAATAATAATAATAATAATGAAAACGAAAACAAGAAAATAATAAAAGATGTGTGTGTGTGTGTGTGTGTGTGTGTGTGTGTGTGTGTGTGTGTGTGTGTGTGTGTGTGTGTGTGTGTGTGTGTGTGTGTGTGTGTGTGTGTGTGTGTGTGTGTGTGTGTGTGTGTGTGTGTGTGTGGGTGTGTGTCACATGACTTTATGTGAATGTTTTGCTGTTATTCTGTTTTTTTTTATTTTTTTTATATTATATTTCCTCTGAGTTCCAGGAAACAGGATACGTTACTGAATCGAATGGTAAAGCAGTAATGAAAACACCCAGCGGTGGCGCAGTGGATAAGGTGGTGAGCCTGGGATGGGGCGGACGTCCAGGTGTAGGTTCGAATCCCATTACATGCCGCTTTGAAGCTATGCCATTTGTCGCGTGGTTTAAAGTTACCTACATGTCACTGTGATACTCAGGTTCTAGGTGTTTCCTCTAAAGATGCACTTGGGTGATGATTGGGGCCCTAATATGGATACCACTATAAATATAATGGGCGGAAGCTTAACAGCGCTTCCTACATATACACTTCAAGTATGCCTACAGGCGCTATAGGCCATAATATAAAAAGAAAAAAAAATCAACTTTCTTGGATTAATATCTAAAGAACAGTGTTTAGTATTCAGATATCAGTCTTTATTGCTATTGACACGGTGGTTTATTTTTAGTTATTCTACTGTATAATTCTGCTGGACACTTGGCCATGTCCTTACCTAAGATAAGGATTGCAGTACTATAACATAAACTACTCACTAACACAATTAAATGATCAGGAATGGTACTTTTTTTGTATGTACAAACAATAGTTGCTTATGACGAAAGAGAATATACAAGCATAATAATAATATGTGTGAATTCACAAATAAGTTACACAGCCTATATATAGAAGTACTTTCATCAAATACCCTTTTCCATGATTTTATCTTTTTTTTCAGGGTATTGATCTATTTAAGTCACAAAGAAGAGATACTAAAATAGCACAAAAGATCTAACTGATAATCCTTCAACTTTTGGTTACTTCATCAACTTTCTATTTCCACCACAGGAACTCACCCGCTGCTTTAATAATTTGGCAGAGAAGTGACCTCTCTCCAACTCAAAGGTAAATTCCATAAATCCCCATTTTCATACACAGATGATTTATATATTCGTGCCTAAGGAATAAAGTATATTTGCAAAAAATATTTGTTATAAGTTCTAGAAATTTTCAAAAAATTACTCTTAATTGATTTAAATACGTATATTTAGTGTTTAATAAATCATTACTTGATTTATAAGTCTTTGAATATTTCGGTTCCTTCATGAAACTTAACAAAAGTTTTCACTCTGTAATTTCTACATAACAATATGGATTGAAATAATTGAATGACTTTATCCCTTCTGTTGTCAGCAAAGTTTCTGAATTTCGTTTTATTCTTCCATCAAAATTGTTTCATTAAACCTGAGAAACCATAACAGAGAAAGGATAAAGCACGTTATAACTTTCTGCCGCTTTGCAGCTTCAAGCTGTGAGGATGAAAACTACAAAAAAAAAAAAGTAAGAGTCTATGTCTTCGTTTAATTATGTACAAAACTCCTTGACGATCAGAAGCGAATGTGTTTTCACCTAATAAAAAAATTCACTAAATGTAATTAAGGTTTTAATTGCCACTTAATGCAAATACCAATTGGTTAAATATCAGTATATCCACATTCCTTTAGAATATTTTTATTATTAAATGTCAAATTAAAATCTGCGAAACACTCTTAATTTAAGGGAAATGCTTGTGCTGGTGTCTATTAGTGATGCATTAGGGTGATGGCATGTTCGGTTTTTATAGCATCTATTCATACCAACATCATAATGTTGCCAGTGATAAATAATAGAAAAAAAGTTTTGTAAGTATTATAATCCTCGCATTCAAGTAGCCTTGTTAGGGCTAAGATACTCAATACTACCCTTCCCCCCTCATCTGCTTTTCTCACCATACTAAAACTCCCCAGCTACTCGAGACCTTGCTGGCTTGCTTCAGTAACTCTAGGAAGCCGCCCCAGGCCAATTGGGATACGATATGTAAATCCCGCCCAACTAACCAAATCAGTCTCAACACAGCTGAGTGTCTTCTTCGCCTGGGGATCTAGCAAAGTGAAAATGTGCATCATACCATCCTATTTGTGAGCAGACCGTGTTCCATTTAGACCAGTGAACATTCATTCCACTCATCTTCATTCATACAATTACTACCTGGTGGTGAAAATTCAAATATTGTGTTGTATTTGTTATCATATGTCTTCATATGTCTTTATTATTTTCTTGTATGTGTGACTCACTACTGTGTGTATTATGTTGGTGTCGGTAATCTCTGGTTTAATTATATTTTTGTATTTAATTTTCTTGAGTATATATATATATATATATATATATATATATATATATATATATATATATATATATATATATATATATATATATATATATATATACATTTTTTTTTTTTTTAGCTCTTCTCCGTTATGTCATCTTATGTTATTAAGGCAAGTCAGTTACATTACTTGCCACAGATGGTGGAAATATTATTATGGTAGATTTTTCTATTAGTTAAATAAAAGCAGTTAAATTATTCTTTCCTTTCCATCACCTCTTTTTTTGTTTAATGTTCGAGTAGTCAGTCTTAATATAATATTCTTCTAGATATTCTACTGTCCTGCTCTTATCATAAGTAACAAGTGAGTATTTTTTCACTGGTGAGTATTTTTCACCGGATCACCTTAGCGATAAGCAATGAAGAATGAGTTAAAGTGATGAAATGTTAAGTTTATACACTATTTAGACGAATGCTATGTCAAAATTACAATTTTTACACTTTTACACGAATGCTATGAAAAAAAAAATGATTTTACACTATTCAGACTAATGCTATAAAAAATTACAGTGCAATCAAGTGCACATTCTTTTTTTCTCAATTCATAAAGGATTCACCTGAAAAATCAATGAAACCATTGGTAAGAAAAGAAAAGAGCAACATTTGTCGCTGCAACAGACAAGAGAACATACATAACCTTCAAAGTAACAAAAATATATTTCTAATGCAAATGTAACTAAGTGAAGCTAATCTATCTATCAACTCTGTGAAACATCACCCGTTCGAGAAGTTATCGCGTGCCTAAAAAAATAAGCAAGTAAAAAAGTCTGCGTACAACTAAATTACTCGCACTCGACTCGGCCTTCTAAATGAGAAAGAAAATGTCGAGTCGTACAAGTCGACAGAGACATACGTTATGATTCCAGAGTTTCTTTTTGTGTGTGGGACGTAAAAGTAAAATAATATCCTGAGTGGAGCTGTGAAATATGTGTTTTTGAGCCAACGCAGGCAGCCCTTGCAGTCTTTGCTTATGATTCCTGACCTTGCTCTCTCTCTCTCTCTCTCTCTCTCTCTCTCTCTCTCTCTCTCTCTCTCTCTCTCTCTCTATCGTGGTATTTTTATGCATTAAAAGTGAAGATTTAGATAATTCCATCCCAATCTCGTTGATAGTACAAAGAATGCCAATTTGTTGATTCCCTTGAAAAATACATAAATTAGTTCTTCATTATTTCTGCGCACCATTTCAATATCCTCAAATAAGAGAGTTTTATTGATATTCCTGATTGATGTCTGATTGCTAACAACAGTGTACTCTTTACTGGTTCATAGACTCGAGAACAACACATGGATTGCTTACTTGCGAGTGTGGATGGTCTGTAAATCTCGTCCGTGATACCTACAGCAAGATATATACTAAGTCTTACTCTCCATCCGAATGTATTATAGTTTGGGTCGCTGGTAAGATTCCCGGGAAATATGTTTAAACGAGAATGTTGTATGCTAGTGTGAAGTGAAGGTGGATAGCATTTTAGAGAGAGAGAGAGAGAGAGAGAGAGAGAGAGAGAGAGAGAGAGAGAGAGAGAGAGAGAGAGAGAGAGAGAGAGAGAGAGAGAGAGAGAGAGAGAGAGAGAGAGAGAGAGAGAGAGAGAGAGAGAGAGAGAGAGAGAGAGAGAGAGAGAGAGAGAGAGAGAGAGAGAGAGAGAGAGAGAGAGAGAGAGAGAGAGAGAGAGAGAGAGAGAGAGAGAGAGAGAGAGAGAGAGAGAGAGAGAGAGAGAGAGAAGGAAATGAAATCATAAATGAAATGTATAAATAAAGCAATAAAAAAGAGGAAAACAAGAGAAAGAAAGAATGAAAGAAAGACAAAAAAAGAAAAAAAAAACAAAAGTAAGAGGATGTTATAATAATTCTTTAAACTGGAAAAAAATAACAGCTTACTGAGACACACCGGAATAGAAGCAAAAGAGCAAATATGTCCGAATTAGGTCAGCGATTACTTACTTCAAAATGTACAACGCAATAACGAGAAGAAGAAATACTGAGCTAACAAAGGGAGGACTGTCCAAGAGGATTGATTGTTACCTGTCTACATGTAACCTAAAGATGAGATAAAATGATTACAGTGATGTCTTTATTCCTGCAATTTGTTTCAATGATATGAAAAAAAAACCTTTCGAAAGCAATGCATTTCTTGTAAATTTAAATTTTGATTAAAAACAACAAGTATTTGACGGAGTAAAGTTTGCCGCAATGCAATGGTATACCCTGTCTCTCTGTTTCGCTGTCTCTCTAATAAGTTATTCAGGCATGATATTTTCTTTTCTCCGCATGGCATCCTCCGTCTGCTTTCATCACGTTCCCAGCATCAGTGTTGGCATTACACATTCCCTCTTGCCTTCATTTGATGCAATGCAGTAGTTTTGCCAGTATTCGTGCCCCATCTGGCCAACAATAACCCAAAAATGAGTTGTGTATAATTTATAAACACAGGCGCCATCACCACCACCGACCAAGGATGGTAACAAACCCAGCTGCTACAACAAGCAACTGCACTGAAAGTAACATCCCATTTTATTGTTATTAGTACTACTAAAACAATGGAAAAAACAACAACAATGATAATAAAGCTAAATTTTTGCTGCTGCTACTATTAATACTATTTTTATAACTACTACTCCTACCAACACAAGTAAAAGTAAGAACAGTACATAAAAGAAGCAACATAGGAAAGAACATGAGTAGTTCTGACACAAATACCTTCAGAATCACCACAAACACCACCACAAGAGCTGCAACACGATCGGTAGAGGCAGCAACAGTAGTTGTAGGATTAGCTGTGTTGTAACACCACCACAGTATCCGTACAGCTTTTCTTCTTCTCCCTCCCATTACACTCTCCTCTTCCTCCTTCCCGATTATTGTGTGCTCGTTCCGCCGTACTGTTTCCTCTTCAGTGAGGAGTAAAATTTTATGAGTGGCAAGATGAGTATCATGTTTTCCGGCTTCTTTTGTAGTACGGATTCAATAAACACTGAATATTCCATGGCCTTAATTATTCTTTTCAGGGCACGCCGCTGAACACACTTGAAAGCATACATCTGAAGGCACACGTGAAGGCACTATTAGGTACTACAAGCATCACCAAGAAAGGACACTACACAGCGTTGCGTTACATCATCATCTTCATACCATCTACGCACTTCATCTCGTAAGACCAGAGTAATAAACGCTTCAGTAAAAAAACAATTGAGTTTGAAAGTTACCGTATGCAAAGATGTAAATGAGGGTAAAGAGAATTTTAACATTGAAAATACCAGTGGAAGGAAACAAGATCATTTATCAGTGAGTGTGTGTGTGTGTGTGTGTGTGTGTGTGTGTGTGTGTGTGTGTGTGTGTGTGTCCTTCCTAATAGCATTCTTTCCATCAGACTTGCAAATCAGTAGCACTTTCAACTCCCTGTCCTATCCAGATGTAGAGAAAATGTTTTGCTCCAGTATTGAACAGCTGTTGTTTTCAGGTTTACGGAAGGTCCGCTATACTTTTGGCAAATTTAAAGTCAACGATGTCACATTTTTACTTCCCAGCAGGTGTGTCTATTTAATCTTTCCCGTCTGACGGCTTCAATGAGGCCACACATCTTGGTAAAGGTGAAATAGAGCTGGACGATCAATTAAATCAACACAATGCGACACTAAGAGAACTAAGAGAACTGCCGCACCAAATGGAGAGTTATGATACGTGAAGAAAGAACATAAGTACCTCTTGCTACTGCCCGCGATAGACCTCGATAGACCTCAAAAACAAAATAAAAATAAAATAAATAAATAAATAAAGGAAATCATAATTTAATCTGTTTTTCATGACACTCAGTTCGGCAGAGATAGATTCAAATCGATATAATCCAATCCGCTTAGACTTGGGACCTACACCAGGGTCAATAGTATGTAGATCGGCAGAACGAACGCAGGTGGAAAAGCGAAAATGATAGTACTCCTGCATCATCTGAACACATTTCACTACAGGATGTGCGGTGCTAGGAAGGAAAGTTACGGTGCTTATCTATATTCATAAATCTTTTAGTAATTATCTTTTCAAATTAGTTCTTTTTTTTTTTACTGTAAGCTATTGAGACTGTCACTTTCAATATCCCATACATGCTTTTTTCCATTTAATTTGCCTACGCCAGAGCCCTTCTTACATAAATAAAGAAAAGAAAATGTGAGCTTACTTGTCGCATTTTCCTTGTAAACAAACTCTCTGCTTAATATTTGGCTTCAGATTTAACCTAAAATAACTTCTATATTCCTTTATCCATGTTGTGTAATTGACGAGTATAAGTGATCAAAAATTATCTCAACTTTTGGACCTTTAAAAAGAAAAAAAGTTTGTCAGTGAAACACTTTGAAATGTTGAAAAAAATTGTCTTGTTTATGAAAGTGACATGCAATCTCACAAAGCAATGTCTCCATGAAGTACCAGGCTTGAAGTGTATTTCATAATGGCAGTCCTGTATAAATAAACCTAGCACACATCGTAAGTCTGGCTGTCGTGGGCGTGCGTAGCTACACGTGTAATCTGGTAGAGCACTACGGCGTTCCGGAGTAGTTTAAGCCACATTTAAATGAAAAGATTCTCAGGAGTAACATATACTGAAGTGAATGCAACTTTGTGGATTCAGTTTCTTTTTTTCCCTCTTCTCCTACGATTTATTTTTGTCAAATTATGTTGTACTTCTCTCTAAATATCTGGTGTCTAAAGTTTTCTTTCTGCCTAAATTCTTGTTTATCGTTTTACCTTCTTATTGTGCAGAAGTTTACGTGGATTTTTCATGCATGTATATATAAATTCACATCTGACATCAAATATTTTACCAGATTTAAAGCTAAAATTTTATAAAGCTTTGAAATGCACGAGATTTATATCATTTACCAGTCAATGAAACGAGAGTAAGGAGAAAAGAAAGAAGAGTTTAAAAGAATATGAAAGACTTGACAAATTTCAGTATCTCTCATCAAATTTCACCAAAATACTTATAATGGAGGACTTTATTACAGGACTAACCTAATTTACATTCTAAGTCATGACAGACGTGCTTGTATTTTACATGAATACAAGACCACTGTATGACGCATATATTCTCACCTACGCTGCAAATTGATGTTGAGACAATGCATCATTTCGTCACATTCACATAACATTCGCCCTCAGCTTCGCCTGTTCTTTCTAGTTTCATCGTTTCATTCACACATTTGGTATCTTTTATATTCAGTAACATTGACGTTCCCTCGTTTCTGCAGTTTCATCCCAACGTGAAATTCTTTTTTTTCCATCTTTCCATCGTTTGATTTTGTATCTTTTATATTCAGTAGCATTGGCCTTTACTCGTTTATACATTTTAATCCTATCGTATTACTCTTCTTTTATTATTTTTCGAATAAATTTTCTCCCTATTCCACAATTTTTCTTCACAAGCCTTTTCTTGCTCCATCGTTTCATTTGCAAACTTTTCATCTTTTAAATCCAGGAGGATTGACCTTCACACGTCTCTGGAGTTTCATCCTAACATACAATACTTTCTTTTCTGTTTTTATTAATCTTTCAAAATTTTTTTTTGTTTTTCCACGGTTCTTCCTCCCAACCATTGTTCAGTTTATCACCTGCTCGGCATTTTCTCTTTAGTGTTGGTTTCTGCTTCACTAATTCGTTTTAATTGCCGTATTCTATTGCTTCGCGTTTTAGTTTTTTTCACCATTTTCTTTTTTCCTTTTTGTTCTCCCCGTTGTGATCGCACATTCTACCTCTACTGGATCTCTCTTTCCCACTCTGTAACTTACCATACCCTTCCAACCCTTTTTCATTTTTATTTAATTTCCTGCTCCTACCTCTTTCTTCCTTCGCTGTATGCCCATCTCTATTCCTCCCCTTCTCTCGCTCACGCACTCCCTTTCTCATCAATTACTCATTCTTTTTCTCTTTTACTTTACTTGCTCTTAATTTCTCTTTCTCTTACATTCACTTCCAGTTCTTGACGCACCACCACTTGCCATTATTTTATCTTATTCACTTTAATAAACTTTTTATTTAACCACACATAAAACTTTTTTTTTTTTCAACGCCTCCAAGTCACATTTTTCATTCTTAGATTAAAAGACACTTAACGTCATTCCTCTTTGGAAAATGAAACGAACTAAAGAAATACCATAAAAAATATACTAAAATGTGAGAGAATATGTCACTCCATTCATTCAAATACAAACATTTATTACTATTTGCTCACAATAACAAAACACAACACAAAGCAACTTAACAAAAAAATAATTGTTGATATTCCATGAGTCAGTAGCTTCTAAATCACACACTCCACTAAGGAAGGAGACTTTCATAATTCGTGTGGTGTAATAATACATAGAGCTCTCTCGTGTGTGTGTGTGTGTGTGTGTGTGTGTGTGTGTGTGTGTGTGTGTGTGTGTGTGTGTGTGTGTGTGTGTGTGTGTGTGTGTGTGTGTTTCTTCAGTCCAATATCACTTTAGGTTCGCATATTTATCTGGTCATACAATATTCGTGGTGGAGAGCTTTGTTCCGCCATAATCGAGCATTTGAGTTAGTGATATGGCCGCGCTGGGAAGAATTACTACAGGCACGTGAGTGAGAGGGAAAAAATGTGTAATTGAATTTGCACAGAACCACCACCACCACCACCACCATCACCACCACCACCACCGCCATTGCTAACCGATGTTATTGTTGCTTTTCGCTGTTATCATTATTACCATTATTATTATTATTACTATTATTATTATTACTATTAATATTATTATTATTATTGGTATTGTCATCACTGTCGTAGTTACACTATTCGTCACCGTTGTTGTTGTTTTAGTTGTTGCTGTTTTTTTTTTTGTGGTCGTTGTTGATTAATTAGTAAAATTCTTAAACATATGCACCATGAAGTGTTTAAAGCTGATTATGTGGCAGTGTGTGTGTGTGTGTGTGTGTGTGTGTGTGTGTGTGTGTGTGTGTGTGTGTGTGTGTGTGTGTGTGTGTGTGTGTGTGTGTGTGTGTATGTCCATGGTAAAAGTGAGAGGTATCTACTTGCGCACATAAACACACACAAACACATCAACACCACTAGCACCACTAACTCCCCTAACAACAACAACAACACAACACAACACAACACAACAGAGCGCAACACAACACAGCAGAATAACCAACTACCCTCCCCACACACATATGAAATAACACAGCGCAGCGAAACATAACAGAACAGAACTCAACTCAACACAACACACCTACCTACCCACCCACCTACCCGACCTCCCACATCCATCCAAGGCCAATTTGCATTCCTCTCTTCTTCTGCACTGTTAATATGTAGCTTGCAGCAATTAGTTTTCTGCAGGAACCAATAGTTAGTTTGCGAGCCACCTACAGTTTTACCACCGGGGGCTCGATAGGGAAGGATATTAAACATTCCCTTCGCGTTAATACATGCATCAGACGCAACCTTGATTTAACTGTCGGTTCGCCCTCAGCCTGCTGTGTTATTGGCTTTCCCCTAACCTTGTGTGTGTGTGTGTGTGTGTGTGTGTGTGTGTGTGTGTGTGTGTGTGTGTGTGTGTGTGTGTGTGTGTGTGTGTGTGTTCGTGTGTGGATGTTTTCATACTTTGTGACTTTTATTCTCCCTAACATTGTGTGTTGGGGTGCTTTTTTTTTTTCTTTTTTTTCGTGCATATTATTCTCCTAGGGAAATATTCAAATCTCGTCACATGAAGATCAAGGGTTGGACGGGCCACCACTCTGCTTTGTAAATGCCTTCAGTACTTGCCAAGCGGAGCATCTGAAGAGCGCGGCGCCTTTTGGGTACTGCAAAGCAATTTCCAACTAATTCTTTCTCCCCAACACTTCAGAACGCTGGCAAAACGAAATTCTGCTACATTAAAATACTTCACAAAACACTTTAAAAATACACACACAGACTTTCACAGAGAGTCACATGCTCCTTTCCAGCTCCGCCCCCTTTCACACTTGCCAAACAGTTTTCTTGTGCTATTCGTATACATTTTTCAGTCATAAAACAAATATAAACAAAATGAAAACGAGATTCGATTTCAAAATTACATGTTTATTGACATATTTGTTTGTTATTAAATGCATATAATATCCGAGCCAGATAATAACGTACAGAAGATATAATTTGGTTTTACATATGTATTTTCAATAAATTTACATACTCATGAGAAAAAGCATTCACACACACACACACACACACACACACACACACACACACACACACACACACACACACACACGATGGCGGGATGCAGTAAACACGCATTAGTAGCTTGCATAAACTGACGATAAAAAATACCAACAAAAAGGACTAACTGCATTTCAAATCTATCAATAACCAATGCAACAAAATAAAAACGACACACGAGGGAACAATTTCTCTCTCTCTCTCTCTCTCTCTCTCTCTCTCTCTCTCTCTCTCTCTCTCTCTCTCTCATCCACTCACACAATCCCCCACATACACATACACCCACTCACACCCGCGCATACCTATACTTTCTCTCCTCTCTCCATAATAATCCCTGCCCCATATACACCCACCCACATAGTCATTAGCACAAAGTCAACTTACTGTCTACTTTACACTGGTATTACCTGTGAAACGGTCTTTATCTTTTAATGTTTAGATACAAAATTAAACGAGAGAGAATAAAAGATTGCTCAACATATATAATTACGTCTGAATTTAAAGGGCATAACAATTACAGGATAGAAATTTCGCCTGCCGGCCTGCTTCCCTCTTCCTTGCCTGCTTTCGTGCTCTCTTATCTATAGTATTGTGTGTGAGTGTTCCGCGCTAATATGAACGAAGGTAGCAAAAAGTGAACGATAAGGAGAGAAACGCAGGGAGGATAAACATGGTGTGAAGTGCAATATCATCACGTTCGCTGTTTTTAGAATACTTGCATCAGTGAAGTAGTTTATGTGACGACGGAAAATGGAAGACCTCGATAAGTACTGGCGCTTAGCTGTTGAAGCTCCATTTGAATGTTTTATTTCTACTTAATCTAATATGCAATTGAAACTAACGCTATGTAATGCGCTTTATATAAGGATCTCTCTCTCTCTCTCTCTCTCTCTCTCTCTCTCTCTCTCTCTCTCTCTCTCTCTCTCTCTCTCTCTTTCGGGATAAAGAGACTGCGATGCGATAAGACAAAACAGGAGAATTCCCAGAGATGAAGTGATATAGACGGTTTCAGTTTCCTCGAGCGAAGACAGAAGGTTATTGAATCTTTTGTTGAGTGAAGAGATTATGTGAGTAAGAATGAAATAAGTGTTAAGAGACTTACAGCCAAGTTAAAGATCTATTGTGGAAAAAAAATATATATTGTATTTAACTAAAAATAGTAAAAAAAAAAGGTGAGGAAGAATCTCTCTCTCTCTCTCTCTCTCTCTCTCTCTCTCTCTCTCTCTCTCTCTCTCTCTGACTGATTTGTTCATGCTTAAAATTATACACAAAAGTAGGCAAGAAAAGAAAGATTATATAGACACTCGTGGAAATGATGAAGATATTTTCTGTTCCTCTTCCGGATGAATAGTAATCCAAGGAGGCTTTATATTATTGCGTCGCGAGCACCTCCTTTTAGGACTTCAGAATCTGATTTCACAGGTTGGCTTCATCCATATAAGGAACAGCCTCTCTTTTCACATGGTGCAAATGAGCTCTGGGTTCCGGGATACATAGAGCTTGTTGAAAGGCAGGCGATTCCTCTGTAATGCTTAGGTTATTATTTGTCTACTTTGTTTGGCTGCGCTGCACGGCTCTAATATTAGCATAAGTTGCTTTGGAGATAACTTGTTCTAGTCTGGTTACAATGTTGTGTCAGTAACTGTTGTCTGTGACATGACACACAATTCCCCAAACAAAGCCAAAAAAAAAAAAAAAATGAAAGCAGGTTGGGAAGCCTCCAGGATTTTCAGGTGTATTTTGCAGCCAACACTGAGGATATTCTTTTTGCAAGCCAGGTGTTAAAGACGTCTTTTAAAAATATCAATTTCTAAGCCCGATGCACAGAGAGAGAGAGAGAGAGAGAGAGAGAGAGAGAGAGAGAGAGAGAGAGAGAGAGAGAGACTGAGTCTATCTCACTTTAGGTTGTCATCAATTGAACTTTAAGGCTTTCTGACATTCATTCGTGAATGACTGGCTTCCTGAAAACATCTTTGCACCAGACAACATTGTACTCAAATCTACCAAAAATAAATACAGCACACTACTAAGATCTTCATCTTAACTTCCTTATTATATATTTCAATAACAATCAATTTACTGCCTCACATCACTCCGCCATTACTAGAAATGGCCGCAGGCTGCTGATATCATTAATTCTAGAAATACAAAGAAAATAATCCCATCTTCTCATCAAACTTCATTAACTAGAGCACAATTATCCTTTATCATGCACCTAACAGCCTGCATGGAACAAGGTCACATACAGAATTCCACCTCCCGAACCCCACAACTCCTAAACCCGCCATGGAGTAATTGGTGGGCGGGGACATGTGGCCGCGTCAGGGTATAAAGTATTGGAGGCTGAGTGGCGTGTGAATGACCGCGAGACCCAATTTACGGCTCAGGCAATCATCTTTCCATCTTTTTTTTTAATGCATGTGTGTGTCGAATGCGTACGTATTTGTATGTATGTGTGCTTGTATGGGCGAGTGTATATGTATGTTGTGCAGATCAGGGGTCTGTTACAGATTTTTTACTTTTAAGTAAAAAGAAGGGATAAGGTGATGATTATTATGATGATGATGATGACGATGATGATGATGATGATGATGATGATGATGAAGATGATGATGAGTATAGGGAGGAGGAAGAGGACGAAAAGGAGAACAACGATGACGACGACGACAGCGAAGACGACGACGATGACGACGACAACTACAACAACAACGTCAACTGCTATAACAAGGACAACAATCATAACCAATCCCCTCAATAATTAAAATGAGCGATAAGAAAAGTAACACCCAAATAAATCATACAGAATAAATGATCGATATATCAGTTCTACAACATTAAAAAAAAAAATGCTCTCCGTCAGATCTTTCAAAAACCTCACAGGAAGCAACATACGCTAATTAAAGGTGAGAGAGAGAGAGAGAGAGAGAGAGAGAGAGAGAGAGAGAGAGAGAGAGAGAGAGAGAGAGAGAGAGAGAGAGAGAGAGAGAGATCTAGACATAAAAAAAAAATACAGTTCCTTCTCGAATAAAAGTTCACATTTTCTCTTTTGCTCTCGTGAGTTTTTGTCTCATTTATAATTCTTATGAGCTCCCGACGAAGATTGACGCCAAGGACAGAAGCGTCTCTCTCTCTCTCTCTCTCTCTCTCGTTCGTCCCTTCACTCAGTTTGTAAAATCGTTCACTTGGTCCCTAAATAATAACTAACACCAAAACAAGAGAGACCAGAAAGAGAGAGAGAGAGAGAGAGAGAGAGAGAGAGAGAGAGAGAGAGAGAGAGAGAGAGAGAGAGAGAGAGAGAGAGAGAGAGAGAGAGAGAGAGAGAGAGAGAGAGAGAGAGAGAGAATAAGAAAGAGGAAAAGAAAGAGAAAAAGAAGAGAAACTGAATAGGACAAAAAATTAAGAAAATCATAAGAAAAAAAACATGAATCCCCAAAAATGTCAACAAGAGAGGATGTAAACACACGAAACAAACTTAAATTAAAGAAACAATTAGAAGAAATCCAAGAGAAAAGAGACGACACAAGAAGAAGAGGAGGAGGAAGAAGAAGGGAAGTGGAGGGTTGTGGTTGTGGAGGAAAAGTGGAGAAAAAGCTGAATAAAAAAAATCACGTGTTGTGCAGAAATGGTCAGTTGAAATATATCAACAAGAAATGTCAATATAAGAGGCAAGAGGTAAACACGAATCTATAAGTGCACTCGATATATAACGCAATTAGTATATACATGAATAAAAGGACGACAAAAAATCAATCATAATTCTTGTCTTAGTTCCGCTTTATTTCATTTACTCATACGTGTGTTGAGGGTATTGTTTTTATTCTTTTTTTTCTTATCCTGAGTTGCTTTAAAAGATTTCTCTCTCTCTCTCTCTCTCTCTCTCTCTCTCTCTCTCTCTCTCTCTCTCTCTCTCTCTCTCTCTCTCTCTCTCTCTCTCTCTCTCTCTCTCTCGCTCGCTCGCTCGTGTTTATTGTTTTATTAATCCTCACGTCCACTTCATGTACTTATTCATTTATGTATCATATTTTTTTCCAGCGTATTTTCTCAATTTCTTTCTTCCTCTCTATCCTGGTCGTTCTTTTTCTTCTTCGACCTCTGGTATTTTCACATCACCTGTCAAGAATTCCTTTGTTTATTTTATTTCGTCCAAGTGTTGTTTCTTGGCAAACTTTCTGGGCACGAGTTCTTCCCCGCCCAATTTTTTTTTTTTTTTTCGCTACCATCTACTTCCAACGCTGGATATATTCTCTAAATCTTCTTTCCTCTAACAGTGCTGGATCTACTACAGATCATGGCATCGAACGCTTTCACTTGGATTTTTTCCGGCGTGTATTTTTCTTCCAGTGCAGTAAATGAAACGCTGTTTTCTCTATCACTGTAGTTTTTACTTTCCTCTATAGCATAATGTATATGTATCGCAAAGATAATGTATCTATTCATATACGTACGTCAACTCACTTCTATTATTCATTTATACCTGAAATGCCCTTGTTTGTCAAGATGCTTATCAAGATTCCTCCCATTAGTGGCATGTATTTATAATAGAAACATAGGTCTATGTGACACTCCCTGTATACGTACATGTTGTAAATAACTGAATTTATTTGCCACTGAAAATAGAAAGATAATAAAGATGACAGATTCCTGTAGCTTATTCCAAAATTTGACTTCATGTATGTTAGAAAACTTTATTCGTTATCTGTATTATTAGTATCTTTCAATTATGGGGGCATAGGCCGGGGGGCGCGTCGCTTCGCGTATCCTATTGTAGGCTCCCTTCCCATTCCAAGTAACTCCAAGCAAGAGGCATCGACTTGCCGTAGCCATGAATTCTGTGGACGTCCCTTGGCCTCCTCCATGCTGGGTTATCCCTTTCAGAGACAACCCAATATGCAGGATCGGCTTTCGGGTAGCGTGTTACATGCCCATATAGTTGCAGTTGGCGTTGAAGGACTATGCTGGTAATCGGCCTCGAATCAGTCTCACGGGGCAATCGCTAATTTGACACAAAGTCATACCAGCGATACCCCATGATCCTGCAAAAGCATCAAGTATCAAAGACATCCATTCGCCTCTTCAGATCGGTGTTCAGCGTCCATATCTCACAATCACAAAGTAAGACGGGGATCACCAGCGTCTTGAGGATCCGAATCTTCGTCTGTCTGCACAGGTACCGACAACGCCAAATACTCATGTTGAGCGAGTCCATAACGCCGTGGGCCAGGCCAATCCGCCGTACAACATCCTGGCTCGACCCACCGTCGTTACGCACTACACTACCAAGATATGTCAAATTTTTTGAGATCTCTATGTCTTCGCCACATGCATGGGCAGACTGTAATGTTTCATCCAGTAGGCCTCCAAACACCTGAACACTGGTGTTGGACCAAGAAACCTAGGGTCCCACGGGATTCACCTTCCGTGCAGTGCCTCTAGAGCCATTATCAGAACCTTCAGTGACTCAACAAAGATTACAGCATCATCTGCAAAAACAAAATTTGTAATCTCAGTATTGTCGACAGATGCTCCACAATAACTTTGGTCTACAACTCTGCGTAGTACCCAGTCATGCAAGTGTTGAAAAGTGATGGAACAAGCACGCATCCCTGCATCACTCCGTATTCCCAGGGAAGAAGCTGGACACGCCCCCTCCACACTTCACAGCACTCACATTCCCGGAGTAGAGGCCAGTTAACAGACCACGAATCCCATGGAGATGCAGAATATCCCAGAGTGTCTCTCAATGCACTGAGTCAAACGCCTTCTTGAGATCGACATAGGCTGCAAGCATCCCTTGTCGAAACTCACGTCGGCGCTCCACCAGTACGCGAAGCGCTAGGATCTGGTCAGTTGTTGACTTACCGGGCGTGAACCCAGACTGTTCAGGTCTCTGGTGTTTCAGCAGGTGACTGCAGATACGCATCAACAGCAAATGGGCAAGCACCTTGCCTGGTACGCTGAGCAGTGTTATACCGCGGTAGTTGTTGCAGTCCTGACGGTCCCTTTTCCCCTTCCAGATAGGGATGACCAATCCCTTTTTCCAGTCAGGGGGAATGGTACCTAAATACCATACAGCAGTCAAGACAGCATGCAACCCACGGATCATGGCCTTACCCCGCTTTGAGCAGTCCACACTGATGTTACAGATGCCAGTTGCCTCTCCACCCCTCAACTTTGCCACAACCTCCTTCACATCATCCATGAAGGGTGCAGTTTCATCAGTGGGTGGATCAGCATCCAGCATCTGTAACCCTGCAATTTGGAGCTGTCCCCTTGGAGGATCCACCATGAACAACTGCTCAAAGTACTCAGCCCAACGAGCCATCTGCCCATCTGCGTCCGATATGAGGCTAACATCTGCTGTTCAGATAGCGCTCGCCTGAGATGTAGACTTGGAACGAAGTTTCTTCAGGGCTCCATAGACAGATCGGAGGTTATTAACATTCAAATGACACTCTAATCCTCAACAAGGCCCCTGACATACCTCTCCTTGTCTCTCCTCAGGAGAGCTCTAGTCCTACGTGACAAAGACCTGTACTGGTCGCGGTTCCCAGCAAGTCTGGCAACGTGACTACTCAATACTGTCCAGCGTCTCTACCGAGGCGAAGCCACTCCGTGACCTTGGGCGCTCCCCCAACGCATTCCTTGGCAGCCTCAAGTGTCTCACATTTGAAGGTATCTCATATCTCTACCGGGTCCACGATTGAGTTGAGTACTCCAAACCAATTGAAGACTGTCACTGTATACTCCTGGGCACATGTCAAGTTCTTTAGTTTCTCAAGATGAAACACAGTGTGGTCACATCTTGGAGGCTTTCTGGACTTGACATGTAACTTGAGTGTAGAAACAACAAGCCTGTGATCAGTCGCAAAGAATTCAGCACTCCGAAAAACCCTGCAGTTTTGAAGGATCCTCCAACGAGTACTAACAAGAATATGGTTGATCCCCTTCGCTACCCCTCCGGCATTGTTAAACCAAGTCCAGCGGTGTAGCGCTGGTCTCTGATACCAAGAACCTGCATTTCTCAACCTTCTGGATCTTGCAAGATTCATAAGAAGAAAGATGTTGTCATTCCTGGTACCAGAACCATGGGGATCAAAACATATCTCGTGGCCAGTGACAGTGACAACATTAAAGTCTCCCAAGACAATAAGTGCATCACAACAGGGACACTGGTCCACTACAAAGTCAAGTTTGGCGTAGAAATGTCTCCTCTTCTTTAGTTTCACACACCTCGGTAGGAGTGTATACTGCAACAACAGACATGAAGCCTAAGCTGTGCTTCAGCCTTAGTTGCATTGTACGCTCATCAAATGGAGTAACCTCTACAACAGATGACTGCAGTCTGCTGGAGACGCCTACCGCTACGTCCTTGACATGGTGACCATTGCTCATGCCAGACCAATAGTAAATAAAACCCGGGTACTGATCTCACCACTGCCAGGCCTCCTTGTCTCAGAGAGTCTCACCATATCCACCCTCAGCCTACTGAGCTCATCTGATAGATGAGGCAGTCGTCGATCCTCTGAGAGGCTCAGGACGTTCCAGAAGTTTACACGTAGAACCCTCTTAAGATTTACCCCAGAAAGGTCCGATGGGCAGGCGCCTCGTCTGGAACCCCACCTGCACCCCAAAGTTAAAAATAGGGCGAGCTTTCCCCTGCATCCGTCATACGGGTAGGCCCCCCAGCAGAACCGGATTGGGATCGTGGCGAGGGGCTCGCCCACGCCTAGAGCCTCGACCCCGACTTCCACCTCTAATTTAGTATTTTTAAATATTTCAAATTTTCGAAGTCACCTCATGTTCAAGAATTTCTTAGGTAAAACAAATACATATATTTTTCCGTAATTTTCATGACACTAAGTATTTCTGGTATATTTTTTGTTGCTGATCTCTGCATGCTATCCAAAATTTTTGATATTCTTTAGATAACATGGAGACCAGAATGAATTGCATAATCTATGTCCGCTCACTAACAATGTATACAAACTTGCTTTGACTTCAAGTTTTTTTTGCAATCAAAATTCAGCAATACCTAAACGAAATTAACTTACGACTTGCACCAAAACACTGCTGACTGTATTTCAAGTATTTTTTGCAATATTACGTCAAGGTCCTACTCTTCAGTATCTTTTATCAAAATTTTTTTTTGTATTTCACAACTATGTTTTATATCGTTATACTCGTGGTGATATGCATTATTTTATACTGAGCTCCAATAAATTCAAAACATTTGTCACTCCAAGTAAATTTCTCTGGAAGGCGTCTCAGTCATCACTGGTGAGTACATTATCCCTAGTTTAGTATCGTCGGCGAATTTTGATATTTTCGATACAATTTCGCTGTCTGACTCAATAATGTAGATCAAAATGAGTAAGAAACAGAAAAAAAAATATTCAATTTATATATAAATGATATGTTTAGAGTTATGCATAAAGGTGAAAAATGGCCTAATCAGGTTAGCAACTTTAGTTCCAACAACTTAATGATATAGTAGGTCATGAAACAGTCAGTATAATTAGAAAGACGCAAGACAACTAAACAAAGACCCAGAAAAATCCGGGGTTACCAATCAGCCAAGAAAAAAATGAATAAGGTAATAAAGTAACACACATTACCGCTGAAGGTCTCGATGCGCTGAATGCTGACATTACCTTTCTAGCACGTCTCCATTCACGCTCACCTGTGAAAGGACATGATCTATTAGCTCACGAGGAGAGACGGGCACATCTGCCTGATTAAGAACAATAAATTGTCGAGTGATTGTATGTGTCAAAGAATAAAATGTTGATAGTCTTTGAACACTGGTAGAAATTCAAATATATTCCCTTTCAACAATAGCAAAATTCTCATGTATTTTCTTTGGATACGGAAAAAAAAATTTCCAAGGAAAAAAAACGGAAAATCACATAACATTCCATGAAAAGATTAAGAAAAAAATACATGTTTAATTGAAGGTCAAAGGATGTGTCTAGTATTCAAAGCTATAATCTAATATACAATAATGACTGCCACGTCCCTACCACCACCACCACCACCACCACCACCACCACCACCACCTCCTCCTCCCCCTCCTCCTCCCCCTTCTCCTCCTCCTCCTCCTCCTCCTCCTCCTCCTTCTCCTCCTCCTCCTCCTCCTCCTCCTCCTCCTCCTCCTCCTCCTCCTCCTCCTCCTCCTCCTTATCTTCTTCCTCTTCCGCATCCTCTTCCTCCTCCACTTGATCTTCCTCTTCTTCCTTCACTTCCTCTTCCTCTTCCTCTTCCAGGCACTCCTGCCCAATGCAGTTCTGGAAGCTCATTATGATAATTAAATGTATTTCTCAGATGGTATAAGTAGCCTTCATTCTAATGGTCGTTGTAAGGTAATGAGCGAGGCAATGAGCATAAATGAATAAATAAATTTCATTAAAGAAGATCCATCATTATTTTAATTTCCAAATCATTGGTTATTCATCTTGCATAATTATTCTGTGTGTGTGTGTGTGTGTGTGTGTGTGTGTGTGTGTGTGTGTGTGTGTGTGTGTGTGTGTGTGTGTGTGTGTGTGTGTGTGTGTGTGTGTGTGTGTGTGTGTGTGTGTGTGTGTGTGTGTGTGTGTGTGTGTGTGTGTGTGTGTGTGTGTTTGGGTGTGTGTGTGTTTGTGCTTGTTTTCTAAGAGATTTTCCTACATGGATATAGAAAATAAATTAACATATTTGCACGTACATAATGTATATATTGATCTATTCAAAACGAAAAGAAGCGTATGAATGCATGTATTGTGTATTCGTAACTGTTTGAACAAATATCGTGATGTAAGTTTACCTGTCACACACACAAACTCACACATACCCACACACACACACACACACACACACACACACACACACACACACACACACACACACACACACACACACACACACACTAGGGGAGCTGTGAATACAGTCATTTCTAGAAATACGTCATAGAATCGAAGACTCATATTTCTTTTGGATAAGTGAGATGGAGGAAGAGGAGGAGGAAGAGAAGGAGGAAGAAAAAAAGGAGATGGAGAATGGAAAAGAGTTTAGGTGAGTGTTGAGGAAAGGTGAAGGTGAAACAAATACCGTAAGGTGGATGGCGAGAATATGAGGATAAGGAATGAGTGTTTAATTCACTAATGGAGGTGGCAACAGACCCATTGTCTTGCTTTCCCCCTTTCCCTTTCCTTTCCTTTCCTTCCTTTGCCTCCTTCCAGCCAGTTTCCGGAGAGTGAGACCATCCTGCGTCTTTCTTGTACTGCCTCTTCATTGTAAGCTTCTCCCAGTCTTCCTTCAGCTATTTTTATGGTTACTTTTGGTCTGTTTCTTCCTCATTCTCTTTCCTTTGGGCGCTATTCACAGTATTTTTTTTTCTTTTTAACGTAAGTTGATTTGTTTGTACTTACTCAATTCTATGTCATTTAACATGTTTTTACTTATTGTTCATACTTCACTGCTAAGCTTTCTTCTTCCGTTTATTCTTTGTGGTTTTCTTTGGTCATATCTTTAAGGCATCTCATTTTTTTCTTTCAGATTGGTGTTACTCGTTTTACATGTTTAATTTGAGATTCATCAATTTAATAACTCATAATATGAGTTTACAGTCCAGCTATTACAGATCGACTCAAGGGAAAAGATGGATTAGAATTTGCAGATATATTTTCTTCACATCTTCATACACCACGTATTCCGAAAGGCCATTAATGAGTTTCGGTAGATAGAGGTAAAATGAAGGAAGCGTTAAAAAAAAAAAAAATATGGACTTGGAATAGTGCTTAGGGTGAATCAAATCATCATCCACTTTAAATAATCGGGAGACACAGCGAAAGAAGCATGAAGGAATACTGAATAATTGAAACCCAATTATCGCAGACTTAACGGCATTATAACGAATTATGTGTCACATTAGAATTATTTTACTGTGTGAATTCAATTGAAATTTCACACTAAGTGATTGGTAAGGTGAAGCTCTCTACTCTAGTTCATTTAATTTCACGTCTAGTTGAAGTTAATGACACGTTACGTTATGTATTTTGAGTTGATTATTTGGGCAAAATCCAACTTCCTTTTAACCGCGATATATGTATGCGTATTGAAAGTTCTGTAATATGTAATCACACAACATAGGGTCAAAATTCTTCTACAATACAATGTAATACATAGAAGAGAAGAACATAATACAGTATTTACAATTCAATACAAGACCACAACAAAATTTAGAAAAAATAGAGTGAATAAATGAAGATTAAGCCGTCACTGCTACATACCTACACCACAATTCTTCATCGCAAAACACAGACCAGAATTTCGTTCTTACCTACAATAATACAATGATTTCCTTTTTTTTCAGAGATAGAGCAATCAAACGACAACGCTCTCAATGGTACACGCGGTCATTGTAATATCAAACCGATAGAGGGGAGAAGAAAAACAAAGGAAAAAATAAAAGAAAGAATGCAAGAAAGAAAGAAAGAAAAAAATAGAAAAGAAAGATGATATTCTTCCTCTCTAATACATTTCTCATGTGACACTTCCATCTTTTTCTAAGCACTGTCTTTACAATTACCCCAAAACTGAAATATTTCTCTACTTCTGCTTCTCATTGCACGTTTCCACTTCCTATTTTCTCTCCCCCGTAAGAGTTTGGTTAGCTGGCACGTAGTCTGCATAACGTTCACTTTTGTGTTAATACACTGCGTACAATTTATTATGAAAAGATATTACTTTTAAAAGGAAAATGCAAGGCACTATAGTCACTGAATAACGAAGGTGAGGATGATGCACCGCCAGACAACGTGTTCCATTTTATAAAACAGGAAAAAGACTCAGGGGAATATATTCATAAAAAGTAATAAATAACTACTGAGAAGATTATAGCTCACAGGAACGAACACTTTATGTTAAATAATTACATATGTGTTTTGCTAAATGCATGGAATATTTCCAGTGATGTTATTATATTACCCAATTGAACTTGCTATTGTACTAAAAATATCACGCAGAAGTATGTACGTACAATACACCCGAGACTGCATTACTGTAAGTTATGAGACCAATCAAATATCATAAAAAAAAACATTTTTTTCAAACAATATGTGAAACATTATAATGTTTCAAAATTGATAAGTCTGTATTTGAAGGCAAAAGTCGATCCCAAACAACTGTCATGAAGTTGATAAATGTTGCAGCAAAGAACACCCACTCTAAACAACTATTACCACGACATCACCATAAATGGAAAACAGGTTGAATTTTATGACATTTTGCTGCAGTCTCAAATAAGAGAAAAAAAAATAATATTAACACGCTCGAGTGAAGACTTATAAAATCCATCTTGTTATCAACCTTTCCTTAAGACGGTAGGTGCGATAATAACCTGCAAGGCAGCGTGGCAAACACTACCTTCCTTTCTTCCTTACAAAACTAATCCTCAGTAAATGCTGCCCACCAGTACTAAAAATTACCGCTAATACGTATGTCCCTTCTCTTCATCCTCACCTTTTTCTTCCTTTCCTCGAAGTGCTGTGCAAATTATGTTGTTTTGGACACTTCTTAATCCCATCCTCTTCCATTTCATTAACAAGTAATATTATTCTTTCAGATATCTAATGTAGTAATTTTTCTTCACTCTTATTTCTTTTAATCTTTTTCTTTGCTCTCCCATCTTCTTTCTCCCCTTCACTCCTTGCTCTTTCCGTGTCTTTGTTAAGTTTTTTTTTTCTCTCTCTGTCCCACCGTATTAAAGATCGCGGTGCCAAGAAAACCATGGCAAAAACCCGAGAAAAGACGTAAAAGTCGAGAGATGTAATAAAGGAGAAATAGTAAACCACCTGAAGATAAAAACACAGCGGGAAACATGCTCTCTGTTATTACTGACACAGGAACGTCAGGAGCTACATTCAACATAGGTGTGTGTGTGTGTGTGTGTG
>NC_059271.1:9256166-9298666 GCF_017591435.1 Portunus trituberculatus | reverse complement strand
CTCTTCTCTGCATCTTCTCACACGTGTAACATGTTTCTGCTGAACTTGCAATCGCATCTGCAAACTCTTTTTTCACCTCATTACCTCCCTGATCCCTTTCTATTCCCAAGAGTGGTTTTCCTTTCCTCTTCCCCTCCTTCTTTTTTCCTTGTCTTTCCATCTTTTGTGTTCTCTTTCCTGATGTTTTTTTCTTTGGTGTTTTTCCCTCACTAGTAGTTTTGATACTTTTTTTTTATTTTTAGCTTGTATCAACTTCAATTTCTCTTAAAGTTTGCTTTCCACGTGGCCATTCTTTCAGTCTTGACTTTTTGATTAGCTCTTTTTTTCAGCTTTTTTTTTTTTACAAGCATCGTTTATCAATCTGTTCTTCCTTTTATTTGTTCATGTGTTTGTTTCCTCCTCCCTAATTCTTTACTTATTCTGTATCAGAAAATAGCACTGTCATATTTTTCATTAGTAATTTTTTCCTTAAGCACAAGCATCGTCTCTCATAGTATTTGTTTATATATTGTTTTACCTTCCTATATCTTTCCGTACCTCACTATTCCTTATTTTTATTCCGGTAAATAACACTTTTTCCTTACACATTTTTCCCCTTTTACATTCTCTTTATTTTTTTTACGCTATGAACGTTATCTCTTCCTCTCCCACCTTCCTTCCTCCTCACTTCCTCCTGTCTCCATCCTTCCGTTTCTCACACTCCCATTGCTCTTCCTTTTCACTCACATTCCTATTCTGCCTTTTATTTACATCCTTTCCTCCTTCCTCCAGTATCTTTCCCGCCTAGTTCGGTTTCCAAACACGGTATTTTCTTGTTTTTCATTGTTGCATATTTCCATTTTTCTTCCTCCTCTCCAGTGTTGTTATTCTTTACGTATTTTTATGTAACATTTTCATTTGTTTTTCATGTTCTCTTTCCTTCTCCCGCTTCTCTCTCTATTTGTGTGCACACTTGTCTGGTTCTGTCTGACTATCTTTTCATGTGTCTGTTTGCTTGTATGTATATAAAGTATGTATGCTTGCTTGTCTCTCTCTCTCTCTCTCTCTCTCTCTCTCTCTCTCTCTCTCTCTCTCTCTCTCTCTCTCTCTCTCTCTCTCTCTCTCTCTCTCTCTCTCTCTCTCAGGAAGTCTTGAGGTCATGGTCAGTTTCACTTTGTATTAATCGTGGCTGGAATTGAGCACCGAAATAGTTCAGGACAAACAACCCAGTCCGGACCTTGGTGTTTGTGTGAGCCGTTACTGCGTGTCTGTATGTGAACAAGAGATGAAGCTAAGTAAGGCCAAATATTGTGGAATTTTCAGTTTTATAGAAATACATTCTTTTTTCCAGGTATGTGTACATAGTTGTTCTGGATATTGGTAATGTCTGTTTTCTTCATTTTTTTCTTTTTTCTCCTATGTTTTTTTTCTTTCGTTTATCTTTTTACTTGTTTCGTCTTTTTCTTTAATTTTTAAAGCAATCATATTTGTTATTGTTCCTGTGTTTGATTTTCTCTTATAAAAAAGCAGCTGCAACACTAGATATATCCAATCCATAGTTTTTTTTTCTTCATTCGTTATTCTTATTCCGTCTTCAATGTTTTTTTTTTTTTTCGTATTACCAAGCTTGAACTTACTCACGTCATTATTATTCTCAGATGAAAGTGCAGCAAGAACTTCTGACTGGTTTTCAATTGTCTTCATTTTTCCCTCTGCCTTCTTTTTCTTCCTGTGTCGTCTACCTTCTTTCTTGTGTCTTTTTTTTATTTAGTCTTGTAAAGTTTCGACACGTGTATTCCTCTGATGAAAGTATAGCAGCAGCATTTGGTAATATTTCCAGAGTTTTATTTCTCTTATATTTCGACCATTTTCTTTTCCTGTTTTGTTTAATTCTGTAAAGCTAAAACACATATAATCTGTCGTTTTATCGGATGGAATTGTAGCAGCAACTTCTGATTACTTTTCCATGGTGTTTCCTTTTTCCCTTTTTTCTTTCTTGTAGTTTTTATTCTATGCATTGTCTTTTATCATTTCAGATCTATTGAGTTTTCTGGATATACCATTATGTTACTTTTTTGTCTTTTCGAATGAAAGTGTAGCACCAAATTATAATTATCCTGATTTATGCTGTACCATTAATAGTGAATGATTACGTTGTAAATTCATCCTTTACTAGAAATACAATATTCCTGTTTTTTTTTTTTTTCACGAGTCGTGGTTTCGATTCTTTTCCTTCCAGAGCATTGCATGAGTGAGAAGTAGGTCAGGAGGATCCTTATTTTACACTATCCTCTTTTCCTCACAGTGTTCATGTAGTAGTCGTAGTAGTAGTAGTAGCAGTAGCAGTAGCAGTAGCAGTAGCAGTAGCAGTAGCAGCAGCAGCAGCAGCAGCAGCAGTAGCAACAGCAGCAGTAATGTAAGGTTCAACAGACACCCCCGATATAAACAAATAAACCTCACTGCACCTACACTCCCTCTCTTATCCCCTCCTTTCCTCCCTCCTTGCTTCCTTCCCGTTCCCTATTCCACTTCTGCATCCATCTCCAATCACCCTCTCTCCTCTCTCTCTCTCTCTCTCTCTCTCTCTCTCTCTCTCTCTCTCTCTCTCTCTCTCTCTCTCTCTCTCTCTCTCTCGAGCTGATCCCCCAATGCACGCTTGTGTCAGCTGATGGGTAGAGCGACGGCTTTACATGACGAGTCGAAAGGCCATCAGCAGGCGTCTCGTTAGCCTGATCGCCCCGCTTGTTAGGGAGCCAAAGCCGCCACCAACGCACACCACTCACACTTTTCTAGGACCACAGCTATTTTTTTCATCCGCAGTGGTGGGATGGAGTGTGTGAAAAATGCCTCAATACATGGCGTAACTCTGCATGGAAGAGAGAGAGAGAGAGAGAGAGAGAGAGAGAGAGAGAGAGAGAGAGAGAGAGAGAGAGAGAGAGAGAGAGAGAGAGAGAGAGAGAGAGAGAGAGAGAGAGAGAGAGAGAGAGAGAGAGAGAGAGAGAGAGAGAGAGAGAGAGAGAGAGAGAGAGAGAGAGAGAGAGAGAGAGAGAGAGAGAGAGAGAGAGAGAGAGAGAGAGAGAGAGAGAGAGAGAGAGAGAGACAAAGAGAGAGAGAGAGAGATTAATAGTGAAGCCTTGATTAATAGTGAGAGAGAGAGAGAGAGAGAGAGAGAGAGAGAGAGAGAGAGAGAGAGAGAGAGAGAGACAAAGAGAGAGAGAGGGAGCTAGGCCACACGCTCCCTTTATATTACCAGATTTATGAATAAAAAAAAATAGGAAATGAACGGGTCCCCTCCACGCTGAGCCGCAGATAAATGCCCCCAAGTATGGCAGGAATTAGGTGGAAAGGCCTCAAATTTGTACGTCTTTCCCCTTCCCTCCATCTCTCTCATCCCTTTGTTTCCCCTCCCTCTTACACCACGCTCTCACACTGCCCTTCTCTCTCTCTCTCTCTCTCTCTCTCTCTCTCTCTCTCTCTCTCTCTCTCTCTCCATCGTTCCTCTTCGCGCACTATCGATTAAATTCCTTAAAAAAAAAAGATCTAAAATAAACGATCTAATGCTACCTAAGACATCTCATATTCCTCGTGATAAATCAGGTAATATAATGTGGCTTCAGGTGCTGCGGCTAGATGACCTAAGATGACCCCCACAGATGACCCCAATAAACGCCCGCCATGCAGATGAGCCTCTCACGCGTGACTGATGGCTCTCCTTTCCTCCCTCTCCCTCCACTCTCCCTCCTTCTCCCTCTCTATATCCCTCGGCCAGTCTTCCTCAGGTTCTGGCCTTCATATTCATCCTTCCCTGCCTTCTCAGCACTGGTCTGTCTCTATTTTTGACCTTTAAACATTTCCTCGTCAATACTACATTTTTCTATTTCCGTTCTCTCTCTCTCTCTCTCTCTCTCTCTCTCTCTCTCTCTCTCTCTCTCTCTCTCTGATATTCATCTTTCTTTTTCTTGCTTTCTTTCTCCAATTTTTCTTTTCTTCCTCCCTTCTTTCCAGCATCAAATCATTATCTCTTTCTTTCTTCCAGTGTCATGATTCTTGGCATTTTTTCACTTCATATTTTTATCTTTTCTTTTCTCTTCCTTTCTTTCCTTGTATGATTTTTTATTCCTTTCACTTTCTTTGTAGTATTATCACACTTTCTTTTCCCATTCTTCTTTTTTTACTGTCTTATTTTCTTTCTTTACCTCTTTTTTTCATGATCTTTATTTTTTCTATTCTTTTTCTATTTTGTTTTGTAGCATTCAATGAACGATTTTTCTCCTTCGATTTTCTTCACTTCTTCGCAATGTTCGTGCTCCCTTTTCAGGTTTTACCTTCTTACACATTTATTTTTAATATTTGTAATATGGTTTCGTAGCTCTTCCAATCATATCACCCAATATATTACAATTTATTTCGGATACCTAGATTTTCCCACTATATTGCAGTGTAGAGTTTGCATCTGTAATTAAAACCCTAAACTTTACTTCACCTACAGTGTATGTGTACGAAACAATTTATGGCAACTATATAAGTCAATTTACGACTCAATTTCACGCGCTTAACTCACTCACTTGTATCTAACTCGTCCCCATATTTTGTCAACTTTTCTGCCTTAACCTCGTCCCTTTTCCCTCTCCTTCCTCAGGCCCTTCTACCTCCAACCGTGCCTCCATTTTCCTTTCTCTCCAGCTGACCAATTTTCCTCTCCATCTAGCCCATCACTCTCCCTCCACTCCCTTCATCCTTACCTCCTTTCCTTCCTCTTTACCTGCCTTTCTCTCCATCCAGCCACACATTAAAGGCTTTGAGGAAGGCGGTTCTGGAGGGATAATTTAGTCATGAAAGTCTCGCCCTGATTGGGTGAGGCGTTATTTTGGCGTGGAGGAAGAGAAGGTGAAGGGAATGAAAGGCAAAATACACATGAATACACACACACACACACACACACACACACACACACACACACACACACACACACAGAGAGAGAGAGAGAGAGAGAGAGAGAGAGAGAGAGAGAGAGAGAGAGAGAGAGAGAGAGAGAGAGAGAGAGAGAGAGAGAGAGAGAGAGAGAGAGAGAGAGAGAGAGAGAGAGAGAGAGAGAGAGAGAGAGAGAGAGAGAGAGAGAATGATTTTTTGTCTTTTTTACACCATAATATAGTGGGAAAAAAAAAGGCTTACTGTATCATTATTAATTATTTTTCAATTTTCTTCAATAGATCAAATATAAATATCCCTCATATTAACCAATAGACTCAACATAATATCCAAACACAACCTATAATGAAGAAAAAAATATCAGAGAGAGAGAGAGAGAGAGAGAGAGAGAGAGAGAGAGAGAGAGAGAGAGAGAGAGAGAGAGAGATCGTGTCAACTCTTCTTGGGTCTGCCTCGTTTGCGCATCACAGACTGTAACCCGAATTTATGACCAGGTGCTCGCAGAGGGGAACGGGAAATATGTGGCGGTGAAACGCAAAGCTTGTAGCAGACGCGTGACCTGAGACTGATGAGAGAGAGAGAGAGAGAGAGAGAGAGAGAGAGAGAGAGAGAGAGAGAGAGAGAGAGAGAGACGAGAGAGACGAGAGAGACGAGAGAAGCCAGGAAATGTAACGTATGGATGATATTGGACGAAATGAGACAAAGAGAGAGATGAGGTGGAGAGACAAAAGGGTCTAAAAAGATGCTATGTGCCAGGCCTTTCATTTTTACTATTTCTGTTGTTCTTGGCCGGTTTTTCCAATTATATAGAAAACGGACAGACGGACGGACAGATACACAAAGAGTTAGACAAATAACTAAAGAAATAACACAAAAATAACAAATACATCGGTTGATCTACAGATAGAGAAACAGCTTAATTGATAACCTGTGTTACCGAAACAGAGAAAAAGTAAAGAAAGATCGATGCAAAGGAAATAGAAGCAAAAAAATACGTCTCACGGACTGAAAGGGAAAAGGAAAATACAGCCTGACAGGAACTGATAAAGCAAAAGCACAGCGCCGATAAAGGAGAACCGCCCAATGCAAACATATGCATACAAACAAGCTTACCTAGAATCCACCCACAAAACACACACAAAATCAAAGTAAAAAAATATAAATAAACTCTCTCTCTCTCTCTCTCTCTCTCTCTCTCTCTCTCTCTCTCTCTCTCTCTCTCTCTCTCTCTCTCTCTCTCTTTTTCTCTCTCTTACAGTATCGCCCTCAGCCTTGTGTTCTGATGCCGGAGATAACCCACGGATCAGGTGGTGTTGACAGGGCAGGATACGAAACTACGTCGCTCAGTATTTGCTCACATAAAGGGCGAGGGTGTGAGAGGGAAGCTGCGAGGCGAGGTGATGAGGTGAGTGTGCTAGGTGAGGTGAAGTGAAGCGTGGCGAGAGGTACAGAAAGACAGCACCGTTGCAAGCACTATGAAGTTGAGCTCGGCCTTGAGAATGGCGTGATGCAAAAATGAGTGTAACAACAGTCCTCTCCTGCGTGTGTTATTGCATGACGCGCCCCGCTGCACTAAAATAACATGTATCTGCACTGGCTTGCCTCAAAGGGACCCGTGACAATATAACACCCGGAAACACTGGATTTGAAACTTGTATACGTGTGTCAAAAAAGAAGAGCTTAACGAATAATTGACAAGCCTCTCCTGTAACTGATTCTGCGCGGTGTTGCGAAGGGATAAAGGAGCGAATATAAACAATAAAGAAAAGCAGGCAATTGAAACCTAATACCTAATATTGTACGCTAAAACGTGAAAAAAAGGAAAATATTCTAATGAAGATATAGAAATTATTGTGCCGAAAATCAAATATGAAAAATAGACCAGAAAAGTTAAATAAAAAAAGATATTTAAAAGAAAATACATAAAAATTATTTGGCACTCGAAAAACTCACAGAAAAAAAACACGAATGAAAAAGAACCAACATGAACATAGAAAAAAAAAAAATAGCATACAATCATGAAGCAAATTTACAGAACGAAATACTTCAATTGAGAATTACGCAACAATCAATAGATAAATAAAAAGACAAAAATGTATAAAAATAACTAACACGACAAGGAAAAAAAGAGAAGAAAACTACAATCTTGAGAGAAAAACCATCCGGAATAAAAGAGAAAAAAAAAAAAAACTGACGCTGGTACAGGTAAAAAAAAGTGGCAAACTAACGAAAAACAACAATAAAGGAGTCGAACAACCTAAAACAAGAGGAAGCTACGTAGTGTTCACTGAGGCAGGAGACAGGAGGGATAGGGAACAGCGGCAGGGTTCGGGAATGACGCGCAGGGGACAAGAGGACAAGGGAACATACTGCGAGGAGGAGGAATACTAACGTGTGACCAGATGGTAAGTAAAAGGTGGAAAAACGAACAAACAGAAGAGAGGTAGAGCTTCAAGTGAGCGTCAAAGGTTATGGAGGGAGTGAGTGAGGGAGGGAGGGAGGGAGGGAGGGAGGGAGAGAGGGCGGAAGGATGTATAGCGTAACGTGCATCTTGGAAACAATAGAGAGTAAGATGAAAGTCAGTGCCAGAGGTAGCGTGAGAAATGTGAGAAAGTGACTGGCTGACTGGCAAGGGTGAAGTACAGGTAGGAGAGGTAAAAAAAAAAAAGGATGAGTCACTATAATAAAGAAAAGAAAAATATATGTGTTTAAAAAGAGAAAAGTTAAATTAAACATTATTTCTCTCTCTCTCTCTCTCTCTCTCTCTCTCTCTCTCTCTCTCTCTCTCTCTCTCTCTCTCTCTCTCTCTCTCTCTCTCTCTCTCTCTCTCTCTCTCTCTCTCTCTCTCTCTCTCTCTCTCTCTCTCTCTCTCTCTCTCTCTCTCTCTCTCTCTCTCTCTCTCTCTCTCTCTCTCTCTCTCTCTCTCTCTCTCTCTCTCTCTCTCTCTGTGTGTGTGTGTGTGTGTGTGTGTGTGTGTGTGTGTGTGTGTGTGTGTGTGTGTGTGTGTGTGTGTGTTTCACTGTTTTACTGTTTCACTGTTTTACTGTTTCACTGTTTGATCTGCTGCAGTCTCTGACGAGACAGCCAAAGGTTACCCTACGGAACGAGATCAAAACTCATTATTTCCGATCTTCGGATAGGCCTGATATCAGGCACACACCACACACCGGGACAACAAGCTCACAACTCCTCGATTTACATCCCGTACCTACTCACTGCTAGGTGAACAGGGCCTACACGTGAAAGGAGACACACCCAAATATCTCAAACCGGCCGGGGAATCGAACCCCGGTCCTCTGGCTTGTGAAACCAGCGCTCTAACCACTGAGCTACCGGGAGTGTATGTGTATGTGTGTGTATGTGTATGATGTGTGTGTGCATGTGTATGTGTGTGTGTGTGTGTGTGTGTGTGTGTGTGTGTGTGTGTGTGTGTGTGTGTGTGTGTGTGTGTGTGTGTGTGTGTGTGTGTGTGTGTGTGTGTGTGTGTGTGTGTGTGTGTGTGTGTGTGTGTGTGTGTGTGTGTGTGTGTGTGTGTGTGTGTGTGTGTGTGTGTGTGTGTGTGTGTGTGTGTGCGTGTGTGATCTTTTTTATGCAGGTGTTCACATTTTCCAGCAAGATTGAAAAGCCACTCGTCATAATAGATTGCACTGATACAACATGTCTCTCTCTCTCTCTCTCTCTCTCTCTCTCTCTCTCTCTCTCTCTCTCTCTCTCTCTCTCTTGCACAACACTATAAAATACTGGAATATAACCTTCACTGAACGTCGAGAATACGAAATGTGAAAAAAAGAAAAAAAGAAATGACAGGATAAGGGAAAAAACAAAGAAAACACAACTTGATCCTACATTCTACGATTACTGAGTCTTTCTATGATTTGTCTCGTTTCTTTTTTTATTCCCCCGACTGAATCCGTCTCATTCTGCCTCTCGTCCAATTCATTATGTCTCTTCTGTCATCATATCTTTAACCCTTACTCGGATCGCTGTTCTGTTACGTTTAAACTTATTCAGTTCCGTTCAATCTTTCCAGACAGAGAATTGAGGCAGTCTGTAGGAACAAGAACGGTGTGTGTGTGTGTGTGTGTGTGTGTGTGTGTGTGTGTGTTTGACTGTGAGGGAGAGAGTAAATGTGAATGTTTGTGTTTAATCAAGTTTTCTCAGTGTTTTGTATATGTCATTGGGGTAAGTATTGCACTCATTTATCTCTCTCTCTCTCTCTCTCTCTCTCTCTCTCTCTCTCTCTCTCTCTCTCTCTCTCTCTCTCTCTCTCTCTCTCTCTCTCTCTCTCTCTCTCTCTCTCTCTCTCTCTCTCTCTCTCTCTCTCTCTCTCTCTCTCTCTCTCTCTCACACTCACACACACACACACACACACACACACACACACACACACACACACACACACACACACACACACACACACACACACACACACGAATGATGATTTTGAACAGATGTACATTGAATGAATAGAAAACTTATTCTAACTCACTGTTCTTCACGATGGACGTAGTTAAACCACTGCCCCAAATACAAGTAAATCACCATGGAAAGGGGTCACAGGTTGTAAGTTCCAGTCATCCTCATCCAAAAGAAGCACAAGTGAGGCGTAAATCCATGCAGCTAACGGTATAGTGATGTAGTGTTGCGTGTCTGATGCTGGGATATAGATTTTTCCCAGCGGCACTGCAATAGCAACGGAATTAAAACTTTTGATATGAAACACAGCACAGATAGTCAATGTTAAAAAAATAGTAGCTAATAAAGGACAACAAAAACGCCCCCCAAACACCAAACTGTAGATTAGAAATGTTTAAAATCTGCCACCACCACCACCACCACCACCACTCCAACTCCCACCACTACGACTACCACCACTACGACTACCACCACTACAAAAACACCGCACACGATAACTATGATGAAAAGTGTGATAATACAACGGAAAATAAACAATCTGACAGCAGTTCTACGAAAAAAAAGTTGAAAGTAAGTTTGATGTAAAAATTGAAAGAAAAGAAAAAAAAACAGTTCATTCGCGTCTCTGGGAGAACGGAAAAAAAGGAAAAGAAAAAGATCTTGTTACGAGATGAAAGGAAGCAGAACCATCTTTCCTCTCTCTCTCTCTCTCTCTCTCTCTCTCTCTCTCTCTCTCTCTCTCTCTCTCTCTGGCGACTTTGAACCTTTCCCTATCACATTTATTGTTTTCCCTTGACCATTTCTCTCTCTCTCTCTCTCTCTCTCTCTCTCTCTCTCTCTCTCTCTCTCTCTCTCTCTCTCTCTCTCTCTCTCTCTCTCTCTCTCTCTCTCTCTCTCTCTCTCTCTCTCTCTATCTATCTATCTCTATCTCTCTCTCCCTTCCTTTAAGAGCCGCACGCGTCTTAAAGAATTAAGATTATTACCATTAACATATAATATAAATTAATGAAAGTTTTAAAAATCATGAAAGGTGTTGACAACATAGACTGCAGTAAACATTTCACGTTATATTTTTCAAATTATACACGAGGAAACGGCTGCAAAATTATTCGCAAATCTTTGAAGTCCCACGAATGAAAATTATTCGTTTCCACCGTGTTGCTGATAATAGTAAATGGAATGGGTTTCAAGATGTAATAGACTGCAACACCGTAGAGATTTTTTAACACTGTCTTGACAAATAGTTTACCTCTAATCAGCGGCTAACTTTGTTTACTAGAAATTAACTTTCATTTCTCCAGGAACTAAGGGTGTCATATACCATCTATTTTCATTCTTTCCTATAAAATTTCTTTCAGGTTTTTTCTTCTTTAACCCAATAAGGTATCTATCTACGAACACGAACTATTGTCATTTAGGGCTTATGCCGGAGGTGTTAATTAAATGGTGGAGAGAGAGAGCTTTCTGCTTTGCTGTCCTTTACCTCCACTGTCATCGTACTTGATCTAATCAGATCATCTCGTGAGGACCGAAAGCTCTGTCGCCGCCTGTTTTTCTAAGAATCTCTCTCTCTCTCTCTCTCTCTCTCTCTCTCTCTCTCTCTCTCTCTCTCTCTCTCTCTCTCTCTCTCTCTCTCTCTCTCTCTCTCTCTCTCTCTCTCTCTCTCTCTCTCTCTCTCTCTCTCTCTCTCTCTCTCTCTCTCTCTCTCTCTCTCTCTCTCTCTCTCTCTCTCTCTCTCTGTCTGTCTGTCTGTCTCTCTCTTTCTGCTTTCTTCGTCCTCCTCATCCATCTCTTTTCTTACCGTCGTAAACATCTTTCTGCGTCTCCCTCCCTCCTTTGTATTCCCTCTCCCTTCTTCTTACCATCCAATCCCTCCCTTGCGAGCTCTTTACAGGACGTTCTCTTTTCACTGGCCTTATTTTGGCTCGAACACGTGGGTTTGGTCCCGGTCATGTCGGTTGGTTGGTTGCTAGCTCTTTGATGTTTTCTAAAGATTCTATTCTGGAGAGATAAAACAGGATTCCCTCGTGACCTCAAACACTGATATAACTATTCTTGTTGCTGTTGATGTTTTTGTTGTTGTTATTGATGTTATCATTATTATTATTATTAGTTTTTTTTTGCATCTTTTGCTGCTGCTGCTGCTATTGGTGATGGTACCTGCTTCTGTATTTTCATCGCCCTACGACTTGACTTGTTTTAAGATGGAGGTTTCAAGACATTTGTCCCTGACTTTTGACTAATTATTTCAAATATTTTAGGGAACCTGTAGTTTTTTTTTAATATTTCGTTGTCCTTGGCAGATATCCCTCTTGCATAAAAAAAGTAGTAGTAGTAGTAGTAGTAGTAGTAGTAGTAGTAGTAGTAGTAATAGTAGTACTAATATTAGTAGTAGTAGTAGTAGTTAGCAGTAGCAGTAGTAGTAGTAGTAGTAGTAGTAGTAGTAGTAGTAGTAGTAGCAGCAGCAGTAGCAGTAGTAGCAGCAGCAGCAGCAGCAGCAGCAGCAGTTGTTGTTGTTGTTGTTGTTGTTGTTGTTGTTGTTGTTGTTGTTGTTGTTGTTGTTGTTGTTGTTGTTGTTGTTGTTGTTGTTGTTGTTGTTGTTGTTGTTGTTGTTGTTGTTGTTGTTGTTGTTGTTGTTGTGTTGTTGTTGTTGTTGTTGTTGTTGGTGTTGTGGTGTTGCAGTGTGGTGGTGACAGTGGTGCAGTGGTGGTGTGCAGTGCAGTGGTGGTGTGTGCAGTGGCAGCAGTTGCAGCAGCAGTGGTGGTGGCAGCAGCAGTGGTGGTGGTGGTGGTGGCAGTGGTGGTGACAGCAGCAGCAGCAGTGGTGGCAGCAGTGGTGGTGGTGGTGGTGGTGCCAGTGGTGGTGGCAGCAACAGCAGTGGCAGCAGTGGGTTGTGGTAGGTGGTGGTAGCAGTAGTAAGCAACATGGTTGCAGCAGTGTAGTGCAGTGGTAGTGGTGGTAGTAGTAGTAGCAGTGGTGCAGTAGCAGTAGTAGTAGTAGCAGTAGCAGTAGCAGTAGCAGTGTAGTAGTAGCAGCAGCAGCAGCAGCAGCAGCAGCAGCAGCAGTGGTGATGGTGGTGATAGTAGCTGTAGTACTACCAGCAGAGGTACAAATAATGGCAAATGCTACTATCAGCATCTATGTTATCTATGGTTTTGTTTTGTTTGTTAGTTTTTCAATGAAAACACACTACTGCATCTTTTATTATTCTTTCCTCATTATTTCATTCATGTTTCCATCTATTCATTCATTCGATCATTCGTCATTCATCTCTTACTAATGATCCTTAGAATTTACTTTTAACGTATTAATTTTCATTTTCCTTGTAACACCTTTTCTCTCTATTTCTACCCGACTCCTGCCTCTTAATCCACCTCCACTTCTCTCACATCTTCCTCCTGCCGGTGCTCCACCTCCTGTGTATTTGACCTACTTCTGCTCATTATTATCGATGAGCGAAAGTGATGGCGATAATGGAAGGATGATAAACACAAAGAGCTTCATAAAGGCGCAGCAAGAAGGGAGTCTTAGGTTCTGGCAGGTAGTGGAGATGAGCGAGAGAGCCACACACACACACACACACACACACACACACACAGGCAGGTCGACGTAATAAACACGAAGAACAGACTTTTAATGGACGTTAAGAAAATGTTGAAGACTATTAGCTATGTTTGTTTAATGTTTCTTTCTCGTATGTAAGTCTGTTTGTCTTCAATTTCTTCTGTTTCTGTATCACGTCACGTGTGTTTGTTTGCCTGGCTTTTTCTTTTTCCTTCCATTTGTATGCAATCTTTCTTTCTCTTTCTCTCTCTCTCTCTCTCTCTCTCTCTCTCTCTCTCTCTCTCTCTCTCTCTCTCTCTCTCTCTCTCTCTCTCTCTCTCTCTCTCTCTCTCTGTGCCGACCCCAAAACTAACAAAAAAAGAAAGAAAAAGAAAAAAAAAAAACTATCCCCTGTTTCCGTATTCGGGGGTCGAAGGTTTTCCTGTCTCGACTATCACGATTTCACGGACTGTTAGTGACGCACGCCGAACATCCTCCTCTCCTTCACTCTCCCGTTCCCTCCTCCCATTCCCTGTCCATTCCTGTCTCTTTCTTCCTCTTGCCCCACACTTTCTCTCCCTTCCTCTCTTTCCCTCACTTGCTTCACTTTCCACACTCCTCCTCTCCGCTCTCTCTCTCCTTCCCTCACTGATCCACATGTCCCTCCATTGCTTCTCGTCCCTCTCATCCTAAAAGAGAAGAAACGGTCGTCAAAGTGAAAATTTTGTAAGAGAGAGAGAGAGAGAGAGAGAGAGAGAGAGAGAGAGAGAGAGAGAGAGAGAATGTTCACTGTAGCAGGAAGACCAGACTAAAAAACAAAAACGTTTAAACAAGAAATTGAACAAGACAGAAAGGAACGTGACAGAAACACAAGGCAAGACAAACTGGTTGCGAGAGAGAGAGAGAGAGAGAGAGAGAGAGAGAGAGAGAGAGAGAGAGAGAGAGAGAGAGAGAGAGAGAGAGAGAGAATATTCAGTGTAGCAGAAACACAAACGAACGAACCAAGAGAAAACGCTTAAACAAGAAATGCAAATCAAAAGAAGCGTGACAGAAACACAAGACAAACTGGGTTGGGAGAGAGAGAGAGAGAGAGAGAGAGAGAGAGAGAGAGAGTGAGCAGGTGGAAAGTTTAGTGAAAGTAGAAATTTAACAAGCAGCGCGACAAGCAGCGCGACAATCAGTTTAATGACCACCCTCGGCCTTCTCCCTAATGCAGGCCAGACTAGTTAGGAGCGGTGCAAAAATACATTTGCTGCTTCGCTTTTGACGTTACTTCCGATGAACTATAAATGCTACGTCCGGCGGCAGCATGCAAATGACTTACACACACACACACACACACACACACACACACACACACTGTACCAAGCATGATTAAGCCAAAGGTCGGGTATCTATCTTTTTTCTCTCTCTCCTACGCAATAAGAAATAACGAGTGATGTACAATTAGTGAAACAAGAGGATAAAGATCAGGAACACAATCGAACGGTGCGCAGTAAGGGTGATGCGTCAGTCAGAGTGACCACATGCACGACTCCTATTGTCAGACGGATCCACGCAGGGCAGGTGGAGTGGTGCACGAGAGTCGCTAAGTGTCATTAAGTGTCGGGCTCAGCTCATAATGATTCTGGTGCTTCACGATCGACGCAAGGCACGATTTTCTACCTTTTCCCCCTATGTATTTTGTTGTATATTCAGTAATACGATTTTTTTTTTCTACTTAAGATTTGCAGTGTTTTTTGTTTCATCAATTTAGCGATTTTGTATTTTATCTTTCTCTTTTCTTAATGTCGGATGGACGCTAGGACACTTCAAATTTTTCCTTTTTTTTTTTTTTTTGCTTCGTTTTTACGATTTTTTTTATTTGCTATTATAGATTCGCATAACTTTCTCCTTTTTCTTATTCCATTGATACAGGATTCACGGATGTAACTTTTTCGTAACCTTTCCATTTTTTTTCTTTTGTGTGTGTTTGGATTGACTTGTTTACATTTCCAGTTTTTTTTTATCATTTTTTTCTCCCACTGTTTGGTCATGTACGTATTTTCTTTTCTATTTTCTCTTCGTTTTTTCTAATGATGTTGGAGAGAAGCACGGATCTCCTGATTTTTCAGCCTTTTCTTAATTTCTTTCTACCTTTCCTTTTTAACATTTTTTTCATATCTTTCTTCGTCATTTCTTTTCTTGTTTATTTTTTTCTGATGTTGGATAGACGTACACAACGCTTTTATTTCTTTGTTTCTGGGTCTAATTTTTTCCGTGTTTCAGTTTTATATATTTTCTGTATTTTTTTTTTTTTGTGTTACATTTTCTTGGCTTTCATATCCTTTTTGCTAGTTCAAACGCAGCAGATAACATTTTTTTTTTCTGTTACGTATGCTTTTTTCTTTTTCTTTCCCAGTTTTACATTTTCTTTAATCTCTTCTTATTTTCTCTTCTGCTTTATTTTTCAAACACTACTCAATGAACGCAGGAAAATACTTTTCTTTTACTGATCTACTTTTTTTCTATGTCTTATTTCTTTATATACTTTTATTACTCTTCCAACTCATTTAATTTCCTTTTCTTTACTTTTTCTTTTCATATGTTTACCACCCAAAAAAAATTATCTTTGATTATATTTTTTTACTTTTTTTTCCTATTTAACTTGTATACCTCTTCTTGGTCTCGTTTAATTATTTTTTTGCTTACTTATTTTACTATAAATTTTTAAACGGACTACTAATGACTCCTATATTTTCAGTGTCCATCTTTCGTTCAATATTTTCAATATTTTTTTTTCGAATTCATTACAATTTCACCAATTTCTTCATGTGCACGTATTTCATCCATATTTCCCTGCAGACATGAACGTAAACTTTAATTAACAAGCCTGACGTACGAGCGATCCTTAGCATGACGTTTGGTGTCACTCTTTCCAATACCTGACGAAGACCTGCTTCACTAGAAATGAATACTGTCACAACACTGAGAACCTGGCTTGGAAGACAGGTAAGACTCGTCACTATAGCGCCTCTCTAGGTGTTGTCTCCGTCTCATTGGTCTCGAATCACTTAATGGACAGTTAGGGAATGTCATTGTTCGGAAATTCGAATTTTTTCTCTCTCTCTCTCTCTCTCTCTCTCTCTCTCTCTCTCTCTCTCTCTCTCTCTCTCTCACCAGGCCGCAGTGTTATCGTGTGTTGAAAGCGCAGGAGAAGCCCAGTGACGTGGATTATGACAGTGGTTAGCTGGTGATATTGACCGGTTTTCCTGGATATCGGATCAGTAATGGGGGACAAAAAAGCCCAAGCGTGCCAGGGTGTGCCACGGATGGTCACGAGATGTGGGTGTCCTGGTGGTAGTGTCATGGTGGTGGTGGCGTTGTCGTGCGGCTTCACTAATGGCCACAGACGCACTAAAACACTACCCGCGCTACCGAGTTTCTAAAGGTACGTTCATGGAATTCTGGAATGTCTCGTGTTTCTGGTGGGGTGATATGAATTACTTTTTAATGTGTATCGATATCAGATATTTTTGGTGTTTCCAGGATTCAGTATGATAAATAACTAAGTAAGTAAATATAATAAATCACGCAGATATAAATAAATACATAGAAAAAGAGATAGATAGATAGATAGGTAAATAGATAGACAGAGACAGGTCGATGGATGGATGGAAAGATTCATGCATTGAAGGATAGACAAATAGATAGATGCACAAATGGGCAGACGGAGAGGCAGACAGATAGATAGATACATAAGTAGGTAAGAAATATCGATAGCTAGACAAAAAAAAAAAACATACAGAAAAACATCCTACAACTCCAATAACAAGAACAACAAGGACAAACCCTCAGCTTAATATGTATCAACCAACAATGACAATAATAAGAAAAACAACAGTAAACATCTTTCTTTTCTTACATTTCTTTTTCAACCTTCTCTGTTTACACGTGGCAATTTTCTATGCGAGTCAGATTTACATGAACAATCACATGACTATAAAAGGATATTCTGATGACTCGCCAAATGAGGGCAGATTGCGCCAAATGTATGCACGTCTCACTGAATTCCCCTGACGTCACCTAGAAGCGCGGAAGTCAGACAAGGAAGGGAGTGGCAGCGAAGGGAATGACAAGGAAGGATGTGGTGAGGGAGTAGTGAGGGAGTAAGTGGCAAGGGAGTGGCAATTGAGAGTGGAGATTGGAGAGAGAGTAGGGAGTGAACATAATGGCAAAGGAGGAAAACAGAAAATAAAAAGAAAACAAAAAATTCAGGATAAGAGAGTGAGGGAAGAAAGAAAAGTAATCTAAGATCAGTGATGATTATATATTGCAATGGAAATCAGAGAGAGAGAGAGAGAGAGAGAGAGAGAGAGAGAGAGAGAGAGAGAGAGAGAGAGAGAGAGAGAGAGAGAGAGAGAGAGAGAGAGAGAGAGAGAGAGAGAGAGAGAGAGAGAGAGAGAGAGAGAGAGAGTATCAATGATGCATCACAAACTCTCACTGACACAACACACGCATAGCCAAAATTAGAAACCGAAAGAGAGAGAGAGAGAGAGAGAGAGAGAGAGAGAGAGAGAGAGAGAGAGAGAGAGAGAGAGAGAGAGAGAGAGAGAGAGAGAGAGAGAGAGAATGAAGAGTGACATTCCATTACAAGTCATAAATCAAACCAAACCAAAACCAAAACAAGATAAAAAATACAACAAAAGAAAATAAAAACACTGAGAATTCTGAACCCTCCGAAAAACTACACATTTTCCAATAAGAAAAATCAATAATATACTAAAAAAAATAAAGAAAAAAAAACCTAAATATTTCAAGTGTTCCTTCCGATCCTCCATTTATTTACCTGTATCACTAATAACAATGGTGACAGACAAGCTAATACAGCACACTTGTTACTGACACGCACACACACACAGGCGCTGACAAGTCCAAACAACACACACACGTTTAGTTTAGCTCGCCGCCGCCGCCACACTGAGATAAATGGAGTTGCTGCAGACCTTAAGCACCCAGCAATTGGATGTCGGAATGTGGATTTATAGAGCGTCCGCTACCAAACTACTAGCTCCATCGCGTCTCTGTTATTTGTGGTGCCCGCCTACCCACCTCTTACCCCTCCGCCTCTTTGTCTCTCTGCTGCTCTGTCTGCCGTCCCTCTCCACGCGCCGCCTCCCAGCCTCCCGTCCGTCCCGCCTGGTCACTTAATTTGTCTGTTCACTGGTCGATCAAACCGTTTACAGGTAGGTGTTGACATACTGTTAATTTGCTGACCTAGTTCTATGCTCAGTCTCTCTCTCTCTCTCTCTCTCTCTCTCTCTCTCTCTTCTCTAACTTCATTATTTCCGTACCAATCGCAATGGAGAGGGTTTGCCTATCCGCGGAAGTTTACCAACAGATAAAATTCACGTGCAAACTTTGGAGGGAAATTAAAAACAAACGAAAGCTGGGGGTTTAAAACAAGACTAAAACAAGTTACGATCCTAAGAATATTGGTACAAGGAGAATCCATTATTCATATGACTCGAGAGAGAGAGAGAGAGAGAGAGAGAGAGAGAGAGAGAGAGAGAGAGAGAGAGAGAGAGAGAGAGTGTGTGTCAAGGGAAAATACATATAAAAGACATGAAAAGTAATTGAAAATGCGAGTTTCAAAACAACACTACAAATGAAGTAGCTTTTAAAAGGAAAGTGCAAAATACAAGTTAGCAGGAGAGAAAAAAACATGACCTAGAAAAGATAAGAGAAGATAAAAACAGATAGGAAACGAAAAAAAGAAATGGAGAAACACACTAATGACTTCAATATAGATAGGTTACAAAGGAATGGAAAAAAAAGAGACAAATAGGGTAAAAGCCAAAAACGATGAAATGACAATGACGGGAAAAAAAAAAAAGAGTAAAGTTAAGGGAAAAAATACTACTTCGAGGAAAAAGTAAAAAAGGAAAGAAGCCAGATTACACATGTCCATCATAAACAGCTCACGGGAATCAGATAATACGTCTGGTAATTGGGGGATAAGAGAACAATTAAAAATACTGACAATTATGAGGAGCACTGGATTCCTGGAAGTTGAAATGAGTTTGGTGAAGAGAGCAACGCAGCATTCAACAGGTATATTTTACAAATTGACACAAAAGTAGGTGAAAAGCTGCATACGTACTTTCAAATATACAGAGACAGACGAGTAAATGAAAATATGAGCTTATTCATTTATTTTTTTATTTATTTTACCTTTCCATGATCTGGTATATTTCTGAAAGAAAGTATCAAATCATGGTTGTAGAGAGACTGGGATACTTGCACAAATATACATTACATACCTACTTAGATGCAAAGAAACGTATACACTTAGCTATGTGAATTGCAACTCTTACTGTTTTATAATTCTAATTATAAGTTATTTAACGACAGATTTTATCAAGATATCTCTGAAACTAAAATAAGGCGCAAAGACAATTAGACAGATGTATAGATAGGAACTGTATCTGGCTTCGTCCTTTTACCTTTCCTATAAATTTATTTCAGTTTCAAGGAAAAATTCTGAAGATAGAAAAGAGATCAATTATTAATATCTTACTTTATCGCTTATTTAGTTCAATTATATTCGTCAAGCTACGAGTAACTGAAGTTTTGTTTTTACTTTTCTATCACTTACAAAAAAAAAAAAAAAAACTCAGGTTAGTCTTTTTCACACAAGAAAACATATACTTAGGTTAGCTCGCCTCCTTCACATCAGAAAACAAACATAATTTCCACTCAAAATAGTACACAGAAAGGAACACACTACGTATGAAGACATCATGGTACCCGGAAACTCATAAGTAGATAACTTAGTATATCATTTTTCGGAAACATAGGTAAGAGACATATGGACATCAATGAAGTAGTAAATATTCTCTCTCTCTCTCTCTCTCTCTCTCTCTCTCTCTCTCTCTCTCTCTCTCTCTCTCTCTCTCTCTCTCTCTCTCTCTCTCTGTCTGTCTGTCTGTCTGTCTGTCTGTCTGTCTGTCTGTCTGTCTGTCTGTCTGTCTGTCTGTCTGTCTGTCTGTCTCTCTCTCTCTCTCTCTCTCTCTCTCTCTCTCTCTCTCTCTCTCTCTCTCTCTCTCTCTCTCTGTCTGTCTGTCTGTCTGTCTGTCTGTCTCTCTCTCTCTCTCTCTCTCTCTCTCTCTCTCTCTCTCTCTCTCTCTCTCTCAAGTCTCAAGGACAGACATACTTATCAATACGAGACACTGACACACACGGACTGACGCAGAGGAGATCCCGAGATATAACCGTAAGTGGAGGGAAATAACAGACTCAGGAGGAGACAAAGAAAGGACAAACTGAGAAGATTGCAGACGAATACAAATGTAAACACACACACACACACACACACACACACACACACACACTAGATACAGTTACGGTTACACAAACACATACGCGCACGAAGATTTACCACGAAAAAGATAAAAAAACAACTAAACATACATTAAGTCACGCACGCATGCAAGCAGGAGGAAGACAGGCTGGTGGGTACGTAAGAGTGACAGACAGACGATCAAGGCAACAAGACAAGCAATTTCCAGAGTAATCAGGAGGGCGAGAAGAACAGACGAGAGAGGCGGGAAGAGGAGAGATGTACTAAACGCAGCCACACAACAGTTTTCTAGACATTCTATTTCCTCTGCACGTGTCCTTAACAAGACCCTAAGGCGTCATTTTCCTCCTTAAATCGCTTCACTATTTCCTTATGTACGACTGGAATCCTTCTTGTAGTAACCTGCCTTCCTACCTTCCTTCCTTCCTTCCTCATACAGTTCACTTTACCTTTCATTTCGCTATTATTATCTATTCTTTCCTTGTGAGAATTATGTATATATATATATATATATATATATATATATATATATATATATATATATATATTATATATTCGTGAACGTTTCCTGTGCTTTTCTTTCTTTTCTCTCTCTCTCTCTCTCTCTCTCTCTCTCTCTCTCTCTCTCTCTCTCTCTCTCTTTCTCTCTGTCGTCTCCTATCGCACCTGACGACGTTAAGCAATGATGGAGTTTTAAAATTCTATATCAGGATTCAAGGTAATTTCCTACAAATTTAATCCAAATAACTAAATGGTGACAGGGAGCAAACTAAACAATTAATCATTGTTATAACATAAAGGTCCCACATAACTTTCAAACATTAAGCACCATCATGGTCTCTCTCTCTCTCTCTCTCTCTCTCTCTCTCTCTCTCTCTCAGGAGCGCCATGTCATTCGTTTCTAAAGACCTGAGCTGCCCCCAAATTATTGCTTAAATACCTAAGCTTCTCAAAATTATTCCATAAATATCCCTAATTTCCCAATAATTTTCCCCTAAGCACCGCGGCCGTCCTAACCTTCCCCTCGCAAAAAAGAGAAGGAAAAGGAATTTGCTGAGAGCCAAACATTCCCGCGAGGCAGTAGAGAAGTCCTGGCAGGCGAGCAAGTTTTCCCCAGCACAACACCAACACCTGGTCATAACCCCCCATTCCTAAACACCCCAGCTTCCTCAGTGGTCCAGGGGTGTGCAAAGTCCCCGGACAACACCCATAATGGCCACACCTCCCCAGACATAATCAAGATTAATGAGGAGTTAAGCACCCTATGGGGACTATGAAAGGGCTGTTAATCGCGGAGAAAGATCATTATAACTAGCTTTGAACCCATTTATCGCGTGGGGAGGTAGGCGGTAGGGAAAGAAGGAAAGGAAACGACGGAGTGATATGGGTGGGACACAGAGAGAGAGAGAGAGAGAGAGAGAGAGAGAGAGAGAGAGAGAGAGAGAGAGAGAGAATGAGAGAGAGAGAGAGAGAGAGAGAGAGAGAGAGAGAGAGAGAGAGAGAGAGAGAGAGAGAGAGAGAGAGAGAGAGAGAGAGAGAGAGAGAGAGAGAGAGAGAGAGAGAGAGAGAGAGAGAGAGAGAGAGAGAGAGAGAGAGAGAGAGAGAGAGAGAGAGAGAGAGAGAGAGAGAGAGAGAGAGATTTAATCAACACCTCTCTTTTTCTCCCTGCCCAATCCCTCAAAATAAAAGGCAGAAAAAAAAGAGAAACCATCATTAACGTTTTATCTCACCAACAACACAAACATTTGATAATTACGCGGATTTGAAAGCCACAATACCAGCATTACAGGAAATTATCTCTGCCGCTACTTGTACCTGTCCTCCCTATACACCTGTGCTGATGGGTGACGCTTGCCTTACCTCATGTCTTCCTATGGTTCATTCCTCAACGCAACTCTTCCTTACTCTTCCCGACTACCTATCTCTCTCTCTCTCTCTCTCTCTCTCTCTCTCTCTCTCTCTCTCTCTCTCTGGCACATAAACGTTAATTTTCTGTTACCTGAACCTAGAAAAATAAACAAATCAGAGAGAGAGAGAGAGAGAGAGAGAGAGAGAGAGTAGAGACTGCAGGTAAAATTTATAACAACACCCTTGCAAACTCTCCTGTGCCTAAGTCTTAAAGTTATGAACACTCCTACATTACAACTGCACTACAAATGCCCTTAAAGGTGATACTGCCTACCGTAAAAGGGAGCCGCTATCATTCTTTAAAAATAGTAGCATTGCGTTACCTTTACTCATCTGACCTTACCTGACTTAACCTTTCCTAACCCTAAAGAACGCCTGCAAATAACATGTGTCTAAAAAGAACCGCAATGAAATGAGTCAAGGTAGAAATGCATTTAGATAAACGTATAAGAGACGGCTTGAACTGAAAGGGAATAAAGAGTAGGATTATCTTAACATTACATACTAGATATCATGATTATTTGTGTCCAGGTCTCTTATTGTAAAAGATAGATATTGCAAAGGAAAGTAATAAATAAAAAATATTAATCCAAAATGTCAAGGTAAATAAGTAAAGTGAGATCAATGTAATAAAAACTAAACTGAGCCGAAATAAAGTAAAACCGAATGATTAATTATCTAACGTTACGTATTTATATACTAAACATGATCATGACTTTTATTTTTGTCGTGAAAGGCTCGAAATTATAAAGATGGCTAATTGAATTCATTAAGCTGGCTAACTGAAACAACGAAACATGAGGAAAACTTAAAGCATACCAAACTAAATGAAAGCATGATTCGAATATTTTCTTTTCCTTTTTTATACCAAAGGCTCGAAAAAAAAGAGAAAAATATTAAACAACGAAGGAATTTCTCTCTCTCTCTCTCTCTCTCTCTCTCTCTCTCTCTTCTATGTTGTTATCTTGCCACCGCCGCACACAGTAACCCGTTTATCAGTAAGGTTAAGGGGGGGACACTCCATTAACACCATTCTGAATACGTGTTTGTGGACCTGTACGACGGGACGAGAGAGAGAGAGAGAGAGAGAGAGAGAGAGAGAGAGAGAGAGAGAGAGAGAGAGAGAGAGAGAGAGAGAGAGAGAGAGAGAGAGAGAGAGAGAGAGAGAGAGAGAGAGAGAGAGAGAGAGAGAGAGAGAGAGAGAGAGAGAGAGAGAGAGAGAGAGAGAGAGAGAGAGAGAGAGAGAGAGAGAGAGAGAGAGAGAGAGAGAGAGAGAGAGAGAGAGAGAGAGAGAGAGAGAGAGAGAGAGAGAGAGAGAGAGAGAGAGAGAGAGAGAGAGAGAGAGAGAGAGAGAGAGAGAGAGAGAGAGAGAGAGAGAGAGAGAGAGAGAGAGAGAGAGAGAGAGAGAGAGAGAGAGAGAGAGAGAGAGAGAGAGAGAGAGAGAGAGAGAGAGAGAGAGAGAGAGAGAGAGAGAGAGAGAGAGAGAGAGAGAGAGAGAGAGAGAGAGAGAGAGAGAGAGAGAGAGAGAGAGAGAGAGAGAGAGAGAGAGAGAGAGAGAGAGAGAGAGAGAGAGAGAGAGAGAGAGAGAGAGAGAGAGAGAGAGAGAGAGAGAGAGAGAGAAACATACACACACACACACACACACACACACACACACACACACAAACACACAGCAGATAGAGACAGATACAGAGAAGTAAAACAGTGATCAAATAGACTCATACGTACCTAGACATAGAGACAAATGGATACACTACACAGCACATCACACTACGCACACTTCATAACAGTCAATACTACATACACTACTACAGGAAACACAATATCAGTGCGAGCCAGCCTATGTATGTATGTATGTTTGTATATGTGTGTGTGTGTGTGTGTGTGTGTGTGTGTGTGTGTGTGTGTGTGTGTGTGTGTGTGTGTGTGTGTGTGTGTGTGTGTGTGTCAGTGTGTGTGTGAATATGTATATTGACTAGATGCGTATCAAATGGATGGCCAAATCATTCCGTAGAAAGCGAATAGTAATAATAATGATGGCGTGCGTGAATAATAACTACACATATATGCGATCTGGATACAACATCACTGAATTGAATGAATAACTCAATGTAGAGTGGGTACAATATTCACTAAGCTGGTATATTGAGGGGGAGTGGGTGTGGGGAATTGGAGTGAGTGGATGAGGGAGGGAGTGGTATGGGGTGTGAGTAACGGTAGGAAGGGGTAAAGGATAAAGGGAGCACAGGAGATAGTGGGGTCGTGTGGGAGTAAAGGAAGGGGATGGATGGGGGAAGGATGGGGGTTAGTGAGAGGGGTGTTTGATGGTTGGGAGGAGCAGTTGGGGAAGGTGGGGTCGGTGGAGGGTTATTGTCAATGAAAAATGCCACAAAAGGGAGCCGTTTTGCGTCATATTATAGTTTATTTATGCTAATGAGTTGATCGTGTGTGTGTCGCTTGCTATCACCGCTCCGGGGGGAAAAAATGTTTGGCCCCGAATCTGTCTCATAATGCTGCTGATAATAATGATGACAATGATGGCAGTGATAATGTTAATATGAATGGTGATGATAATGATTCTAATATTGATGAGGATGATGATGATGATGATGATAGTGACGATGATAATACTAATATTCATGACAATGAATGTAATGATGTTCATGATAATGGTGAATGATAATAGTAGTAGTAGTAGTAGTAGTAGTAGTAGTACTAGTAGTAGTAGTAGTAGTAGTAGCAGTAGTAATATTAATACTAGATAATGTTGAAAAAAACATTAATGACGATGATGATAACAATGATATTTAAAGTATTAGTATTAGTATTAGTAGTATTAGTAGTATTAGTATTATTATTATTATCATTATTATTATTATTATTATTATTATTAGTAGTAGTAGTAGTAGTAGTAGTAGTAGTTGTTGTTGTTGTTGTTGTTGTTGTTGTTGTTGTTGTTGTTGTTGTTGTTGTTGTTGTTGTTGGTTATGGTGCAGTAGCAGTAGCAGCAGTAGTAGCAGCAGCAGCAGCAGTAGCAGCAGTAGCAGTAGTAGCAGTGGTAGCAGGAGCAGCAGCAGCAGTGCAGCAGTAGTGGTAGTAGTAGTAGTAGTAGTAGTAGTAGTAGTAGTAGTAGTAGAAGTAGTAGTAGTAGTAGTAGTAATAACAAAAATGATAATAATAATAGCAAGAATATACTGCGCACTAAGTTCTATCAAGCCACACACACACAAAAAAAGTAAATAATGAGGCAATACATCAGTTCCTCATTCAAACAAACAGTGTTTGAATTCCGTGTAATTTATAACCTGGTTAGATTGATATTACTCATTTAAATATTAACACCACCAACAACAAGAGCAACACCAACGACGATGACGACGACAATGACAACAGTAGCTGCGATATTTATAGTGGTGGTAGTGGTGGTGGTGGTGGTGATAGTGGTGATTGCGGCGGCTCCGGTGAGGGCGGTGATGGGAATACAATACCCACGGTGAAGATAAGGAGAGAAGAGGTGTTAAATCTGACTGGCTAAGGTGTAAATGCGGAGAGAGATGGGATAACAGAGGAAAGGATAAGGGAGGGACGGGATAGGAGGAGGAACAGGCCTTTGAGGACAATGGCATCAGAGAGAGAGAGAGAGAGAGAGAGAGAGAGAGAGAGAGAGAGAGAGAGAGAGAGAGAGATCAAGGCCTGGGTTTATGAAGGAAGGCACAGCTATTCCCTCGCACCCTTACAACACTCTATACTTCCCTGAATATTCCTGGCTGGGATTATTTCGCCCTCACCTTTATCTCTCGTCCACCTGCAGAAACCCCGCGGAGGAAAGGCAGAGGCGTTGCGCTTGCTGGATACCTTTACTCACCTTTACCGAGCCCACCAGGGTGCAGCGCGGCAGGGAGAGAGAAGCTAGAGGTATACAAGAGCCGGGAAAGGGAGGAAAGATGGAAGAAGCGTAGGGTTTGAAGCGTGAGGAAGAGACGGACCGTGACCAGGCAGAGTGGAGCAGGTGCGGGTGGAAATCAGGTGGCCATGGTAGGACAAGGGCGTGAAGTGTGCAAGGAAGGGTTAGGACAGAACAAAACACGACTGCATGAAGCTGAAATTGAGTTAATCTAACAAGCAAAGGCATTGGCCCCTTTCTGAGCACCAGGTGTCGCTCGTTACTCTCTCTGAAACTGCCCCTCGCCACGTTATTCATTGTTTCCTCATTGTTGGAAGGAAATTGGTTGCATTACGCATGTTCCCTTGTCAACGCATGATGGGAGAGAGAAAGAGGTATAAGTGAATGAGTAAAGCAAGAAGTATAGGTCACTGCATCCTCTGTGTGTGTGTGTGTGTGTGTGTGTGTGTGTGTGTGTGTGTGTGTGTGTGTTTCACTGTTTGATCTGCTGCAGTTTCTGACGTTACCCTACGGAACGAGCTCAGAGCTCATTATTTCTTATCTTCGGATAGGCCTGAGACCAGGCACACAACACACACCGGGACAACAAGGTCACAACTCCTCGATTTACATCCCGTACCTACTCACTGCTAGGTGAACAGGGGCTACACGTGAAAGGAGACACATCCAAATATCTCCACCCGGCCGGGGAATCGAACCCCGGTACTGAGGCAGTTGGATGGCTGTGAAGCCAGGCGGTCTAACCACTTAGCTAGCCAGCGGCGTGTGTGTGTGTGTGTGTGTGTGTGTGTGTGTGTGTGTGTGTGTGTGTGTGTGTGTGTGTGTGTGTGTGTGTGTGTGTGTGTGTGTGTGTGTGTGCAGATAAGGCATAAAATCTTGAGATGTCACCGGGAAAACAAAAATAACTAGAGTTCTCAGTAAGCTTTCATAAAAAAATGAATCAAAAAATAATAATGCCAAATATTCCGAAGACGTCACTAATATAAACTCCGGTACAACTCAATAGAAGACGGATGACATTTTTCTTACTACCATTACGTATCCAGGCACACCGAATGGCAAACCCAGATGAAGAGCAGAAGCAGTTCCTTAAAGATCACTAAGTTTGGAGCATGCATGTGAAACTTGTGAATCATGCACGTGAATAAAAAAAAAAAAAAAAAAAACATAAAAAAACAATTTTTTTTTACAATTGATTCACGGACCTGCCTCACTAACGCTTGCCCTGCTCCTGTGTGTTAATGTAGATATGCAAGGAGGAATCATTTTTATAATTTTAATGCTATAATCAAAAGAAATAAGCGAAACATCAATAACAGCAGCAGTAGGAGCAGGAGCAGTAGCAGCAGCAGCAGCAGCAGCAGCAATAGTAGTAGTAGTAGTAGTAGTAGTAGTAGTAGTAGTAGTAGTAGTAGTAGTAGTAGTAGTAATAGTAGTAATAATAATAATAATAGTAATAGTTGTTGTTGTTGTTGTTGTTGTTGTTGTTGTTGTTGTTGTTGTTGTTGTTGTTGTTGTTGTTGTTGCTACTGCTGCTGCTGCTGCTGCTGCTGCTGCTGCTGCTGCTGCTGCTGCTGCTGCTGCTGCTGCTGCTGCTGCTGCTGCTGCTGCTGCTGCTGCTGCTGCTGCTACTAATGCTGCTACTGCTGCTGTTGTTGTTGTTGTTGTTGTTGTTGTTGTTGTTGTTGTCGTGTTGCTTTTGTGTTGCTTTTGTAAATAGTATTAGTATTAGCAGTAATTGCAGTAGTAGTAGTAGTAGTAGTAGTAGTAGTAGTAGTAGTAGTAGTAGTAGTAGTAGTAGTAGTAGTACTAGTAGTAGCAGTAGTAGCAGTAGTAGTAGTAGTAGCAGTATCACCGTAGCAGCAATTGCGGCAGCAGCAGCAGCAGCAGCAGCAACAACATTAATAGTAACAGTAGTAGTACCATCATCAGAAGCTGCAGCAGTAGCAGAGACAGTTACAGTAATAAGAAGTAGTAGCTTCTCAAGGAATCATTACAAACATCCCACATCGGTCACACCTCATAAGAACGCGCCTTGGAATGTGAAGCAGTTAAGCTGCACCCGTGTGTGTGCTTGCTTGCCTCTTCGCACCTCGGCTCTGTGGTACCAGGGGAGGATCACCGAGGAGCGTGACGACCTGCGCCGCTCCCTCAGTAATCAAGTCTTCCTTCCCATCATTCACGTGCGTAATGTTGCAGGTGACCCGTGATAATTTGACCAGCATTCCGTGTATATTCTATTTTCTCACAATTTTCTGTTTCCACGTCAAGCATTTTCTCTCTTCCTCAGTCCGGATTAAATCAAAATACAAGTACAGAATCACCTTTAAAAATAAGTGCAACATGAATACTAGTAACTGTTTATTTTCTTTCTTTTTGTTATAATACCTCGACATGTGCAAAAATAAAAAAAAATATTACACTTTCTTGTTCTGAAAAATTCTTAAAACTTTTTTTTTCTTTCTATTCTTTTATTCCGTGATTAATTTGCAGGCTTTCCATTTGTCAGTTTGTTGGCTATTTGTTGATGTGCGTCAATGTGCATCGTTCATAGCAAGGCAGCGCGACCTTCTGTGACCTACACCACCAGGGAGGCGAGGGTGGCGGCGTCTGCATGCGTGACGTGTCCTGCCTCATCCCTCGCCCACCACGCAGGCAGCAGCTCCCGTGCGTGGCCTCCCTCTCCTAGTTTCCTTTCCCCTCGTGCCTCACTCTTGGGCCTCTACGCATGGACCACCTTCACACTGCTCTCTGTCACACATCGGTGCTGTCACGTAAAGGTCAGAAGATTTTTTTTTTCTTCTCTTTTTGTCAGTGCCCAGTTAACCTCCTTTCGTTATGAATCACTGCGCGTATTCCTTAACTTTTTTTTACTTTTCTGTGTCGATGTTGCTCAAGTGGTGGAAATAGTAAATGAGAAGAAGAAAAATTCTTAACCGACAATAAACTTGACAAATTCACTCACTAATACCAACTTAACATTTCCTCTGAAGTGTTGACGGCTTGGGAATGTTATGCAAACAGTGTGAATGACGGAATGCCGGGGAAGGAATGTTACACAGCGTACACGTCCATGCGTTTAAGTTTTATTCACTCGGTGAAGGTGTGGGCGTCATACAACAAGACGCAGACATGACAGCAGGATAAATTGGAGTAAAAATGAATGTGGGAGTGCACCCACATGCACTTAGGTGTGTGATTCCTGTGATCCTTCCCGAGTCGCGCTTTTAGTGAAAGGTTGAAAGATGACGCCACAAATATATCTTGCAATGAAGCGTCAAGTGAGCTGCTGACAGAGAAACGAGAAGGAGAAGGAGGAGGAGGAGGAGGCGGAGAAGGAAGAAGAGTACAACGGGAAAAGTGAAAATTGAGGAAGAAAGAGCCAATTTATTTTTACAAAGGACAATTTTATATAAATATTTTTGTTTTGATAGTGCAGTAGAAAATGAGAAAAAATAACCTCCTTAGAAGTATTTATGAAAATATCTTCTAAAAATTATTTTCTGTTGCAGTAATGAAAAGAAAAATCAACGATAGTAGTTTTTTTTTTTTTGTAGCGAGTATTGTCACTGAAATCCTTGTTTGGATCCAATCTTTCACATGGGTACAAAAGATAAAAAAAAAGATTAAACATACCACACGGACACACACACACACACACACACACACACACACACACACACACACACACACACACACACACACACACACACACACATGTAGATAACCAATACATCAAAATTCATTGGGAAGTGGTGCACGTGGAATAGTTAACTACTTCTACTTCCGTGTATTAATGAGCAAATGCCAGACAAATGACATGTTTGCCCAAATGGAAAGCTGAGCAATCAATGGGCGCACACCACGTGCCATAACGCCAGCGCGCAGCCACGCCGATGGAGGCAATCATGAACACGAAGAGGGAGGGTCGTGAGGCCATTAGAATTATAAATAGTTGTTGTATTTACCTGAGAGAGAGAGAGAGAGAGAGAGAGAGAGAGAGAGAGAGAGAGAGAGAGTGAGGGAGGTACCCTAATACTCTCAAAATCTTCCCTTTATAAATGTGTGTGTGTGTGTGTGTGTGTGTGTGTGTGTGTGTGTGTGTGTGTGTGTGTGTGTGTGTGTGTGTGTGTGTGTGTGTGTGTGTGTGTGTGTGTGTGTGTGTGTGTGTGTGTGTGTGTGTGTGTGTGTGTGTGTGTGTGTGTGTGTGTGTGTGTGTGTGTGTGTGTGTGTGTGTGTGTGTGTGTGTGTGTGTGTGTGTGTGTGTGTGCAGGCCCGCAAGTTTATCACCACTTCCACCACAAGGAAGTAAGTTAGTATCACGAAGAGAAGAAAAAAGACGGAGAGTTGCATGCAAAGACGGAAGACAGACTGGAAAGAGAGGAGAAAGAGAGAGAGAGAGAGAGAGAGAGAGAGAGAGAGAGAGAGAGAGAGAGAGAGAGAGAGAGAGAGAGAGAGAGAGAGAGAGAGAGAGAGAGAGAGAGAGAGAGAGAGAGAGAGAGAAAGGAAGACAGAAAGACAGGGAAAGGGAGAAGAAAACAGAGGTAGAAAAGAGAGGAGATGGAAAACATTAGAAAAAAAGGAAGAATGATAAAAACAGGAAAAACGATACGGAGAGAAAAGGAATAGAAAAAAAAGGAATATAGTGACAAAGGATGTAAATAATAGAATTAGGATGGAAGAAGCAAGAAGAATAAAAGGGAGATTGAGGGAGGAATTAAACAGCAGGTGCAAGAACAAAAGAGTAGAAGTAAAAAGGTAAGGAGAAGGTAAAGGAGGGAGTAGTTACGTCATCCTTAATGAAGCAATGCACTATATTTAGAAGCAATGCACTAAACGATTACATAAATAGACGAACTTTACACAGCGTACTTGAGAGCATGTGGGGCGTGCAAGTAGCATGAATAAATATGAATAAATGAAAGGAGAACGCAAGGAACATCGTAATTCAAGAGCTAAAGATATCTTATGATTATCCTTACATATTATATTTTGACTTATCTAAAATCTTAAATGTAGCAAAAGGAATAATAAAAGATGATGGATGATAAAAGCTTTTTTTTTTTTCCTGCTATACATTATTGTCAAACTTTATTGAATACTCAAAGACAAGTTTCTAGTGTAATTTTTCATGGCTTCAATGGACACTCATGTATTTCACTACATTCGGCACCGAAGATACAAGTAAAATCGCCAAGAGTTATTCAGATATTATGCCACAAAATGATTTAACAATCAATCAATAATCAGCCATAATTTATTAATACAAATAACTCTAGAAATCAAATAAGTCACTCCAAATAAGTATATATAGATCATGAAAATAAAACAATTCAGATGATGATAGTAAATATAGATTTCAGAAACACAAGAATTCATAAGAAGCCAGCAAAATAAAGAAACTTTGTGGCAAATAACTATATAAAAGTCCAAAAAATAAAGGAATTTATAGTAAGTAAAGATATATCGGCTTTGTGAGTAGAGGAATTTGAACCCAAGGAAGCAAATAATGTTCTGAAAAGAATTCAAAGATAGGTGAATAAATGTCTCATGAAAAAAATTTTCAAAAAAAGCAAATAAAACAAATATATGTCAGAATTATCAAAGAAAGAAAAGGAACAAATAGCAAGTAGGAAAAAAAAACACTTCTCACAGAAAAGAATAAAAAGTTATCAAATATTGGTACCTAAAATAAACATAAATATCATAGGCAAGTAAATATTACTCTTAGAAACACAAATTCACGGCAAATAAGAAAATATCGCTGCCATAAATACAAAGAAATTCATCGCAAATAAGTAAAAGCTTTTAAAAATGAACGTCGCCCGCCATTAACCTCAATTACCAAAAACAACTGCATCATTATAATTCTCTACAAAATAACAACCTCCAGCGGGCAAGTATAATAATAATAAGGTGGAATGCTTTACAGGAGAGGCACACGCAGGGAAATACTTCACCTGGACTTTTCTCAGGTATAGAGCACGAGTGACCGGCTCCTGCTCTCTCTCTCTCTCTCTCTCTCTCTCTCTCTCTCTCTCTCTCTCTCTCTCTCTCTCTCTCTCTCTCTCTCTCTCTCTCTCTCTCTCTCTCTCTCTCTCTCTCTCTCTCTCTCTCTCTCTCTCTCTCTCTCTCTCTCTCTCTCTCTCTCTCTCTCTCTCTCTCTCTCTCTCTCTCTCTCTCTCTCTCTCTCTCTCTCTCTCTCTCTCTCTCTCTCTCTCTCTCTCTCTCTCTCCTCTCATCTCTCCTCTCTCCTTCTGCTATTTCGTCTCCCCTGCCTTCTCTCCTGACATTCTCCCTTCTGCTCCTTTCATTTTACCCCGCTTTTCTCTTTCTGTGCTATAATCATGCCTCCTTCCCTCCCTCTCTCCCTCCCTTTTGCTTCCTCTTTCATTTTTCCTCCTCCACCTCCTTTTCTCTTGTCTCCCTCCCTAACCATTCTTTCGTTAACTTCCTGGTCTTGCATTTCTTTTTGACTTTATTCAATCTCCTTGTCTTGGTGGGTCTCTCTCTCTCTCTCTCTCTCTCTCTCTCTCTCTCTGGGCATACTCGTGATGACGTACGGGGTCGTTCAAGCGCCAGTTGGTCGTCCGGTCAACGTTCGGATACACTTGGCTGCTCTCATAAATTTTGCCGGCGTCAGCGTCCACTCCTCGCTGCCCCCTTTCTCAACCACGCCCCTCCCCCCCTTCTCTCTTTCTCTCTCTCTCTTTCTTTCTCTCTCTCTCTCTCTCTCTCTCTCTCTCTCTCTCTCTCTCTCTCTGCTATTCATATGAGTTTCGTGTTTCATTTCACCTGTCTTTATATTTCAGTATATCTAGTCTCATCTATATGCTTTTGGCTTGTTTTTCGTATTATTCGTGGAATATTCTCTCTTTCTCTCTCTCTCTCTCTCTCTCTCTCTCTCTCTCTCTCTCTCTCTCTCTCTCTCTCTCTCTCTCCTCCGAGGCGATTTCCGGAGCGACAAGGCGAAGGACACATCGTTCCTCGGTCACCCGTAAGAGGAAACCAATCGGCTTACGTGATCTACTGCTACTATTTGATGTAATATTTTGTGCGGCTATTTGGTCCCTGCCTTAGAGAAAGATTGAATCCATAGCCTCGTCTTATTCTTTTTCCTCCTCCTCTTCTTCCTCTTCCTTCTTCCATTCTCTTTCCTTGCCTTGTTAATTCCTCCACACTAAGTTCTGTTCAGTGAAGTTGTGGTGTAATTTTTGTTTCTTTGAACTTGCCTCTTGTTTTCTGTTTTCTCTTCTCTTCTTTTCTCTTCTGTTCTCCTCTCTCTCTCTCTCTCTCTCTCTCTCTCTCTCTCTCTCTCTCTCTCTCTCTCTCTCTCTCTTGACGAAAGTGGATCTCGCCTCTCACTTAGTTCCAACCTGATTAAGCCTTCCACAGCTCACCTTCGCAAACTTACTAACGCTCTTTCACTCCTTCCACTAGGAGATGACGGAGCAGGAAGAGAGAGAGAGAGAGAGAGAGAGAGAGAGAGAGAGAGAGAGAGAGAGAGAGAGAGAGAGAGAGAGAGAGAGAGAGAGAGAGAGAGAGGAGCATTAAAGGGTCTTGCTCCGATTCTTGCTGACTTTCCGTAACCTCCTCTCCTCTCTTCTCTTCCTCTCCTCTCTTCTCCGCTCCTTTCCCTTCCTCTCCCCTCCTCTCCTCTTCTCTCTCTACTAAGCCAATCCACCTCCTTGTCATGACCTCAATGGATTCCATAGCAAATACGGACAGAAAGTTACATTTGAAAGCAGTGAAAGATTTGCGATTTTCTACTTCCGTCTGAGTCCTGAAGAAGCTTATGCCTTTGTCCCTTTCTTCTTCTTATCCCTCTTCTTCTTCTTCTTCTTCTATTTGGGCTCTCTTCCCTTATCTTCCTGCTTTTCTTCTGTTGTTCTTTTTCCTTCCTCGATTATTCCTTTCATCCTCTTTGTGTTCGTATGTTCCCTTCATCTGCTTCCTCCTTCTTCTTTCAACATCTTCCTCTTTTCGTCTTCTTCCTCCTTGCTACTCCATTCTCCTTTTTCAGCTCCTTCTCTTCCTCTTCTTCTCCTTGTTCCTCTCCTTCCTCTTCCTTCATGTTTGTTTCTTTCTCATCCCTTTTCCCAACAAAGCTTCCTCTTCCTCGTTTCTCATTCCTTCTTCCTGCTCCCCTTCCTCTCTCTAACTTTCCTTCCTCCTTGTACGTCTTGTGCTATGCCTTCATCTTCTGCTCTCCATTCTCCTCCTCCTCCTCCTCCTCTTCCTACTCCTCCTCCTTCTCGTTCTCCCGCGTCTCCCGGGTTTCCTTGATGACCGAACATTGTCGTTTCGGTAAAGTAACGACCGGACGCACCGTAATGGAGAAAATACAAAGTTAGCGGAAAAAAGCTAAACAAATACAAAGCTGCGTATTGTTGCATTTGCCGCTCGGGGGACCGGCGGTGGGGCTCGCGAACCGGGGGGAAAAATAAGAAAAATAGCCGTGGGAATGCGAACAATGCTGTAAAAAACCTGGCTGGAGCTCTTACGGGTCAATTTTTCGAGTCTCGAGGACTAAAGTCGGTTAAGGAGGCATCCTGGCACAAAAAGAAGAGGAGGAGGAGGAGAACGAAGAGGAGGAGGAGAAGAGGAAAAAAGAAGGGTAAGAGGGTAAAGACGGCGACGATGAGGACAACGAGAGCGGCGGCGGCGAACAAGGAACAAGAAGAATGAAAGGAAAAAGCGAAGTGCAAACAGCGATTAAGAGTTCCCGGAAGAGAATCAGCATTGGGATCTTGTCATGATACCTATTAAACTCCCTTACCCCCGCTCCGTCTGTGTGTGTGTGTGTGTGTGTGTGTGTGTGTGTGTGTGTGTGTGTGTCTCTCTCTCTCTCTCTCTCTCTCTCTCTCTCTCTCTCTCTCTCTCTCTCTCTCTCTCTCTCTCTCTCTCTCTCTCTCTCTCTCTCTCTCTCTCTCTCTCTCTCTCTCTCTCTAACCTACTGTCCTATGTTCCTCTCCTACGTATTTCTTCTTTCAGTGTCTTCCTTTCTTATTTATCCTTCCTTTCCTTTCTTTCTTTTCTTAGCATCCTTTTTATCCTTGTCTACCATCCTTAACACCTCTTCCTTCACCATCACTTCTTTTCCACTATTTTTTTTCTATTCCTATTGTCCTTTCCTTCAATACTCTCTATTCTCTACTACGCTGCTTTCACGTACCATCTTCACTCACCACTACCTTGCTTCGTGTCTCCTCTCTTTCTCTCCTTCCTCCCTGCCTTCTCTCCTCTACTAATCCTGGCTAATGGCTGCTAACTCGTACTCATACACTCACGGACTTCCTCTGGGGTAGCAATGTGAAGTGGAGGGGAGGGAGGGGGTAAAAATGGCTAAAAAACACAAAAGTCACTTTAGGTTACACTACTACGAGAATTCCCCCAGCGCTCTCTTGCTGCCTCGACTTCCACCCCTCTCTGTCCCTTGTACCTTCGGCTGTGTGCTGTGGCGTCTCTTGCCCCCTTGTCCTCCTCTACTGTCATTGCCTTCTCTCTAACATGTCCCCCAGCGCCTCCTGCCAGCGTTCTCCACCCCCATTATCTGATGTTGTTGTGCTTTCCCTGTGTTTTTACAGTTTGTGTAAAGTGTGTGTGTGTGTGTGTGTGTGTGTCTCTCTCTCTCTCTCTCTCTCTCTCTCTCTCTCTCTCTCTCTCTCTCTCTCTCTCTCTCTCTCTCTCTCTCTCTCTCTCTCTCTCTCTCTCTCTCTCTCTCTCTCTCTCTCTCTCTCTCTCTTTCTCTCTCTTGGTTCCATTTCGCTTTCTCCGTTTTCTCGCGAATGTTTCTTTACTTCTTCCCTCCTTCACGGATTTGCTTTATTTGCCTTTCATCCGTGTTACTCTTTACTTGTGCCCCTTCCTCCCTTCCATCGCCATCCCTTAAAATACACATCCACTTCTGACGAGGTCTTGCATACACACACACTTCAATCTTTGTCTTATTTCCTTCCTCCATCCTTCTCCTTCCTTTTCTCTTCCTCCTCCTGCCCTTTACCATTCTTCCCTCTTGGACTTTCTTCTCGTTTCTCGCCCTTCCACCTTTCATCTCCCATTTCTTCGATTCTTCATTCCATCTCAGGTTCCTTCCTCCCTTGCATTCTTCCTTCCTTCCTTCCTTGCCTCGTTCGTTTCCTAGTCTTTTATCTTTCCTCTTTATCCTTATTTCGCTCCTTCATCTTACTCCTTCCATCTCGCCTTTCTTCTCCTAGTGTATTCTCTCTCTCTCTCTCTCTCTCTCTCTCTCTCTCTCTCTCTCTCTCTCTCTCTCTCTCTCTCTCTCTCTCTCTCTCTCTCTCTACCCTTCGGTCGCTATCCATCCTCTTTCTTTCCTTTTATCACTATTTGTTTTTAATTTGTCCCTTTTCTTTATTTCTGTCATCCCCCTAAGCACTCATTCCTTCTCCATTAGATCATTCAAGGCATAATGTCTCCTCTCCGGCAGTATTTGCACCCACCCACATTTCCCCTTCAAAGACTAATATTGCTCCTTCCGTCTCCTCCTCCTCCTCCTCCTCCTCCTCCTCCTCCTCCTCCTCCTCCTCCTCCTCCTCCTCCTTCTCCTCCTCATCGGCCTCTTCCTTCAGTAATTCCATCTAACTCCACACCACCTTCGAAAAGAAATCCAATACCATCGTTTCCTTCATATTAATTTCATCCCGTTCAGCATTCTTATTTCTCTCCTCCTCCACGATTGCTTCTCTCTCGTCGTCCAATTTCCCTCCATCGGTGCTTTAATATAGAGAAAAATGTAGGGAAGATCGTGTTTAAATGGAAGGTGTTTTATGCACTAATTTATGCATTTATTTATAGGCCCAGTCTCTGCTTCTTTGTTAGCTAGAAAGGGGACGCCTGTTTGCCCTATATTTGATGAAAGAGGGTGGAAAAAAAATTTTGTTCTGTGTCATCACATTTTCCTTCCCAAGACAAATGATTATATTCTGAGACACTGCTTGAAATTTTGCTGGTTTTTTAAAAGTGCTCTTTTATTGTTTTAATTAATCTATTAAGATTTTTACGTTGTTAACCAAGGAAGCAAATTTCAGAACATTCTTTTATGTAAGAGGGGAAAGCTGGTTAAGGGCAACAAAAAGAAAAGGCTCACTCTGTTCCCAATCCCCTTGCAGGTCCGTGAAAATTAGATAAAAGAAAGAAAGAAATGTCCTGAAAACTCCCTTTTAAATGAGGTCGTCATAGGATGTTAGAAATACAGAAGCAGGCAGGGAGTTCCAGAGTTTACCAGAGAAAGGTATGAATGAATGAAAGAACTGGATAACTCTTCCATTAGAGATGGACAGAATAGAGGTGAAAGGAAACAGAAAGCCTTGTGCAACGAAGCCAAAGGAGGAGGGGGAGGCATGCAGTTAACAAGATCAGAAGAGCAGTTAGCATGAAAAAAAGTGGTTAAAGATAGTAGGAGATGCAACATTCCCGCAGTGAAAAAGCGGCTGAAGACAGTCAGTCAAAGGACGGGAGTTGATAAGACAAAAAGCTTTCGATTCTATCCTATCTAATAAAACTGTGTAAGTGGAACCCTCCATACATGCGTGAACATTTATCGTTGTAACCTTTGAAAAAAATCGTGAAAAAACTTGTGGAGACCAAAGCGTTTCAAAATACTGGTTATATTTTCGGGATATTCCACTCTTCCTAAAGCTTTTCATGCTCAGCCACTACCATGCCTTTAGTGTCTTCAGTGCCTTTAGCGCTCTCTCTCTCTCTCTCTCTCTCTCTCTCTCTCTCTCTCTCTCTCTCTCTCTCTCTCTCTCTCTCTCTCTCCCCTAATCCAAACAACTCTTTACTTACTTACCCCTCCTTCCTTTCTCCTCAATTTTTTTTTCTTCCTCGTAACAAAACTCCTCACTCCTCACTCCTCACCCCTGCTGCCTGTACTCATGTCCCCTCATCCCCGCAAGGCCTTTACCCTGACCACCACTTAGTCCGAAAGAGGCTTATGCTATGTGTGTTTAATGGAATAGAGGTGTATTTGCCGTGACTTCAATGGTGGTTCTAATCTGGTAGCTATATGTATTATGTCTGATTAATCTCTCTCTCTCTCTCTCTCTCTCTCTTGGGTTCATCCAGTTTTATCGGTTCACGTGTCCGCACAGTTTCGTGTTCGCTATATCCCGCTTCTCTCGAATGGTAATGCGTGAATTTTTCTTTGCTGCATTTCCAACGCTACTGAAGTCTCTGCCTTTGTGTGTTTGTCTTCCCGTGCGGCTGCGACTCAAGTTTTCGTGGCTCTTTGTCCCTCTGCCTCCGTCTGTCTTTCTGTGCCTGCGCTTTCCTTGCAGTGAAATAAATGCTAACACAATAGAGCGGCAGAGTTCAGGGTGGGGTTATTAAAACTCCCGTGCACACTGAAGGACAGGAAGGATGGAAACGGTGAAGTGGTGGAGGTGATGGTGGTGGTGGTGGTGGTGCAAATGGTAGTGATGGTGGTGGTCAGAAAAGCATCGTTCAGGTGTTGTAATCATAAGGAGGGCAACGTCGTGGGGAGCAAATATATATATATATATATATATATATATATATATATATATATATATATATATATATATATATATATATATATATATATATATATATATATATTGATGAAAAATGGAGAGAATGGTGGAGCTGGCGGCAGAGGCGGCGGTGGTGTTGGTGATGATGGCATTTGTGATGACAGTAGTACGTTCAATTATTTGATTTAATTTATGCTTTCTCAAACTTGGTCCTACCTTATCATTATTTATCGATTATAATTCATTTCTTTGTCGAAATCTCTCTCTCTCTCTCTCTCTCTCTCTCTCTCTCTCTCTCTCTCTCTCTCTCTCTCTCTCTCTCTCTCTCTCTCTCTCTCTCCAAGGCAGGAATCCCGAGGCACTAATCTCCAGTCAAGGTAGGAGGAACACACAAAACCTGGCTCAGGGCGTGTATAATTCATTGATACATTATGCATTAATTTCATCAAATGGCGACGTCGGCCCATAGAGAGCTTTTGATACATAATTTAGCGGCAGGAATGGAAGGAGAATGAGAACAGAGAGCAGGAGTAGGAGGTGGTGGTGGTGGTGGTGGTAGTGGTAGTGATGGAGGTAGAGGTGGATAACAACTAAGAGTAAATATAAATAAAAATTGATGAGAAACAGAGAAGAGAGAAGACACAGACTGAGGGAGTCAGAATGGAGAATAAGGAGCAAATACTAGAAGAAAGAATGACAAGAGGAAAAAAATTCTAATGAAATATTCCTTTCATTCAGAACTTTTGAATCGAGTTTCTTTTTTTTATGTGTAAGTTAGTTTATTTGTGAGTGTGTAGAGTGAAAAGAAATAAGACATAAGGAACGCATTGAGGAGACAGAGAGAGAGAGAGAGAGAGAGAGAGAGAGAGAGAGAGAGAGAGAGAGAGAGAGAGAGAGAGAGAGAGAGAGAAAAGGGGCAGCATCAACAAAAAGGTCATGTGTGTGTGTACCCAGGTGTGATAACATCGAGTGTCATTTGCTTAACACATTTTTCACTGCAAGTAGGAAACAATTTCAGTGAACGATGGGGAAGTGAACAGAAAAGAGGAGGAAGAGGAGGAGGAGGAGGAGAGGAGGAGGAGGAGGAGGAGGAGGAGGAGGAGGAAAAGGAAGAAACACAAAGAAAAAGGAAGTAGCAACAGACATATTAGTCCTTACGGGCAAATTTGTAAGGGAAATAGCATAGTAAGTGAAACACAGAAGACGCAGAGTTGAAGGAGGAGGAATACAAAGGAATACAAAGGAAAGACCAAGCAACAAAAGACCCTGGGATCCTTACTAGGCTGCTTGGAGGAGGAGGAGGAGGAGGAGGAAGAGGAGGAGGAGGAGGAGGAGGAGGAGGAGGAGGAGGAAGAGGAGGAGGAGGAGGAGGAGAAAAAAAGTGAAACGGATGATGACTACATAAGTAACATAAAATGGAAATGAAAACCATTGAAAACAATAAAAAAATATAGAAAATTAAAATACAAAAATGAATAATGATGAAATATTAATGCTTATTGTCTGTCTGTTCGTTAATATTCTTCCTCTGACTGACAATTATCACTGGCGTGCATTCCGAACAAAGAAAGAGAGAGAGAGAGAGAGAGAGAGAGAGAGAGAGAGAGAGAGAGAGAGAGAGAGAGAGAGAGAGAGAGAGAGAGAGAGAGGATATAACCAAATCATTATAAACTGGAACAATTTGGCAAAACACACACACTCTCTCTCTCTCTCTCTCTCTCTCTCTCTCTCTCTCTCTCTCTCTCTCCCTAGCATTTCTTCGCTTCTGTTTATTTATCATCCTGTGTTTGTCTGTCTTCCTCGCTCCCTCTCTCCATCAGCCACCGCTCTCCCCCGATGCTGGATTAAAAAAGAAAACACAAGGGAAAAGAGAAGAAAGGGCTGAGAATTGACTAAAGGTGGAGGAGAAAGGAAGGGAGAGAAGAAAAATAAAGGTAAAGGAAAGACGAAAAGGCAATCTACCTAGGATGGAATAGATAACAAAGCAGAGAGAGAGAGAGAGAGAGAGAGAGAGAGAGAGAGAGAGAGCACGTCTGTGTTATGAGGTGGTAAAACAATAAAATAAGATAGGAAGAAAATATTGCGGGAGGAATAAAAGATGACAAAGATGGAGAGGCGGAAGGAAGAGCACTGAGACAGGAGTGTTGTGTATGAGAGAGAGAGAGAGAGAGAGAGAGAGAGAGAGAGAGAGAGAGAGAGAGAGAGAGAGAGAGAGAGAGAGAGAGAGAGAGAGAGAGAGAGAGAGAGAGAGAGAGAGAGAGAAATAATTCAAACAGAAGGTAAATAGAAGAATACTTAGAGAAATAGCTTGAAATATCGAAACTGAATGGAAATTGCTTTAAGATATGACTCACAATAAATAACATGTCGGAGCTAAACAATAAATGGCGTAATGCAAAATAAAAGACAATGATAACAAGGAATGTGACTTAGAACAGCACATAATGAATAGCGAAATACTTATTTAAAACAGCGAAAAACACTACATTTAAAAGGATATCAGTAAAAAATATGAGTTACACAACTAGTAGAAACAGTTTGTAGACCTTTGTAAATATAAAAGTATAAATGAAAACAATACCAAAACCTACGAGTAAAGGAAACAGAGGAAAAAATGTGACACGAAAGGAAACTAAAGAAGAAATAAAGGAAACATTTACAGCATGGTATGAAGGAAAAAGATCCACAGGACAGGGACATAAACCACGCAGGAGGAAGAAAGGAAGAGGCGGAGGAAAAAAAAAAGAGAGAAGAAGCAGTGGTGAGGATAAAGATCGGAAATATAGTAAGAATAAAAATGGTGACCACACGAAGAAAAAATCCGAGGTTATCACAGGTAAACATCCTCCCAACACACACACACACACACACACACACACACACACACACACACACACACACACACACACACACACATACACACGATTATTATCATTATTCCAATTGAAAAAATAACTAAACATATTTATGATAATACAGAAATATGGAATAACAATCACAACAGGAGGAAATAAAGGAATAGAAAGATAATGCAAGGCAAAAGATTACAAATATCTCATAACGTAATATAAGAGAAAGAGAAGACGTAGAACAATGAAATGAAAGAGGAGGATGATGAAATAAGAGAAAGATGAAGAGAGAGGAGATGGAACGAGAGAAAGTAAAAGAGAACAAAACACGAAAGGAGTGGAAGGATTGTGGATAGAAAATGAGTAGGCGGAGACGGAGGCGGAAAAGGGAAAGAAAGGAGAAAGGGGAAACATAAAGATGGAAGAAAAGGAAGATATAAAAAAGGGAGAAACAAGCGAGTTCAGGGAAAGATCATAATAAAAATACTTAAAGGGAGAAGGGTCAGTATGAATTTGGCACGAGAGAGAAAGAGAGAGAGAGAGAGAGAGAGAGAGAGAGAGAGAGAGAGAGAGAGAGAGATCTTTTTTTTTTTTTTTTTTACGTTAAGGCCTATAGCGCCTGTGGCACACTTGAAGAGTGTATGGGAATCGCTGTTCAGCTTCCGCCCATTAGTGGCACAGGCAATTTTATTTATAGTGGTACCCATATTAGGGCCCATATCACCCCGAAGCTCATCTTGGGTGTAACCACCTAGAACCTGGGCATCATGGTGACATGTAGGTAACTTTAAACCACTCGACAAATGGCAAAGTGTTTAAGGCTGTACGTGGTGGGATTCGAACCTACGCGTGGACGTCTGCCCGATCCCACGCTCATCACCTTATCCACTACGCCACCGCCTCCCTACGACGGTTAAAGATGGTAAGAGGAGAAGGAAAGAAGAATGAAAATATATGGGAAGAGAAGCAGAGACACGAAAGAGAAGAAAAGAACCGTGAAAGGATGAGAGAAAGACCACGGAATAGAAAACGCAAAATATGATCATGGAATTGCAGGAAAAACAATTATTTTTATTTCTTTTATTTAAACTTGCAGTCGAATCTGAACCAGT
>NC_059271.1:9243666-9251166 GCF_017591435.1 Portunus trituberculatus | reverse complement strand
ATCGTTTACATGCTTTTAGCGAACATGTTATACTTAAGACCAGGAAGCGACGACACTGTGATATTACTTGCATAATATTACAAGCAGCTGGCGGAATGTATGAGTGTGTGTGTGTGTGTGTGTGTGTGTGTGTGTGTGTGTGTGTGTGTGTGTGTGTGTGTGTGTGTGTGTGTGTGTGTGTGTGTGTGTGTGTGTGTGTGTGTGTGTGTGTGTGTGTGTGTGTGTGTCTGTGTGCATGTCTGCGTACGTGTAAAAAGGTGCGTGTAAAGGTTTTAAAGTTCAAAGTAATTTATCCGTTATATCTTGTTAATAAGGCTGTAACGATGATTAAAAATATCATTCAAAACAACGTAAAATATAACAAAACATCCTGTGGTCAATAAATCATCTGAAACAATGTAAGACATAGGAAAGTGTGTGTGTGTGTGTGTGTGTGTGTGTGTGTGTGTGTGTGTGTGTGTGTGTGTGTGTGTGTGTGTGTGTGTGTGTGTGTGTGTGTGTGTGTGTGTAATGAGACACGGAAGTACACGCTCACCCGCTGATTAGTGCGTAGAAATTAGTGTTTTGTGAGCCAGGAAGAACTCGTTTTCAATACTATTTTTTTTTTCGCTTACTCCTCTTTTTCCTCTGCGCAGTGAAAGAGTGCTGAGGTACGTATTATTCCCGAAGAAGAGAATCCAAGGCCAAGGACACAATGATATTCTTTTAATTTCTAGTTAGGAAATCTCTATGCTTCAGAGCCAACCCCAAAAATAATGCACAAAGATATTAAAAAAAAGAGGTAAAGGGAAAGAAAAGAAGAAAGGAGTATAAAAAGCAAGAAATATAATCAATTACAAGTGTATAAAACGCTTGGCATTATCTCCAATATTTAAGTAACTTTTATTTAAGGAAAACGAAAAAAAACGTAGGACCGTGGGACACTGAAAATCACACTCGAATACTAAATGGAGAATTATCCATGTACATACGTAAATCCAAGAATAAAAGTATAGAAGTATCTTTCAAAGAGATACAACAACCTTAAGTATGATTCATATTTCACGTCAATTAACATTTTAGTTATCGTATACTTCAATTACCTTTATCACTGAACATATGTGTCTGTGTATCCGAGTTGTAGTTTTTGATGTGTATGTGTTTTTTGTGAACAACGCTCTTTATAAACTCTCGATTCCCAGCATTCAAAGCCTTGACAATACTAGAATGCATTCATGTGTAAAGTAAAATTTCACACACACACACACACACACACACACACACACACACACACACACACACACACACACACAGAAACGTGGATGGTACTTTTTGTACACACATATTCCTACAACTCTTGGTCTGCACTAAACCGAAAACACATACACCTCGCCTTCCCTCCCACCTCCTTCCTCCCTCTCTCTCTCTCTCTCTCTCTCTCTCTCTCTCTCTCTCTCTCTCTCTCTCTCTCTCTCTCTCTCTCTCTCTCTCTCTGCGGAAGGCTATCTCCGCACCAGCTCTCCCTCTGTATCTCTTTGTGCTTTAATTTGTCCGCAGGTTACAAGCAGTAGGCTGAAATAAACGAGGGAAGAAAATATAGACTGACAGAAAATGAATTGGGAGAGAGAGAGAGAGAGAGAGAGAGAGAGAGAGAGAGAGAGAGAGAGAGAGAGAGAGAGAGAGAGAGAGAGAGAGAGAGAGAGAGAGAGAGAGAGAGAGAGAGAGAGAGAGAGAGAGAGAGAGAGAGAGAGAGAGAGAGAGAGAGAGAGAGAGAGAGAGAGAGAGAGAGAGAGATTGGAAAGACGAAACAAAGGGTACCAAACGCTGAGAGTAAGTACTTAGGAGAAAAACTGTATATGAAAAGACAAAAGTAAAAAGAAAAAAAACAAGAATTTAGAGATCAAACAAAGCAATAAGCTGCACGAACAACACAGAAAAGAAATAGAATATATATATATATATATATATATATATATATATATATATATATATATATATATATATATATATATATATATATATATATATATATATATATATATATATATATATATATATATATATATATATATATATATATATATATATATATATATATATATATATAAAAAGACATATATATATATAGGTAGAATATATATATATATATATATATATATATATATATATATATATATATATATATATATATATATATATATATATATATATATATATATATATATATATATATATATATATATATATATATATATATATATATATATATATATATATATATATATATATATATATATATATATATATATATATATATATATATATATATATATATATATATATATATATATATATATATATATATATATATATATATATATATATATATATATATATATATATATATATATATATATATATATATATATATATATATATATATATATATATATATATATATATATATATATATATATATATATATATATATATATATATATATATATATATGTGTGTGTGTGTGTGTGTGTGTGTGTGTGTGTGTGTGTGTGTGTGTTCAAGCAATTAGCAAAGAGAATGTAATACACAATGAAGACTGAAGGTAATTTACATATGCTGCGGCTTGAATTGCGAAATACAATGACGAAAGGAGGAAGAAGCAGTAGCACAAATTTCAACTGAATACAAATGTGAACAAACTGAATTGAAGATAGCAATGAAATGTAGTATGTGGAAATTGAGAGAAAGAGAGAGATACCAAGAGAGATGAGAAATGAGAGAGAGAGAGAGAGAGAGAGAGAGAGAGAGAGAGAGAGAGAGAGAGAGAGAGAGAGAGAGAGAGAGAGAGAGAGAGAGAGAGAGAGAGAGAGAGAGAGAGAGAGAGAGAGAGAGAGAGAGAGAGAGAGAGAGAGAGAGAGAGAGAGAGAGAGAGAGAGAGAGAGAGAGAGAGAGAGAGAGAGAGGAGAGGTAGGGGTCGTTTGCAGGAGAAAATAATGCACAGTGTAAAGGAAATAAATGTAAAATAACTTCTTTTACCTTACGTCGCCGCCGTCTTCCGTATGACACGTACCTGAAGGGGAGGAAGAGACAGAATTAGTGTTTGGAAAGATGATGATGATGATGATGATGATGATGATGATGATGATGATGACGCTGATGATGGTGGTGATGATGAGGTAAATGAAGATCATAAAGATTAAAAGTTGCTCTGTTTAAACATATATATTTTCCATTGTTCTCTCTCTCTCTCTCTCTCTGGTAACATCAGCTTTACACAGAACACTACCAGGAAACGCAACTGGCGCCTGGCAATCAACCCTGCGATAGTAATATTACGTAAACTACTACAACCACAACTACTATTATTACTCCTACTATTGTCCGTATTGCTAGTTCATTACAGCTACTACTGTTATTGCTGCCTCTGATATTGCTACTATCATTGCTCACTACTGCTACCACCTACTACTACTACTACTACTACTACTACTACTACTACTACTACTACTGTTACTACTACACTATTTCTACTACTACTATTACTACTAATATTACTATTACTACTAATACTACTACTACTACTACTACTACTACTACTACTACTACTACTACTACTAACTAATAATAATAATAATAATAATAATAATACTGCTACCACTACTACTACTACTGCCACTAAGACTTTACCACTACCACAAGTATCGAAAAGGATCAAACTATTTTTTAGTTCATGTTTTTCTTTTCGATTTCTTACATACAAAGTATTCTTAAATTATAAATGAACAAAATCTAGCAAAATTACATTGAAAACCATTGTCAGTTATTGTGGCAGTACCATTAATTTCTGCCGCCGACTAATGCTATCACTTCCAACCTCCAAACCTGACACCATTAACATTCACTACCAAAATGCCCACAAAAACAGCACATGCGGCGCATAATTAACACCATGAACCTAATAACGTCAGAGCATTAACATCATCACATCATAAATGACATAACCACAAACATCACCCACCTACTAACACCGCCACAGGCAATGATACAATTCCATTAGTAAAATTCAAGTAGCTAAATTATTTACTTATTTTTATTAACCTTCGTTTCTTAAAAAGAAAGATAGTTTTCCGTGTAATTGAACATAAAGACACTGCTCTAATAAACACAAACGCTATTTAAATCTGATATTGTACTTTTGACCCTCAAAGTTACGGCTGCGACGTACATGTAATAAATAAAATAGAACGAAAAGTGATAAAACAAAATTAAACAAAATGCGAATAGACTTTGATTATGTAAACGCATCGCGAGTAAATATATATTCTACATTAACTTCAAATGTAGAAATGTACGAATAAAAATATAACAACAAAAAATAAATATAAAACAAAAACATACGAGAACATACGAGAAACAAGGGAAATAAAAACGTTAAAGAAAAGAAAACACTCATGAACATACAGTCAGATCTACGGAACGTTTACAGTATAAGGTAATAACTGGGAATATTGACAAATTTTTAGATTGTTACGACTCTGAGTTAGCCTGCCTGGGTACCCACAAGGAGCTCTGGGCACCTGTCACTGATTAGGTTAAATCACTCATATTAAGTACAAAAATTAAGATAAAGAAATGAAGAGTGACTAGGCTTCAATGCAACGGTTCTTAACGCAAAAGGCAACTCAAGGGTGTAAGAGAACTAAAAAATAATAAGGAAAGATTAAGAAAAGGAATTTACATCCTTAACATAATTTATTACACAAAAATTAGCAAAGTAAACTTAACATTAATCAAAATTAAGATTAAGGCCCGAAGGATAGTTAGGTTTGATTATCACATCCAAATATATAATATAATGGCAATCACAACAATATGACACCACAAAAATATAATAAATAAGTTTAACCTAACTGATTAATACTGAAATTATAAGTCACCCGTGGGGTGTCAACACACCTGCAGCTCAATACCACATACACAAAAGAAATAACTCCTCAACACCAAGTAATATAATAATCAAGCTGCTGAAGGGTGAAAAAATATTATATGAGACCACAAAAATAAGTAAATAATAAGTACAACACTTATTAGAGACAATAAGTAAATAATAATGCCACACACTTGCCCTCCCCTCTGGCTGGTACACACAATAATAGGTAAATCACCACAAATATTATGACTGCTAGGTAATATAACCAAAATAACACCCAAAATCTCTCTTGGCTATACCCATAAAATGGCCGACAGCGTCTCCTGCGCTGGACAAAGATAAATCACCAAAATATATGTTTAAACACCCAAAACACCAAAATATTCACACGTCACTAAACACAGTGACTATATGAGTGCCAAAGAGAATCAAAATCCTAGCAGAATCAGGGAAAAGAATTATACTAAGCCAGACAAAATTATATGAAGGGAGCAGAGTGGCGTATCGACGGGGTGCTTCCTCAAGACCCTGCCTGGTGGTCTGCCTGGCGTCGGTTCCACAAGCTTTGTCTTAAGGGGAAAACATTACGTCACATGACGTAATCTGAGTACTCATTGGTTAAACGCTTTACATCTCCCAGAGGGCGTTAACCTCAAACGATTTGATTGGTAGCGGCACGATCGCCTTCCCTCTCACAAAGACAATAACAAAGATGACGTCACGACACTCTCTAGAACCTCCGACGGGCAGCCGCTTCACACAAAAGCATATAAGTAGAGCAATACAATATATACATACGAATTACGAAATACTAAGATAACATACAATGAAATAATAAATGGATAAATAATACATACTTAAAGAGGTCGTCCTGAGAGCATTACAATAATACACAACGAAAATATTACTGTCAGGACGCCATCACAACTTAACCTAACATACAGTACAATCTATTAAATATCTGACGGTCGTAACAAGATAAATAAGAAATTACATTATGATGGATGCTTATCCAAAAATAGAAAATAAAGTGTCGATAAAATGAAAAGACAAACAATTAGAAGAAAAGCGCAGTACAAGACACAATCCACGAAGAAAAGAGAATCAGCTTAATTCATGGCCAGAAAAAGCAATAAAATCTGCAATGTCGCTAAAATTACTCTTGGAGAAAGCTATGTTCTTGCTGTGTTGTGCTGGAGAGAGAGAGAGAGAGAGAGAGAGAGAGAGAGAGAGAGAGAGAGAGAGAGAGAGAGAGAGAGAGAGAGAGAGAGAGAGAGAGAGAGAGAGAGAGAGAGAGAGAGTATAAGGACAAAAAATGAATAATTCTCGGCCGGCGTCTACTGATTAATTATAATTACACTGGAGGAAGAAAAATTTAAAAGAAACATTTACAAGTTAGAGGACTGGAGAAAATATTATAAAAAAGTTGGGTTAGAGAGAGAGAGAGAGAGAGAGAGAGAGAGAGAGAGAGAGAGAGAGAAGAAGAAGAATAACAAGATAGTTAAAAGATATTGATAGACAAGATAGGAAGACAAAAAGACATACAAACAAACAGATATGATAAACAAACCTATAAGAGCTATGAGGAAAAATCACCTATTTTATTACCTAATTTACCATCTATATATCAAGAAATTTTTCCGTTCAGTCTTTCTACTTTTTTTCTCAGCCTATTCTTTTTAGAACACACACACACACACACACACACACACACACACACACACACACACACACACACACACACACACACACACACACACCCTCAGGGCCTGGGGATAACAAAAAGACACGGAGCAAAGAAGCTTTTCAGTAAGGACAGAAATCAATAGACAGAGAGAAGGTCAAAGAAAAATAGATAAACAAAACGACCCAATCTGTCTTCTGACATGTTCCGGAAACTTGGGATCCGGTACTTTCTGTTCAGGATATTTGAAGATTCCGATTCTTTTCTCAGACTTGGCAGGGAACTTCAGATTAAAACGAAACCGAATTCAAACTCTTTCTATTTCCTCCCCTCTCTCTTTCCTTTCCTTACATACTTTTCTTTTTTTCATGTTTTTTTTCTCTTTTATTTACCTTCCTCACCATTCCTTTTATTCTTTTGGTAGTTTTTGTGTAAGTTTGTGTGTAATGTTGGTTGAAGAGAGAGAGAGAGAGAGAGAGAGAGAGAGAGAATGTGGGTGGCTGGATAGATGACAATGTAGGTGGGCACTTTGTTTTATAGTTGGTCATATCAGCAGAAATACAAAATACACAATTCACTTTTTTTTTTCCCAGTCCAAGATAAAAATAAAAGGCATCGGTAAATTTATTCTGGTCACAATTGGCTTCACAAATTAATCGCTAAATTACAAAATCCGATTAACTATGAATGGAAAATACGACAGCGGACTCGAACTGGGCTTTCCGTGTGCCACTTTTCATTATTTTAATCAGTAATCATCATTTATCATAATTAATTAATGAGAAAACGCAACAAGGGAAACTATAATTGGTCGATCAGTAATGTTGAGATGAGTGTACGTGTGTGTGTGTGTGTGTGTGTGTGTGTGTTTTAGTTTTCACCTTCCTTCCACTATATATATATATAT
>NC_059271.1:9216166-9223666 GCF_017591435.1 Portunus trituberculatus | reverse complement strand
ATAACATTTTCTCCAATAGTAAGTTCATGCTGCCAAATTTTCTTTATTTCTCTACCTGTCTATTGTTTCCCTACAACCCTCTCCTTGACACATTTACTTCACTGCTAACTCTTGACCTCACCTCATCTACCCGAGGCACACAAAATCCGTACGGTGAGGAGCCACGACGTTTTGTGTAGATCATCACAGACAGGTCTGTTGCCTTTTCTTTTTCGGTCACTTGAGTTCCTTCCCCTTCCTTTGTTGGCTCTAGGCAATAATTCCTCCCTTCTTCGTCATAATTCCTCCCTTATTTGCTGCGCTCACTTCTCCACCCTTCCTTCGTCCACATTTCAACCCTTCCTCCGCCCACATTCCCAGCTTAACTCACCCTGCTCCATTAAGCTGACTTAAGTCCACCTACTATCCTCTTATCAGCTCCCTCCTCGCTTTACTCCGCCCTACAAATGCATTAAAGGAAAATATGTCAGCATACAGAGATAAGCAGCGAAACACGACACTCAACCACATCTCAGATTACATACAGACATACAAGTGTCTACTAATAAATGTTATTTACACAAAGATAAAACTTGGATGTCACACCAAATAGAGAGAGCAAGACACTTCTTGATGTTGACACCACGGCAGACACAGAAAGATATGACAGGATGAATCATATACGCAAAAGTAGACAAATTTACAGCAGTGAACTTCACAACGGATTTATTTTTCAAACTTCAAAACAATAGTTGCTGTTTAATCTGGTCTCAACAAGAGAAATAAGACAAAAATATAGAGAAAACAAACTACGTAAAGAAAAAAGAAAAAGAAAATCCTGGATTTAATACAAGAAGAAATAAAATTAAACTCTGGTGTGTGTGTGTGTGTGTGTGTGTGTGTGTGTGTGTGTGTGTGTGTGTGTGTGTGTGTGTGAGAGAGAGAGAGAGAGAGAGAGAGAGAGAGAGAGAGAGAGAGAGAGAGAGAGAGAGAGAGAGAGAGAGAGAGAGAGAGAGAGAGAGAGAGAGAGAGAGAGAGAGAGAGAGAGAAACGCCTTCACCTCAGCAGTGGACGTCTCCAGCATGTCCACCCAGCAGGTGAAGTGTGCTGCCCACGCCTGGTTACGGACACATCCGCCTGATAGTGACAGTGACAGGTGATAAAATGGTAGTGTCCACCAGCCTGCCATTCACCTGACAGTGACAGTGCCTACAGGAGTGGAGGAAAATAGTATGCCTGACAGTGACAGTGAAACACAGTGACGTGGGATGTGCGTGTGCCTGACATGGCAGTGCTGATTAGTGACGAGGGAGGTGCGCAACTGACAGTGACAGTGTTATGACACCCTCGCTCACAGTGCCGTCCCCGGGAGCAGCTTTAGAATGAGCGTCACATGCCAGTGCACGCTCTTAGCTCACGAACTCAGCTCCAACTGTAAACATACTTATGTGTAAAATATGTATGTTATGTGCATTAAGTTTAAATGAAAAAGAGAGAGAGAGAGAGAGAGAGAGAGAGAGAGAGAGAGAGAGAGAGAGAGAGAGAGAGAGAGAGAGAGAGAGAGAGAGAGAGAGAGAGAGAGAGAGAGAGAGAGAGAGAGAGAGTTGAATTGAATTGAATTTACTTTCCATTCTATGTACAATGGTTATTCTTTGACATTTTGCAAATAATACGCAAGAGTGAATTTTATTACAGCATAAAAGACTAGTATTAATAGAAATATAAAAGAATAAGAACACGAAGTGAACTTTGTCAGTAAAATGCAATAAGATTGAAATATAACTATACAACATTACATTTAAAGATAAAATTATATGTAAAATTGAAATACAACTATAAAACATTGCATCTAAAGATTTACATTTAAGATTGAAATATAACTATACAACCTAACATTTAAGGATAAAATTATATGTAAAATATGTTACATTTGCATTAATACAATAAGATTACAAAGTGAAAGGAAATATACTGAAAATGACAAGGAAACACTACATTTGAAATTGGTTACTACGTAGGTGTGCCTTTAGTTTACGTTTAAAGGAACTTAGAGAGTGTGCATCTTTTACATCAGTAGGAAGACTATTCCACAGAGAAGCTCCTGCCACAATATGTGACCTATCCCCCAAGTACGTGTGGCATTTTGGTCTATAAAGCTGTTGTTATTGCCTTGTGTGTACAATGTGGTCATTAACATCTTCCACTCTTGGCAGTGTGAATGACTAATGATGTACTCTTTTATTCATGATGTTATGTACTATTATGCCCAATTCAAAGTGATATTTTTGTTTTATCTTAAGCCATCCAAGCTCTTTTAAATATGGAGTGGCGTGGTCATATTTGCCTGCGCCTCCAAGTGCTACTTTTGCTGTAATTTTTTTTTTTTTTTTTTTTTTTTGTACACGGCTAATCTGTGTTGATTTAGCTGTGCCTCAAATTAATATGCCGTAGTTAATCTACCTTAAGATTAATGAATGGACCACATTTATTCTACTACTTTTACTAAAGTTAGGTTTTATTCTGTTGACATATAATATTAGTCCGTAAATTTTCCTGCTCAATTCGTTTATCTGTTTGTCAAATTTCATGTTGTTGTCAAAATATATACATAAGTTTCTTATAAAATTACTTGGTGAAATTGGGTTCCCGTCGACCATCATTTGTATGTCCGTGAGGATCTGGGATAAGAGTCCCCTAGTCCCGAAAAACATGTATTGAGTCTCTTTAGCATTTAGCAGTAGACCATTCGTGTTGAAATACATTTTTGCCTTCGCTATATATTCTTCGCCTCTACGCATTAGACCCCGAATGTCATTGATGTCACCAGTGTGAATGAATTGCATGTCATCAGCATACTGTATAACCTGGCAATCAGAGAAGGCATAGGAATGGTCATTTATGTATATATTGAACAGAATGGGGCCCAACACTGATCCTTAGGTTACTCCGTACTTAACATTAATTTTGTCAGAAATGAAGCTTGTAATGCGAACAGACTGTGTTCAATCACTGAGATAGTTGCGAAACCAGAATGGGTCAATCTTTAAGTTAAAACATTTGTTCAGTAATATATTGTGATTCACACAGTCAAAAGCCTTGGACAGGTCACACACTGTGATAAGAGACACTTTCTTCTTGTCCATATTTGCTTATAATGTGTTGGAGAGTGTGAGAAGAGCAGTGTCTGTAGACAAGGAAGACCTGAAGCCATGCTGTGTGTTGCTGAGAAGATTATTTTTTTCTAAATGATCAGTAAGATGAGATGCAACCACTTTCTCTATAATATTTGAAATAACAGGCAGAGAGAGAGAGAGAGAGAGAGAGAGAGAGAGAGAGAGAGAGAGAGAGAGAGAGAGAGAGAGAGAGAGAGAGAGAGTGTGTGTGTGTGTTGCGTGAGTGCGACTGGCGAACTTTGCTACTCTATGAAGAACTTACGTTTTATAATAAAAGAAAAGTGGTGAACAGACTACTAGCTGGCCAATCTCCGGTATTAATAGACAACTTACCAAAATAACGTTACTCAGTCTACAAACCAAGTGGTAAGCAGAGAGAGACAAATGTTACGCAGGTACAAGCCCACTCTCAGTGCTAACGAACATCACGACAGCAAGTAGAGCTGCACATTAACACTATTACTTAAACAGAAGAAACAGACATGCTCGATCTAGTATCATAAGTTCATAACATTACTTTGTCAGCGCAGTCACTCTTTAACAAACATACGTAAATGCGGAGACTACACTTTCATTTCGTGCTGCATAATTTCTCTTAATATTGCAATCAGACATTTAGATATTTCCGGAAAGGTTTGATGGGCAATCACAAACACTTCACATGTGTCTGCATGGAGCGTGATGGATAACAAGATGAGATGTTCAAAGAATATGATTGAACATGAATAAATAACCAAAACCCATACACTGGTTTAAAAAAAAAACGAAAGAAATGTTAAAGATGATAAAGTCTGTGTATGAAACAGTCGACAATATGAGACACATGAGTGTTTTTGGTGCATCAAGCTTTGGAGCAACTAGTGCTTTAGAAGGTTAGGCCAAATGTGTTGATAAGGTTGCTGTTCATTCTACAATAATTATCATCACTCATTATCATCACCAGTAGTAGTAGTAGTAGTAGTAGTAGTAGTAGTAGTAGTAGTAACAGTTGTTGCAGTGGCAGTAGCAGCATCACTATAATTATCGTTATTCCTCTTTATCATCATAATTACCACAACCACCACCACCACCACCATTCCCACCTACATACACTACCACCACCATCACCAGCAGCAGTACCACCACAGCCATCATTCTATTACGCTTTCCCTGGACGCTGAGAGAAACACAGTAATTACAACACAAACCAGCGGGCGGGGCTCTAATTAATAAACGGTATGCAGCCCTCTGACGGCGAACCATCACATGTGTTTTCACCGAACTAGATCCGCACACGGGCTAAATCGAACCGAAGTGAACCGAACCCAACCTATCATTACAGCCAGATAGAACAAAATATATTATTATGCCCATTATTTTCATTAACAACTGAAGGAATTACATAACTCATTAACCTCCACCAACGCCGAAATTTAAATTGAACACCTACCACCTCGTTCTGTGTTGTCCCGTATTGTTTTTTCCCTGTTTTCTATGCCTTGGGTTCCCGCGCAGGCTGACAGTGATTGAGTGTCCATGTAGCTGTATAGTTCTTTTTTCTCCCACGGCCATCTAGTAGCTCGACGGTGAAGAAATGCAGGCGTGGTTGAAATATTGCAGGTTCGATGTACACAGGTGTTACTTGGCCATCGGAGGTGACGTTCTCTTAATTAACTGTAAGCCATTATTGTTAAAGTACAACGTGTTTTATCATTTCCCTGTATGACGTTAATGTCTGTTCAGTGGTTTGCATTTCACTACTCGGATTCTATCATGTTACATTGTATCATAAAAGTTTCATCTCTCTCTCTCTCTCTCTCTCTCTCTCTCTCTCTCTCTCTCTCTCTCTCTCTCTCTCTCTCTCTCTCTCTCTATCATTCTATCTATATCTATTTCTTTCTGACTCTATTTCTGTTTGTCTCTGTTTCTCTCTTTCTTTCTGTGGGAGTATTAGTCGTAGTAAGTGAGACGACACAGTGGCGTACTCACTGTTCGCCAAGGGAATGTTCATGATTCTCCACACCTGCAATACAATACTTCTGTATACTACACCTTATCCCTGCGGGGCGCGACACAGTAATGCCGGATAAAATAGCTTTAGTTATACCTTTGACATATTGTTATTGGACAAACACATACACACACACACACACACACACACACACACACACACACACACACACACACACACACACACACACACACACACACACACACACACACACACACACACACACACACACACACACACACACACACACACACACACACACACACACACCGCTACATAACCGCGCATTAATTAGCTTCAAGTGGAATAATAACACCACCATTTAGTTTTTTTATTAATTCACGGTTAGAAAAGCAAAAAAGTTTTATAAAACTAGTATTTCGAGTACCATATATTTTAGAAAACTTTTCTTTCTCCTCTCTATTTTGTATTAGTGTTTTTTTTTTTTTTCGTCTTAGTCAATTCTGTCAGTTTTAGCATCATTATTGTAGACTATTGATAAGTGTCCTGTCATGATAAGATTTATGAGGTAATTCGAAAGAGCATACATTGTTTTAGTGTTTTTTTTTTAGCATCATTACCGTAAATTACTCATAAAATCTCTGTTGTTCGTAAGAGTGCACCTTATTTTTTCACATATAAGAAAAAATGAGGCTATTTCTTCCTACTATTATTGTAATTTTAAAAAGAGAACTCTCCATCTTGAAAACATTAATAATTTATCATGTCGCCTGGACAACAAGTATCGGGAGTATAATACTTATATTTATGAGGCAAAAAAACTTTTGATTATTATGCTAAAAGTAAACGAAGCAATTATTTTAAACTTTGGAGAGAGAGAGAGAGAGAGAGAGAGAGAGAGAGAGAGAGAGAGAGAGAGAGAGAGAGAGAGAGAGAGAGAGAGAGAGAGAGAGAGAGAGAGAGAGAGAGCGCAAAATCCACAGAAACAAAATACGCACATGAAAATTTACAACAAAGAACAAAATAAAAAAAATATATATAAACAAAAAGAGCGAACACCAACCAATTAAAATCAGAAAGGAAAAAAAAAAAAAGGCAGAGAAAGATAGATAGAATAGACAAACCGACACGCTAACAACACGTACAATTATCTCACGCAATTATTTATTTTTCCTTTACTTCATTTACACTCGCACCCTGGTGACGTCGGTTTGCCCAGCAGCATACGTGAACGTTAATGCATTTTCCAATCACAAAACAATACTAATTTTCACCCGCACCAGATTAATTCGTTGGGAGAGGGTTAAAACTAAAACAATAGACGAATACGGAACGCAACACCAACGCATCCGCACCGTCAGTGCCACCAATTAGCAATGCGGGTGATACACACGATTCAATTCGACTCAACTTGGTCACTTTATTCGTATACTCTCGCTTACTCTTAGTCGCCTCAGCTTGTGAAGGTTTGAGGTGGTGAAGAGAAAGTTTAGAGAGTGTAGCGATGTTGTGTTGCCAGTATGTCTAGGTAGGATTGAAAGAGAATAGAGTTTGATACGCAGATGAGAGATTGGGATATAAAGATGAAAGAGACAAGATAGAGGTGAAAATCTAAAAGGGATGTCAGTGATGGAAAAGAAATACGAATGAAAAAGTGGTGCGGCGCAAAGAAATGGAAGGAGAAGAGAAAGAATAGAAAGAAAAGATCAAATGAATGAAAGATAGAAAGAAGACGAAGATGATAAAGGGAGGTAAATATATACTCTAGAAAGGAATGGAAAGGACGAAAATATAAAGGGAAAGAAGAGAATTCGAAACGACGAAGGAAAAAAAAAAGGACAAGCAACAGGACAAGGGAGAGGAGACAAAGGAGAAAATTTTAATGACAAAAAAACAATGGATGAACAGACCTAGAACCAAACAAGAACTTAAATAGGTATACACATTAATATACACATACAAAAAGGAGAAAAACAACAGTGTATGAAAAAAAAAAACAGAAAACACCTAAATAAAAAAAAGACACTGAAGATTATAACAATGACAACAACAACAACAGCAACAAGAACAACACCAAACATCACACCAAAACCACACCACCACCAGCGGCAACGTAAACAGAACACATAAGTACTCTAACATTCCTCATCAGTCATCTATTATGAGTCGCGTTACGTTCGACAAAGACTGAAGTGTGAAGGAAGGAAGGAAATAAAAGGATGGCAAGTGAAACATAAAGGCAAAACACTGACAGTAAAAGACGAGGCAAGGCAAATAAAGGTACAAAAGAGAATACAAGGGGCAAGAAATGCAAATATCACGAAGGTAGTGGAGTCTTGCGGTTCAGAAAAAAAGAAAGTGGGGAAAAAATGCACCAGAGTATAATGACTGCGAAAC
>NC_059271.1:9181166-9208666 GCF_017591435.1 Portunus trituberculatus | reverse complement strand
ATAGATAGATAGATAGATAGAGAGAGAGAGAGAGAGAGAGAGAGAGAGAGAGAGAGAGAGAGAGAGAGAGAGAGAGAGAGAGAGAGAGAGAGAGAGAGAGAGAGAGAGAGAGAGAGAGAGAGAGAGAGAGAGAGAGAGAGAGAGAGAGAGAGAGAGAGAGAGAGAGAAAGAGAGAGAGAGAGAGACAGACAGAAGTGTTGCCAGGAAAAAAATATATATATAAACAGTGTAAAAGAAATAAATGCAAAATAACTTCTTTTACCTTACGTCGCCGCCGCCTTCAATATGACACGTACCTGAAGGGGAATAAAGGACAGGATTAGTCTTCGCAAAGATGGTGAGGATGAAGATGGTGACGATGATGATGATGATGATGATGATGATGATGATGATGATGATGATGGTCACGATGAGTTGAGTGGAGATGTGAGAGAGAGAGAGAGAGAGAGAGAGAGAGAGAGAGAGAGAGAGAGAGAGAGAGAGAGAGAGAGAGAGAGAGAGAGAGAGAGAGAGAGAGACTGTGCCTTCTTCCTCCTTTTAATTGCATCTTTCTCCATTGGTTATTATTCCTATTTCATTTATTTCTTCCATCCCCTTCTGCTTCCTCTCCTTTTCTCCTTATCCTCTCCTCCCTCCTCTTCCTTAGCCCTTCATCATTTCTCCTTTCCTCAAACCAAACACATTACCGAAAGACGCGGAGGAAAAATCTTTTACCTCCTTTCTTTCCATCTCACTCTCATATTTCTCCTCTTCCTTTTCCTCTTCCTCCAACATCTTTCTTTTTATTCCTTAGAGAATCGATCGTAATTCACCTGTTTTTTTCCCTAATTCATCTCTTTGCCATTTAGTGTCTTTTCCTCTTCTCTTCACTCTTCGTCCTTCCCGTCCGTTTTTCTGTTTCTCTTACATCCCCCGTCTTTTCTTTATATATCTCGCCTCTCATCTCCTCTGTTCTGCTCGCCTCTCTGTGTCCACTTCCTCCCAAACAGGAAGGAATAATCTTGTGCTAGGAGAGGCTTGGCAATCACTGAAATTAATTAATGAATCTCCTCTAACCCTCAGCTTTGGAATTCGACTCATGAAGCTCCAGGGAGGATTTGAAACAGAAGGGTAAACCATTTGGAGGAGTTTCTCAATTATTCTGTAAACTATCCCTGTAATTTCGCTAGAGTTATAAACGTTTTCTCAATTTTATACATTTATCTTTTTGTTTCTTTTGTTCACGTGGCGATATTTTCTTTTTGGTTCTATGACAACAATTCCATATTCGTATATTCTATTAGAAAAAAAATGCTTATTCAGTTTTCATGGCTGATTTTATTCATTACTTCATATGACTTTTTATAAAATATTTAGTCTGATTTACATGAGAATTATATAAAGTAAAGGTACACTTAATAAATAAAGGGATTTCAGTATATATGAAGTGTTCCACAGGTATATTGAGAGAGAGAGAGAGAGAGAGAGAGAGAGAGAGAGAGAGAGAGAGAGAGAGAGAGAGAGAGAGAGAGAGAGAGAAACAACGGATGGACTAGTGTGTGTGTGTGTGTGTGTGTGTGTGTGTGTGTGTGTGTGTGTGTGTGTGTGTGTGTGTGTGTGTGCTCAGCGCGCACACACTCTGGCACACACACACACACACACACACACACACACACACACACACACACGTGCGTGCCTGCACGTTCGCACTCTATAATTAATAGGACAACCTACTGAATAAATAATGATTCCCAGGCCTTTCAATTGCTGACGCTCGACAATTACTTTCCAATCAGGGTGTTATTTTCGCAAGTTGCTTCCTCGCAATGTTCCATTTTAAGGCTTCGTGTGCCTTCCCTTCACCTACACTCAACCTTTTGACTGGCTCTGGCAATACGTAGCCACTGCCACCCTATAATTTCCTCTATGTATGTATGTTTTCCCTCCACCCAAAACCTTGACTGACTCACTAACAACACGTAACTACTGCCACATTATGAGTTCCGCTGTTTACATCGTTATGCACTTCCTTCATTGAAAACCACCTGTCTGACTGATATGTAATCACCTTTACTTCATGAACTCCTCTATTTATACCACAATGTACTTTCTTCATCCAAAAACCCTGTCTGACTGACACGAAAGCTTTCTTACCTCACAAGACTATTGTGCATTAGAAAGCGGAAATCTTAAAGAAAGAAAATACAGAGAAGGGAATATCACTAATTATTAGTCTAGTGTCACTTAGTCATTCGTGCTAATCTCCGTTCACTCTTACTGTCTAATTGTCACTTTCTTCTTGGTAATCTATCATTCATTCATATAGTCTTTCATATATGTTAATGCAGGCCAAGAACAAACAAAAAGTATTACAATCCTGCTTACAATAACGGCACCGAAAAAGAGACAGTAGGAAAACCGGGAGAGATATAGTCACTCAATTAATTTTCTCTTTTCTTGATTCTTCTCTTGTTACTAATTATACTCTCTAAGAGAAAAAAAAATCATATTAAAATTTCGTTACGAATACCGCTTCTCAAACAGTAAACAGATCAAAAAACAAGATAAACCTAATAGTTAGTCAATATATGTCTCAGTTATCTTGACACTCCAGTATTTAATCATACAGGCCCTGGACGTAAACAATATAAAATGAATGAAATGAAAACCATCGATAAAATACAGTAGGAGAACCGGTATAATCAACTAATTTGTTTTCTGATGTGACTAAATATATACATTACTTTTAATCTTACCAGCAACTAGCATACTTTCAGGGGTCTTCACGATATACTCTCTCTCTCTCTCTCTCTCTCTCTCTCTCTCTCTCTCTCTCTCTCTCTCTCTCTCTCTCTCTCTCTCTCTCTCTCTCTCTCTCTCTCTCTCTCTCTCTCTCTCTCTCTCTCTCTCTCTCTCTCTCTCTCTCTCTCTCTCTCTCTCTCTCTCTCTCTCTCTCTCTCTCTCTCTCTCTTCTTAAAGTTTACCGCTATATATTAGAGGAGATAAAACCGCTGTGATAATGTCATGGAAGTTAAATGCCTTGTGTCCGCAAATTGGCGATTACCCCGCAGAATACGGCACTAATCTTGGTCGAGGACGGAAAGTGAGCATTCGCGTCCCGACCTGCCAGACCATCTGATGATTAGTATTTGGATTAAATGGTTGGTCAAATACGAGTATACAACCGGGACGAATAGTTGCTAATCCTGCCGCATCCACTTCTGTATTCTGTATTACTCACTCTTACATCCTCTGATAAGTTGATCATCTTAATAAAAGCAGGACGTATTAATCGATTATTACCACATCTGAAGATACATGATTGAGAGAAACGCGGAACTCAGAAATACTATTAAGTGCAGAACGCTACAGACAACCAGTGCATGCGCATGTGAGGTGACTGAACTGTTCATGGTGCCGCAACCAAGATGTTATAAGTCAACGACAAAAGGATGAGATATTTGCACCACAGCGACAATGTAAAATATCCCCGTAATGGCATAAGGTATATAATATGTTAACAAATTTTCAGGAATCCAAATGTAGATAAAACAAAATAATTTCAAGCTTGAAAAGAAACAATAAAAACAGCAAAAAAATAATATATAAAAGATAAAAAAAACTGCCAAAAATGAATAAAGTAGATGAAAGGAACTGACCAATAAATCAGGATACTAGTGAAGAGTCATTTGGGGGCATCAAAAACAGACAATCAGAAAAAAAAAACTATTGATGGGGACGATAGAAGAGAAAAAAGGAGGTGTATTTCATACAAGGACTGCCAAGTGCAAATCTGACGGCTTATTGCAGCTTTTATTACTATTTTATAGTCCTATGTAATTAGGACGAAAGGGACACAGTATACAACAAAAACCAGTACCACTCAGGAGGGGGACAGACTTCATTACCTCCATGGCTACTGTACACCTCACATGCCGGGTAACCTTTGCCTGTCCCTGACTCTGACGATGAAAAAAAAATGCATTATGAAAAATACGAGGCACAGATTCACTAAATACATTTTGATGTGCCTTTTTTTTTTTTTTTACACCGTATTTTTTTTTTTTTTATTATTTATGGAAAAAGTTGGAGGCATTGTCTACGGTATTATGATGCACATATTTGCATTCATAGATGAGGCGAATCACGCACGTAACCCCCCCACACACACACTCACTCACTCACTCACTCACTCACTCACTCACTCACTCACTCACTCACTCACTCACTCACTCACTCACTCACTCACTCACTCACTCACTCACTCACTCACTCACACTCTCTCTCTCTCTCTCTCTCTCTCTCTCTCTCTCTCTCTCTCTCTCTCTCACTAATTAATTAACTAAGTATCTAATTAACTAGATAAAATAATAACTAACTCACTGACGGAATGAACGAATGACTGGTTAAAAGACTGACAGACGGTCTGACTGACTACAATTTACTAATCAAATTAACACACACACACACACACGCACGCACGCACGCACGCACGCACGCACGCACGCACGCACGCACGCACGCACGCACGCACACACACACACACACACACACACACACACACACACACACACACACACACACACACACACACACACACACACACACACACACACACACACACACACACACACAGAGAGAGAGAGAGAGAGAGAGAGAGAGAGAGAGAGAGAGAGAGAGAGAGAGAGAGAGAGAGAGAGAGAGAGAGAGAGAGAGAGAGAGAGAGAGAGAGAGAAAAAATTTTGTATACACAAATAAAACTACTGGCATTTTGTAGACTACTGTTGTTGTTGTTGTTACTGCTGCTGCTGCAGTAACTTGTTTTGGCTTTGTTGTTGTTGTTGTTGTTGCTGTTGTTGCTGCTGTTAATGTTATCGTTGTTGTTGTTGGTGGTGGCGGTGGTGGTGGTGGTGGTGGTGGTGGCGGACGTTTTTTTTATTGTTATTGTTGTTGTTGTGTTGTGGCAGGGTTGGTTTCAATTCCTGTTTTTCGTATATCGAGGCTCGTGGACGCCATTACCCTGCAAGCTGATGTGCCGCCTCTGCCAGACAGACACGCGACACACTCACAGGTTTAACTGTTTCAGTACCGCGGCGTCAGAGTTCAGTTTTATTCTGCCGGTTAATAAAATATTTCACGAGACACATTATAGTATTTTTCGTAATGAAATGGTTAAGGTTATCTCTAGCTATTTATGCAATACAAGACTTTCTGTATCTCCTTTCACTTACTGAATTTACAAGTTGTCTGTAGTAATGGATAAATGAATGTAGATTGACTCATAATAGAAGAAAGTAAAATATGCAATCAGATGATTTTGTGATGAACTTCCATAATGAATACCTATATGAAAATTAAAAAAAAGGCAAAATTTCCATTAAAAAAAAAAAAACCTAAATTTGAGAAAAAGAAATACGCGGCTATCTATGTTTCGATGTTGTCGTTAATGAATGCAAGGTTGATAAGAAGAATGTGGGTATTGTTTGGCCACAAGGCGATAACTTGAAAAACTTTCAGCTGTTGGCAGCAATCGAATTTGGTTCATATAGACAGCCACGTCCAAATGATCTCTGTGTGTGTGTGTGTGTTCGAGTTCTCAGTGAATAATTAACACGAAATTTTCATGGATGAATAAAACATGCAATATTCATGTACGACTACTGTGTCTAAATGTTAAGCCTCACTTGCCTTTCGCCTAGAGACTGACATGCACTCAATAACCAGTTTCGACGCCCATTTGTACAAAATCAGTCACGTCAATTTCGACTCAATTACGTGCTCTGTACAGTTCTCTCTCTTTTAGCTATGTGATGCCGTCGGTGAAGTATATTGGCCCTGAAATGTGCGATATAGCATTGCCCCCTTTAAAATTGCCTCTATTTTATTTACTTTACCAGTCCATCGTTTTATTTCTTTTTTTCTTTACTTTTATTTATTCTATCCATCTAAAATTGCTTGTTTCTGCGTTACGTCTCTGGACACTTTATTGAACCTCTGCCTGAATACCCTTCACTTACATCTCAATAAGCGTGTCCACCCTCCACTTTCGAGACATCTGGTTGTCCAGCGCACACCAATGAATTTTCTTCCATTCATCTGTTTACACTAACTCTTTTTTTTTCCTTTGGCAAGTTTTAATGGAATTTTTCATAGCAAGCCGGTAGATCCATAATTTCCGTCCTTCTCTCTAACCACATGGCATTACGTACATTATATTTTTTACGCTTTGTTTGGCGGCCATCACTTTGCCTCGAGGGCCTCCTTCAAGCGTCTATTTATTGGTCTCTCCCTTATGGTCAGTAACCTTGAACACATTGGAAGAAACACCAATAAAGGCTTAACTTGGGGTGCCACAGATGCTCCGTGACGCCCTTGCTTTTTTACTCTGTCACGGTGTTTGCTACTCGCTGACAGTCTGTAGGGCGTGAGTAACTGAAGCAAGGGGAAACAAAGGGACCAAGAACGGGACACCAGAGCACCTGAGACGTGATTCTACCAATTATTGGATAAGGTAAGGTCGACGGGGATTTTGCACCACCTTGCACTCAACACGAAGTACACTTACTGTGTACTTCAACAGCGGTAAAACGAGGCTTTGTTACCATTATCTGCCTTCCACGACCTTCTTTTCCTGGCACGCCACCACAGCACTCAGCCAGCACGACCCGCCGGGTGTCGTTGTTCTCCGTGATTCGCGGCCTGGGGAGTTGTATATAAAGTGATTGGTATGATTATGCCTGATGGAGGACCCTGAGGAGCCACGGGCTCCTCGAGGGAAGTCCACGCGGCGATGAGAACACAGCACGCGAGTGGGTGGTTAGCGGTGTCCCATTACCAAGTCTTGCTCCTGATCCATAGACCCGTGTCCTGCAACGCTTCTCTTCTCTCTCTCTCTCGTCTCTCGTCTCTCTCTCTCTCTCTCTCTCTCTCTCTCTCTCTCTCTCTCTCTCTTCCTACAACTTTTTGAAGGACAACAGAGATAATCACCGGGATTATCATGAAATTTTCTCCTGTTTATACTGTACAAAGCTTGTTAATTCATCACTAGAACAGAAAAAAATACTTTTAAAATCAATAATTTAAATCACCTAGACCCTTTCGAAAACAACCGAGGTGTTTTAGAATACGGTCTTTAGGACAGTACTCCTAAAGGCTTTGTACTTACACCACAATTATCTTGAAAGGCCACGGGATGGGTTAACTGTGTTCTCAAAACGACCTTTCTCTTTGTAATGCAGAAATTTAGTTCATCTCACACTAGAAAATTAAAATCTGTAGTCTAAATCTCAATGTAGATTAGACTATATCATGTTAAAAGTAGCGCAGGTACATTACGTTCAGTCCTATTGAACAGTGGCCGAAACACGCTTGTGACTTCTTCCATCACCTTCTTGAGTTCCCGACGCACCTCTGCCCGCTTGGGAGATTAGGCAGCTACTCGAGCGTCCTCCTGCCCATCCTCCGACTCCCCCTCACCTCACCTCACGAGCGTGTTGGATCACCGGGAAAATGACCGTAAATTACCACGCGTGATTTGTATCCACCTCTCGCTTGCTTCCCCACGCAGATTTCGACTCCCAAGGAAGGCATTCGTGTTGCAGCTTTACGTCCTGAAGTCTTGCCTCGAGAATCAGTTACCTTTCCAGGTTACGTAGCTTCTTCCCTTCTTCCACTCCTTCTTTGGGTCTCTCTCTCTCTCTCTCTCTCTCTCTCTCTCTCTCTCTCTCTCTCTCTCTCTCTCTCTCTCTCTCTCTCTCTCTCTCTCTCTCTCTCTCTCTCTCTCTCTCTCTCTCTCTCTCTCTCTCTCTCTCTCTCTCTCTCTCTCTCTCTCTCTCTCTCTCTCTCTCTCTCTCTCTCTCTCTCTCTCTCTCTCTCTCTCTCTCTCTCTCTCTCTCTCTCTCTCTCTCTCTCTCTCTCTCTCTCTCTCTCTCTCTCTCTCTCTCATCATTTTTTTCTCCGTCTCACTAATTACCTTTACTTATTCGATTAAATTCCATTCGCAAACCTCCTGACCTCTCTCTCTCTCTCTCTCTCTCTCTCTCTCTCTCTCTCTCTCTCTCTCTCTCTCTCTCTCTCTCTCTCTCTCTCTCTCTCTCTCTCTCTCTCTCTCTCTCTCTCTCTCTCTCTCTCTCTCTCTCTCTCTCTCTCTCTCTCTCTCTCTCTCTCTCTCTCTCTCTCTCTCTCTCTCTCTCTCTCTCTCTCTCTCTCTCTCTCTCTCTCTCTCTCTCTCTCTCTCTCTCTCTCTCTCTCTCTCTCTCTCTCTCTCTCTCTCTCTCTCTCTCTCTCTCTCTCTCTCTCTCTCTCTTTCACGAGCGCAATTTAGATGCTTCCCCAAAATGCTGATATACGTACCTTGACGAGATCTCCACTATCCTCTCCTTCCCTCTCCTCTCCCCCGAGTCTCCGTGGCTCGGCCTGCCATGACCTTATCTAACTTATCACGCACATGACATTCCTTTTTTTTCAGCGTTAAACTTTCACATGCGGGGAGCCACACCAAAGGAAGGCTTTAGACGAGAAGAGTGAGCGAGCGTTGTCACCTTGGATTCTTTCTGCTTTGATTTTTACAAGCCTTTTTTCTTCTTTGCTTTTATTATTTTTTTCATGTTTACTTTCTACACTGGATGCTTCGAAGATGTTTAGAAACTTCATTTTTTTACGTCTTTGTTTAATATCTATTTTCACCCTTTTGCCGTCTCATAATTTCAGTAAGCTCTAGTGAAAAATTCGGATTTTCAAAGGTGTTTCTATGAGTCTTGCTATAATCGAACATGGACTCTTCAACATCACTGGGTAAAAAACAATCAACTTCGTGAGAACCTGATCTAATCCCGCCTGAAGCCTCTCAAAATGGTCTTAATGAGATCCCGAAGTGTGCAAAAATACAAGTTTTTGAGAGTAAGAGGGGATGACTTATCTCACATCCAGGGTGCAATTATTCCGGTATGAAAAAGGTTCGCTTGACATAATATCGTTAACTCACGAATCTGTTGATTTTTCATGGCTCATTCAGGCGTTCGCTGTCTCCATTATCTTTTCACGAGTGAGCGAGGCCGCAAAAGACACCTTTCAGCCCTCTGACTGAGACACTAATTGAAGGAGTTTCGTCAAAAGAGACCAGAGATGAGGTAAGGAAATTAACTAAATTAATGTGAGATTCAATGAAAAGTCAATACTATCCTCTCCTCTCCCCACACACACACACACACACACACACACACACACACACACACACACACACACACACCATCGCGTGGCTCAGTGGAAAGCATTGTCGCCTACCATTTGAAGGGACTAAGTACGAACCCCGCTCAGATCAGTAAGGATTACTCACTGCGAGAGTGCTGTTTCTGCCCTTCTACATCAAAGGGATGAGGATTGTGTTACGTGATGCCTCAGCCTCACCCATAGAAGACATAGGCAACTCTGTATAAGGTCTGAGCTCCTTCAAGAAGAGGAACAGCTGGCGGCCAAAGAGATTAAGACCAAGACTAGGGGGAATTACATACACACACACACACACACACACACACACACACACACACACACACACACACACACACACACACACACATGCACACACACACACACACACACACACACACACACACACACAAACACACGCACATGCACAAGCACACGCACACACAGCGAATAAAAAGTGAAATGCTGGTATATGTTCAGAGAGCGTTTTCTTCTTTCCCTGCTTCCGCATCGACGCTGCAATATTCTCCAGACTTCATTTATGCCTCACCATTCCCTGCGGGGCCACGCGGGGCTTCGACGGGGCTGAGAATTTAGTGAGAGGCTCGGCGGGGCGGACCATCCTTCTTCAGGATCGTGTATTTGCGAGAATTTAGATCGACACTAAACCAGCCGCCTTGCAAGCTCTCTCTCTCTCTCTCTCTCTCTCTCTCTCTCTCTCTCTCTCTCTCTCTCTCTCTCTCTCTCTCTCTCTCTCTCTCTCTCTCTCTTATACCTTCGCCTTCAAACTTTCTTTCGTCTCTCAAGCCTCTGTATCCCTACTCCTCCACCACCCCTTCCTCCTCCTTCTCCTCCTACTCCTTCCCTTCCTCCTTTCCCTTCCAGCTTCCATGTTCCTCCCTCCTTCCCCCTGCCGTCCTTCCATTCTACTTTATCTTACCCGCCTCTCCCTCCCCGCCGCCTCCTCCTCATCTTGCTTCCTTCTTATCCTTCTTTCTGTAGCATTTCTTGCCTCTTTTTCCTCCTCTTACTCTCTCCTTCTCTCGTTCTCCTCGACCTCCATATTGCTACTCCCCTGCACATTTCTCTTCCTCCTCCTCTTCTCTCTTTTTCCTCATATTCATTTGGTATTACCGCCTGTTCTCCGAGTATAAGCTTGAAATATACGAGTATACCTTCTTTTTCTCTTTGTTCTCCTCCTCTCTTTTCGTCATCTCCCTTCGCCACTTTCTCTCTCTCTCTCTCTCTCTCTCTCTCTCTCTCTCTCTCTCTCTCTCTCTCTCTCTCTCTCTCTCTCTCTCTCTCTCTCTCTCTCTTATCGTGAGCATCACTCAGTCTTCTACAACCTGATCTCTCTCTTCTTCTTCTTCTTCTTCTTCTTCTTCTTCTTCTTCTTCTTCTTCTTCTTCTTTCTTTCTTTCTTTCTCTTTTTCTTTCTTTCTTGCCTTTCTTCTTTTCCCTCTCTTTCTTCTGCCTTCGCTTCTGCTCCTGTTCATGCTTCTTCTCCATCTTTTATTTCTTCGTTGTCTTCTCCTCTTCCTACTCTTCCTACTCCCTTGCTCTTGTTTTCTCCTTCTCTTGCTTTTTCTTCATTATCTTTCTTCTTTTCTCTTCTTTTTCTTCCATTTCTTCCTCTTCCTTTCTTCCTCCTCCTCTTCCTTCATGCACCGAAGCTACCTCGCCCACACGCAGCCACAAGGGATAGTGTCCGGAGTGATGGCTGGTCTCGTATATAACAAAATTTGCAGCTTCCACTGAAAAATTGCCGGAAACCAACGAACAACTCCCACAATGGCTGGACCCGAACTGCTACTATATACTATAACTTCTTAGCTATTGTTTTTTGTTGTTGTTGTCTCTCCTCTTCCTATAATGTCAATAAAGACTAGAGTATCAGTACGTAATGATACTATAAGAGATAAACTGGTTGTGGTCGTGATTTTTTTTTTTTTTTCGTGAGGGAAATAATACAAAATATCCAAAAATTTATCTTTGTCTGCTTTTTTTTTCTGTCTGTCTGTCTGTCTGTCTCTCTCTCTCTCTCTCTCTCTCTCTCTCTCTCTCTCTCTCTCTCTCTCTCTCTCTCTCTGACTATAATGTAAATATATTATCATATAAATATGAAACTATAGGTAAGCTAATATTACGTGAACAACAATAATATCACCTGTTTTCTCTCTCTCCTATCTACATATAACAAGAAATAAGATCACTATTGCTAAATCGGAACAATATCATTATCAACTGTTTCCAATTCACTATCTTAAATGAGAACTTACTCGTTTTTGTGCCATTTCCTTTTTCCCTGAGCTAAAACGTAACTATAAAACGTAAACACCACAAATATATGATAGAAAAAAACAAAGTAATAACATTAACACCAACACAGTCTTCACCTTAAACTCTATATTTACAGTTAACATGTTTTTTTTCTTTGATATTAAGTAAACCATATACAAGTAAATACGGAAACAAGATAAAAATTATAAAAAAGAAAAAGAAAAACGATAACAACTTTAACAGCACAGTGTCTTCCTTGTAAACTCCAAATACTTGGAAAGATACTCTCTCTTTTTATATGTTTATTTCCCACTCATTTACTGCAACAAATAAAATGGAAAGTTTACATTACTCCTCCCAGCCTCCCATGAGTTCTTACCCCACCTCCTCCTCCCCACCTTCCTTTCCCTCCTCCCCTCACACCTATATCCCCACCCTGTCCTGTCCTGTCCTGCCCTGCCCACCGCCGCCACAACCATTACCTGGATTGCTTCACAGCCTTCCTTACGTTCACTCCTCCGTTCGCTTCTCGTCCAGCAACAGCTCCTCAGCACCACTTAACACCACTTCGCTGCCCTCACCCACCTCCACCACCACCACTACCACGGCCGCTGCCGTCTCAAGCCTCCAAGCCCCTCCTGCCTCTATCCTCACAGCTTGTCCACTGCTAATCCCCTTGTCCTCCTCTTCCTCCTCTTCTTCCTCTACGTCTTTGTCTACCTTTCTTCTTCTATTTCTTGCTTCTATGTTAAGTCTTTTTATGTTTTTTTCTTCTTTTTACTTCTTTATTTGAATCTTCATGTCGACAAAAACTCTTCCTCGTTATCGTATCAGAAGTCTATAATTACTTTCACTAAATCAATAGACATATTTTCGAGGTTTTCACCTTTGCTCCTTCTCCTCTCATTCTTCCTCTTCCTCCTTCTCCTTTTCCTCCTCCTCCTCATCTTTCTCCGCTTCCGCCTCCTCCTCCTTCTCCTTCTCCTCCTCTTTCTCCTCCTCCTCCTCCTCCTCCTCCTCCTCCTATTCCTCCTCCTCCTCCTCTTCCTCCTCCTCAACCTCCTTTTCTTCCTCCTCCTCCTCCTCTGCCTCTGCCTGCTTCTCACGCTCAGTCCATTATTCATAGACTTCAAAACATGGCGGAAAATCATTCAAACCACATATTTCGATTCCCAAGGTCACTTCGAATTTTTCTCCTCACTGAAGCTTTACTAAAATCTAAAATGCACTTTCCAAATTTAATAACACACGGATGGACAGGCACATCGATAACTATACATCGAGACAGACAGGCAGGCAAATAGGTAGGGAAAGATACAGACAGACAAATAAACGAAAATATAGATAAGACATACAGGCAGACAAAAAAAAAAAAAGTAAACACAAACACTGGTAACTAGAAAGAAAATATAAATACGTACACAGAAATTAAATAAATGTCGGAAAAAAAAAAACACGGAAGAATTGTATCCGTCCAGTAACAATAATACTTCCATACACATACACATACACACACACACACACACACACACACACACACACACACACACACACACACACAAACCACCACTCCTACCACACAGTTCATTATTGAAAAAATAAGAGAGGCAAACCAACATAAAAATCCCATGAAAGCGAAACAAAAGAAGGCAAAGCTCAACAAAGGAAAAAAAAAAAACATTCATCACCCCCAAACACAGCAATCACCATCGCCACTACCGCACTGAAAAAGAAAAAATATATAAACGAAATAAAAGGCATACAAAAATACCAAACAGTAAAACTCCCATTTTTGCACTAGGGAGGCAGATGGAGAGAAGTAGAGAGAGAGAGAGAGAGAGAGAGAGAGAGAGAGAGAGAGAGAGAGAGAGAGAGAGAGAGAGAGAGAGAGAGATGGCGGGAAGGAAAGGAAGGAAAAAGAGCGCAGAAGAGTATATCAAATGAAAACTCACCTGCCTCTGTTTCCTTCCTGGGTAACGCTATCGAGCAACGGCGGTGAATAACGAGGCGCTTTCGGTGTAAAATTAATATTGCCACCCAAGTGTTCAAGGCTGGCCGACCGCGGGAGCTGCTGCGTCGGCACGGGATGTTTAGCAAGGAGAGAGGGAGAGAGACGGGAGCTTGACTGGGCTTGGCAGGGTAGGCAGGGATGCGAGGAAGGCTAAGCGAAGCAGGGTGAGAATACGGGAAGACGCAATGCAAGTGTGGTTCGGAGAGCTGGAGGGAAAGGAGGAGGGAGGGAGGGAGGGAGGGAAGGAGGAAACATGGCAAGGTGGTAAAGGAGAAGCGGAAAAAGGAAGAGCCTCAACTTGGCAGTGAAAGGCGGAAGAGGGAGAGAGAGAGAGAGAGAGAGAGAGAGAGAGAGAGAGAGAGAGAGAGAGAGAGAGAGAGAGAGAGAGAGAGAGAGAGAGAGAGAGAGAGAGAGAGAGAGAGATAGATATATATATATATATATATATATATATATATATATATATATATATATATATATATATATATATATATATATATATATATATATATATATATATATATATATATATATATATATATATATATATATATATATATATATATATATATATATATATATATATATATATATATATATATATATATATATATATATATATATATATATATATATATATATATATATATATATATATATATATATATATATATATATATATATCACAATGAAAAAAATTAAAACTGCATCACTAATCACATATCGACACAACAGCACGAAAAGAAAATATACAAAACCAACAACAGAAATACAGAAACAAAATAAACAAATAAATAAACACTGAAAATAAACAACTGAGCACGTATAAAATCATCACGGAGGGGAAAAAAACAACAACAGGATTATTCAACAAAATCAAACGAAAATTCTGGCGCACGACTAAAAAAATACACGTAAAAATACAACAGACAACAGGAATAAAATAAATAAATGTAAACCAATCGTTCCCTCTGCTGCACCTTTCAAAACCCAAACAATACTTAAAAACGAAAGCGATAAATAGGAAACGCAATATATGTTTCCAGTTTGCATCCATGAATACTTAAAAAAAATATATGGTTGCCTATTCTCTCTCTCTCTCTCTCTCTCTCTCTCTCTCTCTCTCTCTCTCTCTCTACAACTATTCACTTTTATGTCTCCTTTGCGAAATAAAATCTAGCTTTTTTTTTATTTTCTACCCATCCTTTTCCTCTTCCCTTCCTATTCCACCTAAATTCATCCTCCAGTTAACTCTTTTTCTTCTTCTCCGTCATGTTTCTATCGTTCTTTGTGTTTTCACATTAATTCCTTTTGCTAACTGTTACATCGCCATCCCATTCATTAAGCAAGATTTTTCTTTCTTACTAATTTCCTTTTCTTTCACTACTCTTTCTTTTATTTTTCCTACATCGCAATTCTTTAGTCATTATCCTCTGTCCTCCTACACGCTATCATATTAACATAATTTCTCTCCACTGCTACTCATTTCTGGGTACAAAGAGAAAGACTTCAACACCAGGAAATCCGGTGAGCGACAAAAAGACGTGGGGAAAAAAAGGAAAGAAGAGGGAGAGAGAGAAGAGAAGGCCAGAGGAGACAGGAATGAAAGACGCTGAGCAGAACTGGGAGAGATGAGGCAGGAAGTGACAGGAGGGTGAGGCAAGGCGGGGTGGGGTGGGCCAGTGCAGAGTGACGCTGAGAGAATGAGAGAATCTCGGCAAGGTGGGGCTAGAGGAATCCTAAGACAATAGGAGGGGATGGACCCAATATTTAGTAGGGCGCTTGTGGCTGCCAAATCTTGGGTCACCCTCAGTTTAAGGGAACCAGGAGGGCCTCTGAGACTTCCACAAGTGTTTGGCCATCCCGGACAGACAGACAGAGAGAGAGAGAGAGAGAGAGAGAGAGAGAGAGAGAGAGAGAGAGAGAGAGAGAGAGAGAGAGAGAGAGAGAATGTGTGTGTGTGTGTGCTACCATCCAATTCATCACTATTGCTAAGGAGGTTACTCATGAAAGGAACATGAAAGAGGAGAGTAGCCAAGTTGAAAGAGAAGATATTGGAAAAGACGGCAATAAGGAAGCAAAAACAGAGAAGAGATAGTGAAGGGGAGAGAAGAGCGACAAAGAAAAAAGGTACTGTGATAGTGAAGTAAAGGAGAGCAAGAGGCACAATGGGAAAAAGGATAGATGATGATAAGAAGGGTTTCTGTGTAAAGGAGAGCAAGGTAGGGAGAGAGAGAGAGAGAGAGAGAGAGAGAGAGAGAGAGAGAGAGAGAGAGAGAGAGAGAGAGAGAGAGAGAGAGAGAGAGAGAGAGAGAGAGAGAGAGAGAGAGAGAGAGAGAGAGAGAGAGAGAGAGAGAGAGAGAGAGAGAGAGAGAGAGAGAGAGAGAGAGAGAGAGAGAGAGAGAGAGAGAGAGAGAGAGAGAGAGAGAGAGAGAGAGAGAGAGAGAGAGAGAGAGAGAGAGAGAGAGAGAGAGAGAGAGAGAGAGAGAGAGAGAGAGAGAGAGAGAGAGAGAGAGAGAGAGAGAGAGAGAGAGAGAGAGAGAGAGAGAGAGAGAGAGAGAGAGAGAGAGAGAGAAGGATAGAAAGAAAGAAAACCAGCTACAAAAAGTGACTATGAACAAAAAAGGAGAGGAAAAGGTTAAGAAGGAAGAGGAAAAAAAGAATACAGATAAAAGATGAGGACGAGAGAACACGAAACGAAGGACGAGAATTAAGAAACGAACCACAAAGGAATAATTGAAACAAAAGTGGATCTCTTGAACTTCACAAGGCAGTTTGTTAACACTACCCTACATTATCGAGCATACAGTAAGATAAACAACAATAAATTAAAGATCAAGGCTGCTTCTCACCTAAAACTCCCTCCACTCACAACTGACAGGAGAGAGAGAGAGAGGAGAGAGAGGAGACAAATAACAAATGTACCAAACAGTGTGAAGAAACTATGTGAAAACTGTATAGTAAAGTGATAAGAACCGCCGCTATTGGCACTTTTATCCTATGCTTGACAACTAGAGACGCCTCCAAAGCACCATTACATATGTGAGTGAAGATAATAGAAGGAGGAGGAGGAGGAGGAGAAGGAAGACAATAGCACAAGGAAAGCGAAGAGGAGGCAAGGAAAAAAGAAGACGAGGGGAAGGGAGAAGTGATGCAAGTAAAGATAAAGGGGGATGAGACGGAAGGAGAGGAAAAGAAAGGGAGAAGAGATGGTGGAAGAAGAAAAGGAGGAGGAGGAGGAGGAGGAGAGGGAGGAGTGCATGGTGAATGTAATAAAAGGAACAGACAGAAAGAAGCACATGCACAGTGACACACACACACACACACACACACACACACTGGTAACACAAAAGACCACGATTCGACTTTGATGTGGCTGGAACAAAAAAATATATAATGAAAAGAACAAGTTAATTATGGACGAGTGGCGCCGTTCCTTTCACACGCTCTCGTCCTCCGGCTTATATTTTGACACCAAATTAACTTTATATTTTTTTCCTCTCTATCCTCCTCGTTATTTACTGCAGTTCCGCATTTGTTTCTAATTTGATGTGATTTTTTTTTAATGAATCTATTTGCAGCATTTTCTTTTTAGGTACTCAGATCACTTGATGTTTTAATGATGACAGCGATTTTGTATTCGTAGTTTCGATGGATTATTATGGAATGCAGAAAAGAGAAGAATTGAAGTTAATGATAAACACACAATGGAGAAATTAAGAGTAAGTGGTTGGTATGTCTTCGTTCTCATTGTATTTCTTCTAATTTTTCACTTCCTCTTTTTTTCTTCTTGTCTATCTATTCCTCTATTTTATTCTGCTTTTTGTCGTTCTCTTCTTATTCCCCTTCTCTGCTTATTCCTCTCTTTCTTCTCTAATTCTTCCTATTCCTCTTTCACCACTTCTACTACCACACCTCTACGTCCTCGTCCTCCCCGTCCTCCTCCTCCTCCTCCTCCTCCTCCTCTTCTCACCTCACAATACTACCAGGAAAACAAGTCCTGCACCAGCCGGCCGGGACCAGGAAAAAAAAATAATGTCCCGTACCACAAGTCACCACCACCACCTCGGACTAGCAGGCCTCGCTCACTACCATCCCTCACCATGGTACAGCCAGCTTGCCCCCGCCGCCAACTAAAGGTCGTCTCTAGCAACGTCCGTGGTCTCCGGACTAACCTTGCAGACTTATACCACAACTGTGTGCAACGACACAATGCAGACGTTGTTGTGGTGACAGAGACATGGCTGAACAGTGAGGTGGAGCCCACGTATGGCAGGATGCAGGGCTTCACCCACTGGGTGAGGAGGGACCGACAGGAGCGAACAGGAGGTGGAGTGGCTGTCTGCTTCAAGGAAGGAATGCAGGCCCAGCTACTCGACATAGACACGCCTCCACTGATGGAGATGATGTACTTCCGAGTAACGCTGGCAGACCGCTCAGCCCTCTTACTGTGTGCCCTGTATCGCCCCCCGCGACAAGGGCCTGACTCACTCCTGTACCTGACTGAGACTTTAGACAACCTGATGATGGCACACAGCTGCAGCCACGTGCTGATTGTGGGGGATCTCAATCACCACCTGGAAAGAGACGCCTACGAGAATCTCCTGAGGTGCAGGGTCTGACAGATCATGTCACCTTCCCCACACATGAACGAGGAGGGACATTAGACCCTGTCATCTCAGACTACCAGGAGGACAAGCTTCAGTGTCATCAGCTGGGGCTCGTGGGCAGCTCTGATCATCACGCTGTACTGACACAGCTGGAAGTGGGCGTGGCTCGGGACGAGGCCACCACCCGCACCATCTGGCTGTGGAACAAAGCAGACTGGGCTTCCCTGCGCCGCGACCTGACCCACACCCCATGGGCCACTCTGCTACAGGGAGGAGCAGAGAGTGAAGCACTTGCACTCACCTCTCACCTTCTCGCCCTCCAGAGACGCCACGTCCCACACAGGGAATACACCACCAGACCGACGGATCAGCCATGGTTTGGCTACCGTTGCCGTGTTGCTGCTGAGGCAAAGTATGCTGCCTGGCTCCGCTACAAGAGGAACCCGACTCGGCGCAACAAGGACTTGCATAGGGCTGCATGCAGGAGGATGGTGGTAACCAGCAAGTGGGCCTTAAAAAAGTGGGAGGAAAGCCTGCGCCGGAAACTGTGTGGCACTGGCGTAGGAAACAAAACTTGGTGGTCCCTTGTTAAGGACAAACAGGAACTGGCCACCAAGAATCCATCCCTCCCTCAGCAAGCAGGACGGTACTGTCGCCACCAGCAGTAAGGAGAGGGCACAGTTGCTGGCTTCCTTGTTTGCTGGAAAATGAAGGTGGGGAATCCACAGCAGCCACCGCCTCAGCTGGTCCAGCAATGTGAGAAGACTGTCACCATGGTGGAGGTGACGCATCAGCAGGTGAAGCGATTATTGCGGGGCTGGACACACAGAAAGCTACCGGCCCTGATGACATCAGCCCGCACCTGCTGAAGCGATGCTCCCAGGAACTGGCTGCCCCTCTCACCCAAGTTCACAACTTGTGTACGGGAAAACGTCTGGCCTTCAGTGTGGAAGGAGGCTCGAGTAGTTCCTGCACACAAAAAGCTCCAGGACGGACCCAAAAACTACAGACCCATATCCCTGTTGTCAGTGGTGGGTAAAGTGTTTGAGAGGGTCGTGGCAGAGGTGGTGTGTAGCCATCTCAAGGACAATGCCCTCCTCTCAGACCAACAGTTTGGGTTCAGACCTGGAAGGTCAACCTCCGACCTAATGATGCTTCTCACCAGGCAGTGGCAGGACGCCCTCGACGACGGCAAGGACACTATAGTGGTTGCTTTGGACATAGCTGGAGCTTTTGATAAAGTATGGCACAACGGATTACTGGAAAAGCTTCGTGCTAAAGGCATCCAGGGTGGCTTGCTACGACTCCTGGGAAATTACCTGCAGGACAGAAGCCTCAAGGTGGTTGTCAACGGGCAAACATCTGAGTCCCTGCCTGTGGAGGCATCAGTGCCACAGGGTTCAATTCTTGGCCCACTCCTGTGGAATATCTACGTGGATGATCTTCTCCAGCTACTGCCAGGAGTCAAGGCCTATGCTGATGACTGCACCCTCTCCTATACCTATCCACGCCAGGACAGTGGGCGGGCTGCTGAGGCCATCAATCAGCAGCTACGAGTGATAGAGGAGTGGGGTGCTCGCTGGCAAGTGACATTCGCGCCGGAGAAGACACAGGCAATGGTTGTCTCTCGGTCCCCAGCCGCCATGGCAGCAATGGCAGGAAAGTTGTCTTTGGCGCTGCTGCTCTCCCACTCCAAGATGACGTCAAGATACTTGGAGTGGAGGTGGATCGAGGGCTGAGGTTTGACAGCCATGTCAAATCCATTGCCAAGAAAGCCTCTCACAGGATCTCCGCTCTCAGAAGGATCGCCAGTTTCCTCGACAGGAAGGGGAGACTGCTGCTGTACAAGGCACAGGTGCGGCCCCACCTTGAGTACGCAGCTCTCTCCTGGATGTCCTGTGCCGCCACACACAGAAGGAGACTGGACAGCATCCAACGCCGCGCCATACGGCTAGTAGATGCTGCAATACCACCTCACCCAGAGCCTGAGCGTCCCCTTGATTCACTGGAACACCGCAGAGATGTGGCGGCAATCGTAGTGTTCCATAAGGCACAGGTGCAAAGAGTGCCACATCTGGCAGGGCTGCGTCATCCTCTGAGAGTCACCGCACGGAGCACGAGAACGGTGCTCAATGGTGGTGACGCCGTAGAGGTGCCGCGATCCCACGGGTGTCAGCATCAACGCACCTTCGCAGGACGCGTCTCCAGGATGTGGAACTTGTTCACGGCCGCGGTGCCTCACGTCCAGGAGATGAACACACACAGTGTCAAACTGATGGCACATAAGTGGAGACAGACACTGCCAACTCCTCTGACACTCTTTGTGACGTGACACTCAGTGTAGTGCAGTGCGTGAATAGTGCTAGTGAAGTGAAAAGAACAGTGCTCCATTTACATGCTGACCATCTTGTATATTTTCTATTTTTAAGTCTTGTAAATATTGTAGAGAAATAGATTGTAGTACCCTTAGAATAGGTAGCACACGACAGTGCGCCTTTGGGTACATGTTCTTCTGTATAAATTATGTTTAAATAAAAAAAAAAAAAAAAGTCACTGGGCGGAAAATAAGTCCCCTTCCACTAGACTCCCTGGCGCGAGGCGCGCGGAAACGCGTGTGGAGGAGCGATACCAGAGGTGTCTTTATAGATTAAGGTTCAAGTGGTAGAAGTAGTAGCAGTAGTAGTAGTAGTAGTAGTAGTTGTAGTAGTAGTATGAGCAGTAGTAGTAATAGTAAGAGAGTAGTAGCAGTAGTAGAGTAGAGAGAAGCAGTAGCAGTAGCAGTAGTAGCAGCAGCAGCAGCAGCAGAGTAGCAGAGAGAGAGAGTAACAGAGATAATCAGCAGCAGTAGTAGCAGTAGAGAGAGCAGCAGTAGCAGTAGAGATAGAGCAGCAGCAGCAGCAGCAGCAGCAGCAGCAGCAGCAGCAGCAGCAGCAGCAGCAGCAGAAAGCAGCAGTAGCAGAAAGCAGCAGCAGCAGCAGCAGCAGCAGCAGCAGCAGCAGAGCAGCAGCAGCAGCAGCAGCAGCAGCAGCAGTAGTAGTAGTAGCTGCAGCAGCAGCAATAGTTGTAATACCAGCAGCAGTAGTAGTAGCAGCAGCAGCAATAGTAGTAATAAAGTTGTTGGTGATGTATTGTTTTTGTTCTTGATGTTATTGTTGAGCGTGATATGGTTGTAATAGTGGTATTAGTAGTAATAATAACAATCGCAGCAGAAGCAGCAGCAGCAGCAACAACAACAACAATAACAACAATGACAGTAACAACAGTAATACAAGTCGTAACAACAACAACCAATGTTATATAGAGAGCGAAACACCAAGAATTACGCATTCAGTAGTTGCAAGAATAAGTAAGTGAAAGCATTGCTCTTAGATGAAAGTAAAGATTATGAGAAGAGATAAGGAGAGACTAGAGGAGATGATTGGAGATGAGGGGGAGATATGGGAAGACGACGGTAGATGAGCGAGAGTGAGTTCGGGTAAGAGGACGTCAGCGGCAGGTCAGTGGGCAGGAGGGAAGGAAGTGCATTACAGGCAAGGAGGGAATTTCTCATTTTCTTCCACTTTCTCTCATTACTGTGCGCCTTGAAAGAAGGAAGTGGTTTGCTCTCTCTCTCTCTCTCTCTCTCTCTCTCTCTCTCTCTCTCTCTCTCTCTCTCTCTACACGAAAATCAATGAAACAATAGTGAATAACTGGACGACATAAACAAGTACATCATAAAACAAAACAAACTTTCTGTGAAATCAGAAACACGTCATTTCTCATGTTTATCATGTCATCTTATCTCCTCTCTCCTCGTCTTCCTGCTCTTCTTCCTTCCACTTCCTCCATTCCTCCTTCTCCACCTCATTATGCCGGTCCTCCTCTTTCTGTGCCTCCTCTTCCTTCTCCTCCTTCTCCTCCTCCTGCTGCTGCTACTGCTACTGATGCCGCTCTTCCACCTAGTCCTTGCCTCGCGTGCTTTCAAGCCTCCCACTGTTCATGAGTGTGCTTGCGGCCGATATTACTAATTCACTGCCACTCGTGAAAACACACGCTAGATTTTGCATGAGACACAAATGTTTACTTGCTGTGGTCCTGTAGTCTCTCTCTCTCTCTCTCTCTCTCTCTCTCTCTCTCTCTCTCTCTCTCTCTCTCTCTCTCTCTCTCTCTCTCTCTCTCTCTCTCTCTCTCTCTCTCTCTCTCTCTCTCTCTCTCTCTCTCTCTCTCTCTCTCTCTCTCTCTCTCTCTCTCTCTCTCTCTCTCTCTCTCTCTCTCTCATAAAGGACGAAGCAGGAAGGGCGTGGGCGTAACATCGATCTTACCCTGACACAGTTTTGCGTCTTTCTCTTTTTTTCTTTATTTTCTACTCGCCGCGCCTCATATCTCCGCTTCATGTTGCATTCCCTTTCATGTCATTTGTTGCTTGTTCTTGTTTTTTTTTTTTTTTTGTCTTATTGTGCTCAGATAATATTCTTTCCTTTTCTCCCTTGTTAGTTTGTGATATTGGGATTATATAATGTTCTTCTTCCTCACTCACTATATATTTCATTTTTATTTAGATTAGGATAAGGTTCTATCAACATAATGCTATATTCTAAGCCTAATTGCAGTAAGATTAAAGGGTTATATATTTTTCTTTTTCTAGTAATCATTTTCCTACAAGAATAATACGACATTTCTCATCCTATTGTTATACATTATTGCGTTGTTGTTTTGTTTTTTGATGTGAAAGAGTCGAGTTTTTTTTTCACGATCTTATTTCTCTTTCTTGTTAGAATATCAGAATCATATGACGTCATTTTTTAATGTATGTAATTAGAAAATATCGCACTTTTAACCTTGTTACACTATAGTAAAAATTATATAAAATGTTTGGCCTCCCCCGTGTGTGTGTGTGTGTGTGTGTTCACCTTGGTCGCCTGCTGGTCACCCAGCCAGTCATCTCCATTACATTACGGAGCGAGCTCAGAGCTCATAGACCGATCTTCGGGTACTTCAGGTAGGACTGAGACCACAACACACTCCACACACCGGGAAAGCGAGGCCACAACACCTCGAGTTACATCCCGTACCTATTTACTGCTAGGTGAACAAGGGCTACACATTAAGAGGTTTGTCTGTTTGCCTCGACGCACCGGGACTCGAACCCGGCCCTCTCGATTGTGAGTCGAGCGTGCCAACCACTACACTACGCGGTGTGTGTGTGTGTGTGTGTGTGTGTGTGTGTGTGTGTGTGTGTGTGTGTGTGTGTGTGGGGCGGAGTGAGATGTTAAGGAGGTATTCCAGCATTACCTGCTAAGATTATGCATGGCGTGACGAGCTGGCCGGAATAATTACTATGAATGAAGACGTATGGTACATTACCTTATGATTTTTCTTTCCTATATCATTTTCTTTTCTTTTTCTTACTTTCATTTTTAAGAAGACTAATAAAGATCCGGAATAAGGTGTTAATTAGATGTATCGATTCCTCGCCTCGCCATCTTCTGGGAATTATTTTCTTATTAATAATTAGTTTCGCTTCTTGCCTCCACTAATATTTAATATTATACTGAAAAATATCCTAAATATTGTTTACTCTCTTTTCCTGTCCACCTTTCCTATTAATTCCTGCTTTCTTTATTCTCTCTCTCTCTCTCTCTCTCTCTCTCTCTCTCTCTCTCTCTCTCGAATGACATAAACTGAATAAGTTAAAATGAACGGAAGTCTGTTGTTCAGTGACGAGAGAGAGAGAGAGAGAGAGAGAGAGAGAGAGAGAGAGAGAGAGAGAGAGAGAGAGAGAGAGAGAGAGAGAGAGAGAGAGAGAGAGAGAGAGAGAGAGAGAGAGAGAGAGAGAGAGAGAGAGAGAGAGAGAGAGAGAGTGTCAAAGAGAACAGGAGCAGAAAGACAGATGGACAAAGGCATATAAAAGACATACAGACAAAGAGACAGACGGGAATGCAAGGGAGACGTGCGAAGTGAAAAGAACAAAGCAGCAGTAGCAGCAGCAGCAGCAGCAGCAGTAACAGCAGTAATAACAACAAAACGCGGTTCATTAAAACTATTTTACAAAACAAGTTTCATCGAAGCTTTGAATGGACAAAGTCACTTGCTCACGAGAAGTATTTTTGTGGTATTCAGAGAAAAATAGAAAAGGAAAACGTACTGAAACATGGAACATTTCAATTATTGGCACAAAAGTGATGGAAATGAGATCAGTCCAACAAAGGCTTCTATTTTTATTCATTCTATTGTGCTGTTTTTTTTCTTTATGGCACAATGAAAAGTTTTATTCTTTTTCATTCTTTGCTAATTATTAATTACAATGAATGCAAGCTATCATTGCCTGTATAACTCTCTCTCTCTCTCTCTCTCTCTCTCTCTCTCTCTCTCTCTCTCTCTCTCTCTCTCTCTCTCTCCTCGACAGTTGCAACAAATTAAAACTTACAAAACCCACAAACTCCAAGAAGTCAAAAGAACAAGAGTGACAAAAAACTTGCACCACCAACTCATTATAACAATTGCGACCATAATCCACACACACACACACACACACACACACACACACACACACACACACACACACACACACACACACACACACACACAAACACACACACACACACACACAACAAATGGCTTTACGTAGGCTATAATGGACCTAACAGATCAGCTGAGGCCAGTAAATCAGAACCACCATTGTTCTTTCCATTTCGAAGCCTCTGAAAGCCTCACACTCCCCCCTCTTTTCTCCCCCCTTCCCCGCAGTATCCTTCCTTATCACCTCCCCCCTTTCTAAGATTCTCCTCACCCTTGTCCAACCCACCATCCCATTTCTCCCTGCCTTAAGACGACGTCCCACTCCCCCACCCCTCCACCACCCCCATCTCCCCAAACTCCCAACCATTTTCCGTCCGCTAGCCACTATTTAAGGGCCATAACCCGACCATCACATCCCCCCACTTCCCCTTTCCCTCCTTCACTCCTATTCCCTCTTACTATTCTCTTTTGTTTAGATTTTTTATTCGTATGTTTTGTATTCTTGTCTTATTCCACCTCGCTTCCTTTCCCTTTTCTTTTGTTACATATTCTTCCTCTTCCTCTTGTGTCTTCCTTATAAACGTTAATTTTTCTTCTCTTCTCCTTTTATTCCTTCTCTTCATCTTCCTCTATAAACGTCACTGTTTTCGTAGTCTTTCTTTCCCGTCCAAACATCACTTTTTTTTTTTTTCTTTTCCTCCTCCTCTTCCTCCTTCACCGCCTCCTCTTCAGTGTCATTTGCCTCTCCTCCTCCCTCCTCCTCCTCCTCCTCCTCCTCCTCCTCCTCTCCCTCCTCCTCCTTCGCCTCGTCAACGTTACTTTTTCCTTCTCTTACTTCTCCTCTTCCTCCTCCTCCTCATTCTTTTAAACGTCATTTTTTTTCCATTCTTTTCTTCTTTAACTTTCCCCTCTTCCTCAATTTATTTTTTTCTTCTCCTTTTCTTCGTCCAACTCTTCCTCTCCTCCTCGTCACTTTTTCCCTCTTACTTCTCTTCTTTCCCCTCCTTCTCCTCTTACTCCTCTTCTTTACTACAGGCACACTTCTTGTTTCTTCTCTTCCTCCAACTTTAAGCGCTTCCTTCTTCCTTCTTCTGCCTCTTCTTTCCTTCTTTCTTTCTTTCTTCCTTTTTTCCTTCATTTATTTATTACTATCCTTCTTATTTTATATTTCTTTTGTGTTTCTTATCTTATCATTCATTATTTTTTTCTTATTCCCTTTTATCCTCTTCCCCCTAATTTTATTTTTCGCTTTGCATTCGTATCACCATTTATCTTCTGTCAATATGATTTAATCTCTCTCTCTCTCTCTCTCTCTCTCTCTCTCTCTCTCTCTCTCTTTCCAGTGAATAAATCAGTGTTTATTGAACGCAATGGTCATTTTTATCGGTTCATATTTAAATCTCTCTCTCTCTCTCTCTCTCTCTCTCTCTCTCTCTCTCTCTCTCTCTCTCTGTCTCTGTCTCTGTCTCTGTCTCTGTCTCTCTCTCTCTCTCTCTCTCTCTCTCTCTCTCTCTCTCTCTCTCTCTCTCTCTCGCACATATGTAAAATATTCCCTACTGTAAAATGTTCTCTACCTAAGACATTCTATATTAGCAACCTCCATCACACTCTGCCACTTCCAATATCCTCCTATCTCCTCCCTCCTATCTTCTCCTGCTTCAATATCCTATCTCCTATCTTCTCTTCTCTTCTGCAATATGGGTTCCTTTCTGCATTTCTTGATTTGAGTCTGTATTTCTGTGGTTCTGTCCAAAATTTCTATCCGTTTATCCTTTGTAGGTGTAAGTAATGATTTTTTTTTCAGTTTATAGGTATTTTTTTCCCACGTCTTCTCCTTTGTTCTATTCGGTTTCATTTCCCTCTCTTTCGTTTTCTTTTTTTTTTTGCTTTACTGCTGTTTATCTTTTTACTCAACTTCCTGCATTCTCTTTTCATTTTTTTTACATATCTAAGTTCGTTCCATTACCGTATTCTATTAATCTCTCTCTCTCTCTCTCTCTCTCTCTCTCTCTCTGACCCTCTTATTAATCCATTCATCCTCCTCTAATTTTTTTCATTAAACACATTTTTTACCCTTTTTTTCCTTATTCCTTGTCATGGAACTACCAATGGATATTTCAAGGAATTCAGTGTAATATTGATTCTTTCCTTTCTTTGAATCTTTCTCTCTCAACTATCTCTTGTTCCTCCTTTTCTTCCTTTTAATCTCTTTACTCTTCTCTTTCTCCTTCTCCTTCTCATCTGTTTTTGTTTTCCTTTTCCTATCATTTCCCCTTTTCTTTATCTCCACGCGCTTCTTCCACCTATACTTATATTTTTTTTCTCTATTTTTTTCTCTTTTGGCTCTTTTCTATCAATAGATTTCTCTTCCATCTACAACTGTCTATTATTTTCCTGTGTTCTAAGGTTCTTTATTTCCTAATTTGACTTCCTTCTTTACTTTCTCCATCTATTTATATGGTTTCTATTTATGCCAATTTCTCTCCGTTTCTTGTCTCTATATATTTCTTTATATATTTTTTCCCGCATTCTAACCTCCATGCATCTCCTTCATTTCGTTTCATTATTAATTTTCATTCTTCCGTCTACCGTTAGTATTCTTTTATCAATTGTTTCCCATTTTTATCTTTTCCTTTCTTCATTTTTTTTCCATTGCTCTCCCTCTCGGTCATCTATGCACTCAGTCTCCCTTCCTACCTCCCATTTCCTCTTCCCTCCTTCCTTCCCTTACCAGGCCATCGTCTCCTCCCTCTCTCGGTCCGCCATTCACTGATTACCTCATCCATATGGTGCTTCCCTCCCGTCCCTTTCGTTCCTCTTCCCGTTCCCTGCTTCTCTTCCCTTGCCACTTAACCCCCTTTCCATCCCTTTTTCCCCTCCTCCATTCCTCTTCTGTGTCCACCTCCCCCAAGTCATCC
>NC_059271.1:9171166-9178666 GCF_017591435.1 Portunus trituberculatus | reverse complement strand
GCAGCAGTAGCAGCAGCAGCAGCAGCAGTGGTGGCAGCAGCAGCAGCAGCAGCAGCAGCAGCAGCAGCAGCAGCAGCAGCAGCAGCAGCAGCAGCAGCAGCAGCAGCAGCAGCAGCAGCAGCAGCAGCAGCAGCAGCAGCAGCAGTGGCAGCAGCAGCAGCAGTGTGCAGCAGCAGCAGTGGCAGTGGTGGTAGTGGCAGCAGCAGTGGTGGTGGCAGTGCAAAGTGCAGTGGTGGTGTGCAGTGTGGCAGTGGCAGTGTAGTGGTGGTAGTGTGGTGTAGCAGTGGTAGTGGCAGCAGTGTAGTAGTGGTAGCAGCAGTAGTGGTAGCAGCAGCAGCAGTAGCAGTAGTAGCAGTAGTAGTAGTAGTAGTAGTAGTAGTAGTAGAGTAGTAGTAGTAGTGGTAGCAAAAATAATAGTGGTGGTAGTAGTAGTAGTAATCATTTTCTTTTCCTTTCCGCCGTGGTAAAGTGGAACCATGTGCGCTTTGGTGTCCGAGGGGTGTCCAAGCGCACGGGTTCGAATCCTGTGTACGGTCCGAGTGTAGGTCGGGCTTCCTCATTCGGGGCAACGGTTTCCTAGCGGATGGGCTTTGAGATAGGAGGTACCCTAAACAGTATCCTCTTTACCCCATAAATTCCCGTGAAAAGCCCACTTGGTATAAATAAGAAAAAAAGTAGTAGTAGTAGTAGTAGTAGTAGTAGTTATAGTAGTAGTAGTAGCAATAGTAGTAGTGGAAGTGATGGTACTGTAGTAGTAGTAGTAGTAGTAGTAGTAGTAGTAGTAGTAGTTGTTGTTGTTGTTGTTGTTGTTGTTATTTTAGTGGTAGTGCTAGTGCTAGTGATGATAATGATAATGGTAATGGTAATGGTAGTGGTGGTTTTAGTTCTTTTCTGGGAAGGAGACCATAAATGTCCCCAGGTCGAACTGCTCTCTCGATGTCGACCATAAATGTCTTGACACCTCCCTCAACTCTTTCTTCATTAACTGCAGCATTTACTTTCTTCGATCTAATTTCAATCTCTAGAACACCACCTCTCCTCTACTAAGACTCACCCTTTCCTCACTGTAACAAAGCTGTCTGAGGCAACTGACAGTAGCCCCTTTTTCTGTTTACTTCTACTTTCTCTATCCTCGTTTTAGTTAGTTCCAAAGGTAGATGTTGCGTCTATGTGCACAGCGACTTGACTTGCTCTTTTGCCCACGATCGTCAATATTTCCACCATCTAGCTTCTACTCAAAAGTCACTCATTTTCTTCTGTGCTGTCTATCTCTCCCCTATCCACTCTTAGTATAAGAAATTCTTTGACTATTAAGCTTCTAAAGAGGAGTATGTCTCCATCCTTTCGCGGCGACCTCCATATTTGAAGATTTCAATGTTCACCACTAGCTTCATTTTTTCTCTCCCTTCACTGGCCATCCTGGTAAATTAGCCTTCAACTTTGCTATCCTCCATGACATAAACCAACTGGTGCAAAGAATTGCTCTAGGAGGTATTATGCTTATTTTCCCTGGAAAGATTATTGTTTCCATGTCAAAGGCCCACCTCTGTGTGCTGAGTGCATAACAGAGACGAACATTCATCGCTCTTTTTCTCATGCTACACCTTCTAACCCTTGGTTTAGCACAACCTTTTCTCGTGCTGTACATGAGAGAAAGGTTGCCCACAAAAGGCACTTGAGAATTCCATGACCTGAATCTCATGCACTTTATATTTCTGCCCAGAATCACGCCAAGTCTGTTCTTCAACTTACCAAACATTCTTTCATAAATAGAAAATATCAAAACCTTTCAAACACAAACTTCCGTCGAGACTTCTGGTATCTAACCAAAAACATCTCCAATAACTTTACTTTTTCATCTTTTCCAATTTTATTTCATCCTGATGGCACCACTGCCATCTAATCTGTCTCTAAAGCTATTTTTTTTCTCTCAAACATTTCCTAATAACTCAACCTTGGATGATTCTGGTCTTGTCCTTCCCTCTCCTCCTCCCTCTAACTATTTCATGCCTTCATTCAAAATTCTTCGTAACGATGTTTTCCATGCCCTCGCTGGCCTAAATTCTCGGAATGCTTACGTACCTGATGTGATCCCTCTTATTTTTCTCAAAAACTGTTCTTCCGTGCTTGCACCTTGCCTGGCAAAACTCTTTCAACTCTGTCTATCGACTTCTGCCTTTCCTTTTTGCTGAAAATTCGCCTACATTCAGCCTGTTCCTAAAAAAAGTAACCATTTTATCCCTCAACCTACTGCCCTACAGCTTTAATCTTTTATTTGTCTAAAGTCTTTTAATCTATCCTGAAGAAGAAACTTCTAAAAAATCTGTCACTTCACAATCATCTATCTGATCACCTGCATGGCTTCCGTCAAGGCCGCTCTACTGATGATCTGGATTTCCTAACCGAGTCTTGGTCATCCTCTTTTAGAAATTTCGGTGTTAGACATTACAAAAGCTTTTTACAGAGTTTGGCACAAACTCAAAACTACCCTCCCAAGTTTTATATCTTTCTCTTTGCAACTCTATCTCATGTTTCCTTTCCAACCGTTCTATTGCTGCTGTGGTAGATGGCCAATCTTCTTCTAAATCTATCAATAGTGGTGTTCCTCAGGGCTTTGTCCTGTCACCTACTTTCTTCCCATTATTCATTAATGATCTTCTTAACCGAACCTCTTGCCCTATCAACTCTTATGATGATGATACCACCCTACACTTTTTTTACGTCCTTTCAGAGATGACCACCCCTTTAGGAAGTTAACAGTTCCTGCAGGGAAGCCCCAGAACGCCTCACTTATGATCCTTCTAATATTTTCTGATTGGGGTAGAGAAAACTTAGTAGTGTTCAGTGCCTCAAAAACTCAATTCCTTCAAGACAACTATCCCCTCTTCTTCAATGACACTCAATTATCCCTCTCTTCTACCCTGAATATCCTCGGTCTGTCCTTTATTCATAATCTAAACTGGAAACTTCACATTTCATGTCTTGCTAAAACTGCTTCTGTGAAGTTAGGCGTTCTGAGGCCTCTCCACCAAATTTTCTCACCCCCCAAATGCTGAATCTGTAAAAGTGCGTTATCCGCCCATGTATAGAGTACTTTTCACATGTATGGGGGAAGGGATTTCTACTTCCACAGTTTTATTAGATAGAGTGGAATCAAAAGTTTTCCGTCCATCAACTCCCCTTTTCTGACAGACTGTCTTCAATCTCTTTCTTACCGCCAGAATATTACATCTCTTTTATCTTCTACCGCTGTTTTCATGCTAACTGCTCTTCTGATCTAAGAAACTGTATGCCTCCCCTCCTCCTGCGGTCTCGCTGCACAAGGTTTTCTTCTTCCTCTCATTCCTATTTTGTCCAACTCTCTAATCATGAGTCTAATGCAAGATTTAACCAGTACTCTCAATTATGCATACATTTATCTGATAAACATCTGGAACTTCCTGCTTCTGTATTTCCAACTTCCTATGACTTGACTTCATTTAAGAGGGAGGTTTAAAGACATTTATCCCATCATTTCGGCTAACCCTTTCGGTTCTGCAAGAGGACTGGCAACTAAGTGGGCCTCTTTATCAATTCATGATGCCCTTGGCCAGTTTTCTCCTCCTACATTAAAATAGTACTAGTAGTAGTAGTAGTAGTAGTAGTAGTAGTAGTAGTAGTAGTAGTAGTAGTAGTAGTAGTAGTAGCAGCAGCAGCAGCAGCAGCAGCAGCAGCAGCAGCAGCAGCAGCAGCAGCAGCAGCTGCTGCAGTAACAGCAGTACCATCAGTAGCAGCAGCAGCAGCAGCAGCAGCAGCAGCAGCAGCAGCAGCAGCAGCAGCAGCAGCAGTAACAGCAGCAGCAGTAGCAGCAGCAGCAGTAGCAACAAACTAAATTTCCAAGTACTAATAAGTAACCAGTAGAAAATAATACCACTACTACTACTGCTACCACCAAGACCACCACCACCATCACCACCCCTACCACCAACTCATGCCACAAACACCGACGTAATATAGCTTCGTATAAAATCACAAAGCAGAAGGTGACCTTCCCTCCCATCACTAACACTAGGAGCAAACGTCGTATACTCACTGTTATTAATATCAGTGGCAATACCTCACCTTGACCGTCATTGCCGCCAACTCACCGGGGTATCGATCAGATAATTAACAATATTACACCTGTCTTCAGCCTAGAGGGGAAAGGGTACATTGGGAGAAGGGGAAGTGAAAAAGATGTGAGGGATAGTTAAGGGGTTTGGGAGTACATAACGTTTTGAATGGAGATTGCATAGGGGGAAAGAGGAAGAAAGGGAGTCGGGTGTAGGAAAGAGAGGAGAGAAAGTGATAGAAAGTGAGTGTGTGTGTGTGTGTGTGTGTGTGTGTGTGTGTGTGTGTGTGTGTGTGTGTGTGTGTTTGTTTGTTTGTTTCCTTCCTTTGTAATGGATGAATGTAAGCTAATCTGATACTGATGTAATAGACTCTCTCTCTCTCTCTCTCTCTCTCTCTCTCTCTCTCTCTCTCTCTCTCTCTCTCTGCCCACCTACACTCCCCATCCACCCAACACCCTCCACACACACACACACACACACACATTCGGCCTTTCGTATGAATAATATAAAAATTTATTCTTTTCATCATGGTACATTAGTGGGGTTTAATTAATATTGATGGGTTTTGTTATAGGTACTAATTATTAATACTAATATTCATGATGAAGCAGTAGTAGTGGTGGTAGTGGTGGTGGTGGTGGTGGTGGTGGTGGTGGTAGTGGTGGTAGTGGTGGTGGTGTTGGTGGACTTATGTAGTTGTAGCAGTAGTGGTAGCAGCAGCAGTAACAGTAGTAGTAGTTGTTGTAGTTGTTGTTCTAATTGTAGCTGTAATTATAGTTGTACTTAGTTTTGATGCGGTGATGGAAAGGGGTGGGGATGGATTCTGGGGTGATTGTGATGGTGGGGATGAGATAATGTAGGTTTCAAAGGTAAATAATTTAATTTACACCTTTTGGTATGACTACTACTACCACTACTACTACTACTACTATTACTAGTTCTGCTGTTATTGCTGCTGCTACTACTACTATTATTACTACTACTGCTGCTTCTACTAATACTACAACTACTACTACTACTACTACTACTACTACTACTACTACCACTACCACTACTACTACTACTACTAATAATAATAATAATAATAATAATAATAATAATAACAATAATAATAATAATAATAACAATAACAATAATAATCATAAAATAATATAACCACTACCATCACCACAATCACATGCAATTATTACAACTATCGTATCTCTATTATTAATGCTAACTCTGCTACCACCACCCTCACCACTACCACCCACAAAACTCACACTACGATACTTTTCTTTTCACGGTACAAATTCATACCCTCGTCTCGGTACTGTCAGGAACAAAATGTCGCAAAGAATCTCTCGGAGTCCGGACATTAAATCTAAACTTTGTGAACTCAAACTTGGAGGAATTGTTTTGTTGGTGGACTGTTGTGTTGTGTGTGTGTGTGTGTGTGTGTGTGTGTGTGTGTGTGTGTGTGTGTAAACGTTCGTGATGGTGAATTTATGGAAAGGCAAGTTACAAAGGGTATAATTACTTAGGTACACACACTATAGTCTCCACACAGACACCCCAGTAATTATCATGGACACAATACGCTGTTTCACTAATCTGTATACACACACACACACACACACACACACACACACACACACACACACACACACACACACACACACACACACACACACACACACACACACACACACACACACACACACACACACACACACACACACACACACACACACACACACACACACACACACACACACACACACACACACAGGTCCTCTCATGCACGCTGTGACTGGGATGTGCCATTAAGTTCAATCAATTCTCTGAGTGTCGTCGCCTTGAGCCAACCGTCTACATCAACGAGGTCAGGGACACACACACACACACACACACACACACACACACACACACACACACACACACACCTCAGTGGACCGTTTAATCTTTTTTGTTGCCTATTGAATATGTCTCCCATAAAAAACGCATGCCCTTCAGTATTTTAAAAGTAAAAAATATAATAGTAGTAATAAATGTGTATAAAAAAAAAACAAGGGTAGCCAAGAGCATCTTTCACATTATTGTACACCATTAGCATGATGAACTAATCCTTGTGAAATTGAAATACACACCCAAGATTCAAATATACATACTGTTATATGATTTTCATGACATTGACTTTTGATTGACACGTGACCCACTGGTACATCAGAACACTTGCTGCATGACTAACTTTTTTGACTTAGAGACTGACTTAATTGACACTGTAGTCACTAGAAGATAGACTAACGGAGTAAAATTCAGAAAAGCAAACACTTCAAAAGACAGAAATTGATCAAAATTTCTGATTGACAGAAAGAGAGAGAGAGAGAGAGAGAGAGAGAGAGAGAGAGAGAGAGAGAGAGAGAGAGAGAGAGAGAGAGAGAGAGAGAGAGAGAGAGAGAGAGTGTGTGTGTGTTAGAGACAAAAGAAGCATATATATAATACTCCACACACGTCAGCTATTCAATTAATTCCTGTATTGGCCTCGATATCGTTGAGTCGCCATCAGCTCTGTCACTTTGGGAATTTACGTCTAACATTTATTTCCATCGACGATTTTCATACATATTTATTTTACCTGCGTCCATGTTTTTTTTTTTTTTTACAGTTAATTGAAGAAGAAGCATATCAGTTAGAGAGAGAGAGAGAGAGAGAGAGAGAGAGAGAGAGAGAGAGAGAGAGAGAGAGAGAGAGAGAGAGAGAGAGAGAGAGAGAGAGAGAGAGAGAGAGAGAGAGAGAGAGAATCCACTGTCGAATAAAACAAATATAACAAGATAGAGAGAAAAAGGAGGAATTCTGAAAAACGAAACAACAATTATCAACTAACATTTTCTCATTTTTTTCTCTTTCCGTCATGTCAAGGTTTCTCGAACACACACACACACACACACACACACACACACACACACACACACACACACACACACACACACACATTCTTTTATGGAGAGACTATCATTTCCTTCCCTTATAATAGAAAAATATCTCTCTCTCTCTCTCTCTCTCTCTCTCTCTCTCTCTCTCTCTCTCTCTCTCTCGATATATTTTTGCAATGAAAGACACACAGACAAATACAAATGATTATCTATAATATTTTTCCCTAATAGTTTAAAGGAAACACACACACACACACACACACACACACACACACACACACACACACACACACACACACACACACACACACGAAGAAAAAATCTTAAAATGACTTTGAAACTTTGAGCCAAACTTGGTATTTTCTTCAACATTATTTTCATCGTTTTCTTATTCGTTTTATTTTCCTGGTTCCTCTTGAGTATTCATTTGCCAGCCTCCTACACCGGTTTTTATTACTTTTTATTTCTTTTTACCCCTATTTTTTCCTTTGTCC
>NC_059271.1:9158666-9161166 GCF_017591435.1 Portunus trituberculatus | reverse complement strand
TACACAAGAGAACACAAGGTATATAAAGAAGTGGTCTTAAAGATAATAGAATACAGAGAAATACATATATATTCGCCGTTACACATACATAAAAAAAGAAAGTTAATACCTAGAAATGGAGCTTAGGTGCCACGTTGCAGAAGAGAACCGAGGAAATTGATGAAAGGAAAGGAAATAGGAGGAGGAAAATAAAGTCAATAAAGGGGAAAGGGAGGAGGAATTCATTTATGATAGAAGAAAAGTCCAGTGAATGAATAATGAAGCTTATGACAAGGAAGAGGAGAGGGAGGGCGTGGAGGAAGAGGAACTGAAAGAGGAACTAGTGAAAGGGAAGGAATAGGACGACGAGAACTAGGAAAAGGAGAACGAAAATTATTGAGGAAAAGTATATAACTAGAAAAAAGAAGAAGAGACTAAAGGAGGAGGATGAAGATGAAGAAAACTATAAACTATAAAAAAGGACGATCATGAATATAAAGAAAACTATATACTACATAAAAAGTGGATGAGAATGGGAGAAAAGAGGAGGAAGAGTAGGTAATGGACTAGGAGAACATGAATAATTACTAATAGAACGGGAAAGAGGAAAATGAAAATGATGAAAAGGAACGCGGAAGAGAAAGCATAATAGTTAGTCAGGAAAGAGGAGCACGACGAGGATGAAGACAAGTAAGGGAAAATGACAACAAAAAAGAGAAAGTAAGAAGATTGGAAGAGGATCGGGAATGACAGTGAATGAAATTACTGCGAGATGAAAATGAAAATTACAATATATATATATATATATATATATATATATATATATATATATATATATATATATATATATATATATATATATATATATATATATATATATTGTTACAACCGTCAGATATTTAATATATTGTATTGTGTTTTAGCTTAAGTTGTGATGGCGCCCTGACAGTAATATTTTCGTCGTGTATATATTTGTAATGCTTTCAGGACGGCCTTTCTTATGTATGTAATATTTACCCATTTATTATTTTATTGTATGTTACATTAGTATTTCGTGATTCGTATACATTTATTGTAATAATGTACTTCTATGCTTTTAGTGTAAGCGGGTGCCCGTCGGAGATTTTAGAGTGTCGTGACGTCATGTTTGCTATTGTCTTTGTGAGAGGAAGGCGATGGTGCCGGGACCAATGAGATGGTACTCTGATAACGCCCTCTGGCAGGTTTAGAGAGTGTTAGCCAATGGGTGTTCAGATGACATCATGTGACGTAATGTCTTTCCCTCGGACAAAGGCCTGTGAACCGACGCCACAATCTCAGACCACACTGGGGTGCCTGAAGGCTTGGACCTGTGACCGCCCCTCCGCTCATCCTCATATCTCTGGCTGAGTATCTTACTCCTTATTTCTCTGATTGTAGGGATTCTGGTTCTCCTTGGCACTTATTTAAGTCACTGTGTTTTGTGACGTGTGAATATTTTGGGTGTTTTGGGTGTTACCTGGTATATTTGGTGATTTATCTTTGTCCAGCGCAGGAGACGCTGTCGTCCATTTTGTGAGTGGGTATAGCCAAGAGAGATTTTGGGTGTTTATTGTGGTTGTATTACCTAACAATCATATTATTTGTGGTGATTTACTCATTATTGTGTGTACCAGCCAGAGGAGAGGGCAAGTGTGTGGTGAATTTGTTTACTTATTACTTCTAGTAAGTGTGGTACTTATTTATTTATTTTTGTGGTCTCATATTATGCTCTTTTCACTCTTAAGCAGCTTATTTATTATATTTCTTGGTGCTAATGAGTGATTTCTTTTGTGTATGTGGTGTTGAGCTGCAGGTGTGTTGACACCCCCACGGGTGACTTATTTCAATATTGAGCAGTTAGGTTAAACTTATTTACCTGATTTATTATATTTTGTGATTCTATATTTTTGTGAGTGCTATTATTTTCTCTATTTGGATGTGATTCCTATACGTTTAACTATCCAGGGACCTTAACTTTAATTTTGTATGTTGCTAAGTTAACTTTGCTTATTTCTGTTAATAAATTAGTTAAGGATTTAAATTATTTCTCTTAACCTTTCCTTATTATTACTTTTTCAGTTTTGTTACACCATTGAACAGCCTTTTGCGTTAAGCACCGTTGCACTGAAGCCAAGTCACTCTTGACTACTTATCTTAATTTTTGTATTTAATAAGAGTGATTAACCTAATCAGTGACTGGTGCCCACAGCTCTTTCAGGGCACTGGGTCAGGCTGCTTGAAGGTCGTAACATATATATATATATATATATATATATATATATATATATATATATATATATATATATATATATATATATATATATATATATATATATATATATATATATATATATATATATATATATATATATATATATATGTGTGTGTGTGTGTGTGTGTGTGTGTGTGTGTGTGTGTGTGTGTGTGTGTGTGTGTAATAATAATAATAATAATAATACGGTTTATTAGTAATTGCAGTACATACATACTGAAAATGTAC
>NC_059271.1:9143666-9153666 GCF_017591435.1 Portunus trituberculatus | reverse complement strand
CGTAGGTTCGAATCCCACCACATACCACATTGAAGCTATGCCATTTGCCAAGTGATTTAAATTGACCTACATGTCACCATGATATATATATATATATATATATATATATATATATATATATATATATATATATATATATATATATATATATATATATATATATATATACTGTTCTCGTTAATATTCCACGAACACGTTGTCCAGGTCGCGCAAATTGCATAGAAAACAACAATTGGAACACTGTGATCGATGAAGCAGGAATTCAACATTAAGAGCTAAGAACAAGCTGTCGGCCACATTTTTTGAACAGTAATTCACAAAGAGCTAAGTGTATTATAAGCTCAATACTTCGTCGATTGATGTGTAACACAGCGTCGCACAGCAGTTATTCCACAATAGGATACTCTCTCACGCTCCTCCACACTAGGTTACATCGATCAGATCCACTCATCCTCTCACTCTTCACATATTCATTCATTTTTTTCCTGCTGCAGCCCTGTACCACGCCTGCCAACACGCCGCCTCCCAGTGATACCAACTTGTGTGACTGTCGTGCACAATTACAGATATGGACTTTCTCATCAATATGAATAATTTTCACTAATGTTAGCAAGGAAAGCGAATCTTTCTTACATCTCTATTGTTACATGATACTCAAGCTAAATGTTTCAGAGATAAACGTTCTAATAAATATGAACATTTCTTAGTTTTCACAATAGTTGTTACATGACACTCAAATTAGATATTTGTACAAAATAAACGTTCGATATAGAATGTTCAAGTGTTCTGTTCAACATTTAAGAATTGTTCAATGTGATATTGTTTTGATTAATGGCTGGGATAAATAGTTCAGGAGTCTCCTATACAGGCAAGCTGATACCTCATTCCGGAAGCCTTTACTATCCCCCACGAAGAATGATCAAAGTAATATAGGCTCCTTTCAGGAGGAAACAGCCACGCGGCAACTCAATGAACAAGCAAAGAAGTGAATGCATGAATGTTTTGCGCTCTGTAGAATGAAACAAATAATCATGAAAATTATGAAAACTGCTTATTACTTTCGTTAATGCCTTGAATGAGTTTACATAAAAATTTTTTAGCATACGATATGTTGGGGGAATTGGGCTTGTTTTTAAGCCGGTCAAGAAAAGCAAAGCATTGACGACACAAACATATGAAGAGAACTTAAAAAAAAAAATAGTAGCAAGCAAACGTTGAAGGCCAAAAGCCATTGCTGATAGTAGAACCAGTCCAGTCAGGTTTCATTTACCTACCAGTTACCTATCGAAGTAAAGTTACTAATACGGTATCACCAACATGATTAATCGAAGTTTGGTTCTGCGCCTTGCACCAATTATCAGCTAATCAATGAAAGAAAAATGCCAGTCAGACCATGAACCAATAAACCAATCAATGTACTAACAACATACAATTATTTCTACTTCCCTGCAATCATTACCTGAAGAAAAAATCAATCGCTAGAATGCGGTTCTCTTTGTTTCATCTAAGATAAGTAAAAATTTATCTACCTTTTTACTGCCTCATTGAATCGAATCATGGGTTACGGTTACCTTATGAGGAACCTCGAATCTGCAATTACTTCTGTTACGTCGGTCTTTGAGCCTGCGGGTGGATATTAATTTTCTATATCAAACACAGGTTATTGCGTCGTCCACGTTACCGTCCATTCTAGTGTTAACAAAGGAACTGGACTAATGATCTCTGGAAGCATGAAAGGGTTGTTGAATTGGTTCAATAGCCTCTGTCCTCTCCTGTCAAGCAATGAAACAAGTGGGAGATGGAAGACAGGCAATCAGGCAGATGCACGCAGAGCAGCAGCAACAACTCTTTCATTTCAACCTGACACGTTCCAGTAATCGCTGTTTTCAAGTGGAAATTAAGTGCCTTACACAAGTCCAATTAAAGTAGTAAAACATTTTAGTCTATGAGAAAACACTGAGGCGCAAAACAACTCCCTGAAAAAAAAAAGCTTCTGACACAACTTTTAAGAGCAAAACTCTCCCACCATTTTCCACATCCTCTTTTTATATCCACTACCCCCAGCCTCTCACTTCTCACTCCTTCCCTTCAACTCCACTTTTTAGCTCTCCTTTTCGGGAACCCTTCATCCGCAAATCCTCCTTTTCTTCGAATCAAACATTCATCCCGATTCTACCAATACCACCACCACCACCATCACCACCACCTTCACCGTCAACGCCACTTCTCACACAAGGCATGCCAAACACTAGCAAGAGATCAACAAACCGAGATAAAAACCCGAGTATAACGAAGCAACAAACCAACAAAGGCAAAGCTAGCAAGAAAGGCGAAGGGGGATGCATGAGTGTAGGTGGGAGCGGATAAGGATGGATACATGAGAAAAGGGTCAGTTGGGGAGCAGAAAGGAAGGGAAGCATTGCCTCTGATCTGACGTGAATTGACTGGCCACTGAAAAATGATGTTAATACACTTGCTGGGACGGGGCAGTTAATCGCAGAGTTCACGTCTGGTCAATTAGAGGTGTGTAACATGGTAGGTACTGTGTGTGTGTGTGTGTGTGTGTGTGTGTGTGTGTGTGTGTGTGTGTGTGTGTGTGTGTGTGTGTGTGTGTGTGTGTGTGCGCGCGCGCGCGCGGGCGCGCTTGTGAGTGCACGTGTTTACAGCTTGAAATTTTGTAACCGAACGTTGCTGTCAATAAACACTGATTTATTCACTCTTTTGTCTGTCTGTCTGTGTGTGTGTGTGTGTGTGTGTGTGTGTGTGTGTGTGTGTGTGTGTGTGTGTGTGTGTGTGTGTGTGTGTGTGTGTGTGTGTGTGTGTGAGAGAGAGAGAGAGAGAGAGAGAGAGAGAGAGAGAGAGAGAGAGAGAGAGAGCATGTGGAGGAAGAAGAGAGGGTGACTGGGAGTTCACATACACCTTGGTCTCGCTTCAGGTAACGAAAATGCCTTAATTATTCACCTACGTCACAATTTCTTATGAAATACTCCGAGACTAATTACTTTGGCGGAGCAGCAACGGCCTACCGGTGTCTTGATTATCCTATCAACGTCCCAGCCTCCCCAACACCTGCGTCTTTATTAGCAGGTATTGCCTTTATGAACTCACCTGTCTTAATTGCCTTGCCTTATACATAACATCTTTAAACCTAGCTCACATTTCAATTAACTTGATTAAACCTAGATTGTCATTCCCACCTCTGTAACACCTTTTTCGTCTTCACACACACACACACACACACACACACACACACACACACACACAGTCACAGTCAGAGTCAGAGTCAGAGTCAGAGTCAGAGTCACTGTCACTGTCACTGTCAGTCACAGTCAGTCACAGTCAGTCACACTCACACTCACACTCACACTCAGTCAGTCAGTCAGTCAGTCAGTCAGTCAGTCAGTCAGTCAGTCAGTCAGTCAGTCAGTCACACTCACACTCACACTCACTCACACTCACACACTCACTCACTCACTCACTCACTCACTCACTCACTCACTCACTCACTCACTCACTCACTCTCTCTCTCTCTCTCTTATATTTTTCCTTTTCTTTATTCCAAAATCTTCATCCTTCCCTCTAAACAACAATTTCCTCTCCCTCTAATTACCTTATCTTCCGCCTAATTACATAACATGTTGATCGCATCACCTGGATCTGATCAACTAGGTAGAATGGCGATAAAGTCAGCCATTATTATTCTGCCATTCCCTGTTCCTATTCTTAGTCCTGTTTTAACATTGTGTCAGGACTACACATACTTTCATGTTTAGCAGCACTAAGTCAACATCACTTTGAGAATTACCAACGCAACAGTTCTTAAGAGTACGGCGCGTTTTCCTGCCTTTCTTATGGGAACCAACATTATATATATATATATATATATATATATATATATATATATATATATATATATATATATATATATATATATATATATATATATATATATATATATATATATATATATATATATATATATATATATATATATATATATATATATATATATATATATATATATATATATATATATATATATATATATATATATATATATATATATATATATATATATATATATATATATATATATATATATATATATATATATATATATATATATATATATATATATATATATATATATATATATATATATATATATATATATATATATATATATATATATATATATATATATATATATATATATATATATATATATATATATATATATATATATATATATATATATATATATATATATATATATATATATATATATATATATATATATATATGGTCGTCCAAAAAGTACGTTAATATCTAAGTCCACTTTCCTTGACAAATATTTCGATTATCACCAATACTTTTAAAACGAATAGATCAAATATATTATCTTCTTTCTTTTTTAGTATTAAACTCTACCTACATAGAATTTCTTGTCTTCCCAATATGAGTTACCAATGTAGTTACCAATGATTGCAGATCCAAAACAATACCTCAATATCAGTGTTCACTTTTTCTTAGACACTATTTCAAGAGCCACTGATACCTTCAAGCAGCAAAACATAGAGGTAGATTACAATACCTTTAACTGGAAAGATGACTAGATGTATTTGATATTTTATATCTACTGAATTCTACGAGTAAGAGAACAATCGATACATACATGCATTTCGTACATCTATTCAACTATCTCTACGGTAAAAGGGATCATAGAATCGAGATAATTTGTATGTAACGATGTGAAAATTCATCTTTTTTATAGATAATGGAAGCTTGACGGATATAAAGATAAAACAACAAAAATGCGTGGACGAAATTTAAAGTCGTTATTATAATTAGTACTTGGTCCACAATGCACACTAAATCCTCATCAATATATAACACGGTGGGATTTTTAATTAATATATTTGTACTCTATTAGATTTTGGATATTTTAGAAAATTCTTTGAACACATAAAAGCCAAGGAATAATTAAAAACACCTATAAAGAAAAATAGTATGAGAGAGAGAGAGAGAGAGAGAGAGAGAGAGAGAGAGAGAGAGAGAGAGAGAGAGAGAGAGAGAGAGAGAGAGAGAGAGAGAGAGAGAGAGAGAGAGAGAGAGAATTGACAAAAACTGTTACACTTACAGACACTGAAATGACACATTTTCTCTTCCTCGAGGTCATCACATACCTGGAAAATGAAATTGATAATGAACAAATACAATCAAATCATGCAATTAATATGAAGGGACTGGCATGAAGGAATTACAAGTGGAATTAGCAAACAAGATGAATTAATTAAAGAAACGTTCAAAACATCAGAAACATTTATTTACCACATACAATTCGGCAGTTGTCTACTAACTCTGGAGGTGGTAGTAGACACCTACAGAAACAATAGTTTACTCCCAGCGGGGTCTAATAGCACTAGTTTAGGGGGTGTTGTGAACTCTCCATTAAAGCTAGTTGTGATTTCTCTGAACGTTTTTGTGTCTCACAACTCAAGGGGGCAGTCACAGCATGCCCTCTAAAGACAATTCTCCTTCTCATAAAACTATATACACTTACACACACACACACCCTTCAAAGAAAAGTCAAAGTTTAAGAAATGGTGACTCCAAATCCAGACTCGGGAGTCCCCTTCTAGGGAGGAGACCAGAAATGTCCCAGGTCGGACTGTTCTCTCGTTGGCGATTTAAAATGTCTTGACACCTCCTTCAACTTTTTCTTCATTAACTTTTGTAACATTCGCGGACTTAGATCTAATTTTATATCTGTAGAACACCACCTTTCCTCTACTAAACCTCATCATCTTTTCCTCACTGAAGCACAGCTGTCTGAGACAACTGACTCTAGGCCCTTCTCTGTTCCCTTCTACTTTCTCTATTCTTATTTTTGTTCCAAAGCTGGATATTGCATTTATGTGCGCAGTGACATAACTTGTTTTCGTGCCCACGCTCTCGAATCTTTCGAGTTTTCCACCATCTGGCTTCGACTCAATAGTCACTCTCTAACTAAATTTATCTGTGCTGTCTATCTCTCCCTAACTCCTCTGACTATAGTAAATTCTTTGACTATTTAACTTTCAAAGTGGAGCACATTCTGTCCCTCTACCCTTTCACGGAGATCTCCATTCTTGGAGATTTCAATGTTCACCACCAGCTTTGGCTTTCCTCTCCCTTCACTGACCATCCTGGTGAACTAGCCTTCAACTTTGCTATCCTCCATGACCTAGAGCAACTGGTGCAACACCCTACTCGTATTCCTGACCGTCTTGGAGATACGCCCAACATTCTTGATCTTTTCCTCACCTCTAATCCTTCTGCTTATGCTGTTACCCTTTCTTCTCCGTTGGGCTCCTCCGATCACAATCTCATTTCTGTATCTTGTCCTATTTTTCCAATCCTCTCAGGATCCCCAAAGCGAAGGTGCCTCTGGCGTTTTGCCTCTGCCAGTTGGGGGACCTGAGGAGGTATTATGCAGATTTTTTTTCTGGAATAATTATTGTTTCCGTATCAGAGACCCTTCTTTCTGTGTGTTGAATGCATAACAGATGTGATAGTATCTGGCATGGAGGCGTACATTCCTCATTCCATTTCTCAAGCTAAACCTTCTAGACCTTGGTTTAACACAGCCTGTTCTCGTGCTATACATGATAGAGAGGTTGCCCACAAAAGGTACTTGAGCCTTCCATCTCCTGAATCTCATGCACTTTATATTTCTGCCTGGAATCATGCCAAGTCTGTTCTTTAACTTGCCAATCACTCTTTCATAAATAGAAAATGTCAAAATCTTTCAAACTCTAACTCCCCTCGTGACTTCTGGCATCTGGCCAAAAACATCTCTAATAACTTTACTTCTTCATCTTTCCCTCCTTTATTTAATCCTGATGGCACCACTGTCGTCTCATCTGTCTCTAAAGCTGAACTCTTCTCTCAAACCTTTCCTAAAAACTCTACCTTGAATAATTCTGGGCTTGTGCCTCCCTCTCGTCCTCTCTCTGTCCGTTTCATATCTTCAATTAAAATTCTTTGTAATGATGTTTTCCATGCCCTCACTGGCCTACACCCTCGGAAAGCTTATAAACTGTGAATCTGTGCTTGCACTTTGCCTGGACAAACTCTTTGAACTATGCCTATCAACTTCTACCTTTCTTTTCTGGTGGAAGTTTGCCTATATTTGGCCTGTTCCTAAAAAGGGTGACCGTTCTAATCCCTCAAACTACCGTCATATAGGTTTAATCTCTTGTTTGTCTAAAGTTTTTGAGTCTATCCTGAATAGAAAGATACTTAAACATCTGTCACTTAATAATCTTCTATCTGATCACCATTATGGCTTCGTCAATGTCGCTCTACTGGTGATCTTCTGGCGTTCCTTAATGAGTCTTGGTTACCCTCTTTTAGAGATTTCGGTGAAACTTTTGCTGTCGCGTTAGACATATCAAAAGCTTTTGATAGAGTCTGGCACAAAGCTATGACATCAAAGCTGCTCTCCTACGATTTCTATCCTTCTCTCTGCAACTTTGTGAAATTTCTTTTCCGACCTTTCTATTGCAGCCATGGTAGACAGCCTCTGTTCTTCTCTTAAACCTATTAACTGTGATGTTCCTTAGGGTACTGTCCTATCTATTATTCATTATTATTCTTAACCAAAATTCTTGCCCTATCCACTCCTACGTTGATGATACCACCCTACATCTTTCCGAGTCCTTTCAGAGATGGCCAACCCTTCAGGAAGTCAACGTATCACTCAGAGACACCACAGAGCGCCTGAACTCTGATCTTTCTACGATTTCTGATTGGAGCAGAGAATACTAGTAGTTTTCAATACCTCAAAACTCATTTCCTCCATGTATCAACAGAGCGCCTGAACTCTGATCTTTCTATGATTTCTGATTGGAGCAGAAAATACTTAGTAGTTTTCAATACCTCAAAACTCATTTCCTCTATGTATCAACTCGACACAACCTTCCACACAACTATCCCCTCTACTTCAATGACACTCAACTGTCTCCTTCTTCCAAATTAAATATCCTCGTTCTGTCCTTTACTCATAAACTCAACTTCACTTCTTCATCTTTCCCTCCTTTATTTCATCCCTATGGCACCACTGCCATCTCTTCTGCCTCTGAAGCTGAATTCTTCTCTCAAACCTTTACTCACAACTCCACCTTGGACGATTCTGGTCTTGTCCCTTCCTCTCCTCCTCCCTCTGACTATTTCATGTCTACAATTAAAATTCTTCGTAACGATGTTTTCCATGCCCTCGCTGGCCTAAACGCTCGGAAGGCTTATGGACCTGATGGGGTCCCTCCTATTGTTCTCAAAAACTGTGCTTCCGTGCTTGCACCTTGCCTGGCCAAACTCTTCCAACTTTGTCTATCGACTTCTACCTTTCCTTCCTGCTGGAAGTTCGCCTACATTCAGCCTGTTCCTAAAATGGGTGACCGTTCTAACCCCTCAAACTACCGTCCTATAGCTTTAATCTCTTGCTTGTCTAAAGTTTTTGAATCTATCCTGAATAGGAAGATTCTCAAACATCTGTCACTTCACAATCTTCTGTCTGATCGCCAGTATGGCTTCCGTCAAGGTCGCTCTACTGGTGATCTTCTGGCTTTCCTTACTGAGTCTTGGTCATCCTCTTTTAGAGATTTCGGTGAAACTTTTGCTGTAGCGTTAGACATATCAAAAGCTTTTGATAGAGTCTGGCATAAAGCTTTGATTTCAAAACTGCCCTCCTACGGCTTCTATCCTTCTCTCTGCAACTTTATCTCAAGTTTCCTTTCCGACCGTTCTATTGCTGCTGTGGTAGACGGCCACTGTTCTTCTCCTAAACCTATTAATAGTGGTGTTCCTCAGGGTTCTGTCCTGTCACCCACTCTCTTTCTATTATTCATTAATGACCTTCTTAACCAAACTTCTTGCCCTATCCACTCCTACGCTGATGATACCACCCTACATCTTTCCACGTTCTTTCAGAGACGACCAACCCTTCAGGAAGTCAACAGATCACGCAGGGACGCCACAGAACGCCTGACTTCCGATCTTTCTAAGATTTCCGATTGGGGCAGAGAAAATCTAGTAGTTTTCAATGCCTCAAAACTCAATTCCTCCATCTATCAACTCGACACAACCTTCCAGACAACTATCCCTCTTCTTCAATGACACTCAACTGTCTCCCTCTTCCACAATGAATATCCTCGGTCTGTCCTTTACTCATAATTTTAACTGGAAACTTCACATCTCATCTCTTGCTAATACAGCTTCTATGAAGTTAGGTGTTCTGGGGCGTCTCCGCCAGTTTTTCTCGCCCCTCCAACTGCTTACTCTGTATAAGGGCCTTATCCGCCCGTGTATGGAGTACTCTTTGCATGTTTGCAGGGGTTCTTGTCACACAGTTTTATTAGATAGGGTGGAATCGAAAGCTCTTCGTCTCCTCAACTCCCTTCTCTGACTAACTGTCTTCAGCCTTTTTCTCACCGCCAAAATGTTGCATCTTTTTCTGTCTTTTATCGTTATTTTCATACTAACTATTCTACTGATCTTGCTAACTGCATGCCTCCCCTCCTCCTGCGGCCTCGCTGCACAAGGCTTTCTTCTTCCACTCATCCCTATTCTGTCCAACATAAGAGTTAACCAGAACTCTCAATCATTCATCCCTTTCACTAGTAAACTCTGGAACTCCCTCCCTACGTCTGTATTTCCGAATTCTTACAACTTGTCTTCTTTTAAGAGGGAGGTATCGAGGCATTTGCTTACCAATTTCGGCTGACGCTTTTCCACTTTTCAGAGAGCCAACACTCAAGTGGGTCTTTTTTTTTTTTTGCCCTTGGCCGGTCCTCTTCCCTATGTAAAAAAAAAAAGAAAAGAAAAAATCTAGAAACTCCATATCTCATCTCTTGCTAAAACAGCTTTTATGAATTTCGGCGTTCTGCGGCGTCTCCGCCAGTTTTTCCCGCCTCTCCAACTGCTAACCTTGTAGAAAGGCCTTATCCCTCCTTGTATG
>NC_059271.1:9128666-9138666 GCF_017591435.1 Portunus trituberculatus | reverse complement strand
TCGTGCGAGGAACAGGCCTTGCAAGTGAAGATAAAACGTAAAGGCAAGAGATGAATGAAAGAGAATATTGAAGGAAGAACCTACAAGTACACCAATTAAGTTATAAAAAACAAAAGGGCAAGGAAGGAGAAGAAAGGAACCATGCCATACAATGAAAAGGAGAAGCGAAGAAAGAAGTAAAAACATATAGAGGAAAGGATCTTCAGGAGAAATAATAGAAAGGAGGAAGGAAGGAAGGAAGGAAGGAAGGAAGGAAGGAAGGAATAAAACGAAGGACGCAGGGAAGGAAGAAACGAAGAAAGGAAAGAAAAGGAAGAAAGGAAGGAAAGAAAAAAGAAAAAAGGTAAAAAGCAAAGAAAAAAGGGAAAGAACAAAAGAAGAAGAAAGGAAGGAATATAAAGGAGACTGGGAAAAAAAGGAGAAAAAAAAGAAAAAGAAAGAAAACGAAAGAGAAAACAACAAAGAAAATAAGAGAAAAAAGAAAGACAGGTATTGAAAGGGGGAGGAGAAGAAAAAGAAAAACAGAAGGCAAAAGAAAGAAAAAAAAAGATCACCACAAGACCATGAAAAGAAAACAAGACCAATAAAACGAAAAGAAAAAAAAAAAAAAGATCCCCAAAGCCATCCCACCATCACATAATTGTCAGCTAGCGATCGCCGTGAGAAACCCTCTTGTTTGGAAATAGTCACGGTGGGAGTCTTAACAGAGAGTCACGGATATTTACCTCAGCTGTAGTTCCAATTGCCCCACCACACGGCACGCACGACACCTCCACACCACCATGAACACCACCACCACCATCTTCCCAGCATACTCACGCCCTACAGAAATAACACTTCGCCGCGCAGTTGAATTTTTAGCTCCAAAGACGACGCAAAATTTTAAACGAAATCGAACAGCCATTAAAAGGAAAAATAGGAAAGGTACCATCAGGTAAATTAGTGTAGGGGATGAAAAAGGTGGATGCGAAAAAGGTGGATGCGGAGTATTAACAGGTGATGAATGACTTTAGGCAGAGGGGTGGGTGGTAGGGGAGGAGAAGGGGAAGAAAGAGAAGGTGGGGATGGGTAAGGCAGTGATAAAACATACTCTGGTGATTTTTTTCCTCAGTGAGAGAGAGAGAGAGAGAGAGAGAGAGAGAGAGAGAGAGAGAAATTATAGACATACTCGTACATGAAATGAAGAGTTAACAAAACGGAAAGAAGCGAGATGAAAAAAAAAAAAGAAAAGAACCTGACAGCAACAAGGCAACACACACACACACACACACACACACACACACACACACACACACACACACACACACACACACACACACACACACACACACAGGCAGAGTCAGGTATATCAAAAATTCTGGTTTATGGTCCCTGTTGGTAGCGAACCCTCTCGTCACTCCATTTAGCGCAGTTGACACACTCACTCTCTGTCCTCCTGTACTGGCTTTTGCTCTCAGCGTTGCAACTACTGCTATGAATGCGAAAGAACACGGTCATCATTTTGCCTCCAACATTCAAAGTGAGGGAAGAGGCGTAAATGGGTCGGGTTTTAAATATATTACGAAGTGCAGCGATTTCTTTTTTTTTTTTCCTTTTATAGAAAAACGATTTGTCACTAAAGTTTGGACGTTTTAATGTTTTTTTTCTGTGATTTTTATACGAGAATTTACTTAAAGCTAGAGGGCTTTATTGAACTTGCAATTAGTTAAATTTTGATGGAAAATCATATCTTGGTATATTTATATTTCACCAGATTCGACTGCAGAAAAATACAGGTAAAGTTTGTAAGTTTCTTATATTTCTTGTTTGTTGAACCTCGACAGAAAATTACATGAAGATTAAGTCTCTGTATGTTCAGCTTTCAGAAGATATCATATAATCTTTCTAGCAAATGAAAAGGAAGCAAAATTTTTGTTTCATATTTTCTAGTTCATGGCCACACTCTTAAACACGAATTACAGAAAGCACCCTTCATATGTTCTTGCAACCAATAAACACAAGAAAACGGCTGTCCACAAAGACACTAGCTCTGATTTCCTGATTTTGAAAGTAGAGCGGCTAATCATTGAGAATGTCTTGTCTGAATCATTCACTAGACCTTTAAGCGCTGACACACTCTAGCATTCTTACATAGCACAGGTGAATCTCGTATTCGGTGAGACGTAACATGTCAACACAGAGCTTTCTCTCCTCTCCTTGACCTGAACACAGTGATGACCACGTGCTCACAGCTAAAGGCTTTGCCGTTTTATAAGAAAAAATATAGAAATGTGTATATTACTAAACAGGTTTGAGATTCTGTTCTTCCGTCCCTCCACAAAACAAAATAGAATATTATATAAAATAGTTTTAAGAATCCATTACATCGTATCTTTTCTCTTAACTAAAATTCCTTGTAATAGAAAATTTTCAAAACAAATAATAAATGAGGAACCAATACACAACATACATAGTGAAAATACAACGAAGGAAAATTATATCAACTATGCAACCTAATCAAATTCAGAAAACTCAAGTGAAATCCTTTCCTGTGAAAAAAAATTCCCGAATCCATATGAGCTTGGGTACATTGCCCTCACCAAGTAAACACCAAGGTAAAAGTGAGAACAACGCGGCACGTTAAGAAAACAATGGTCGTTCTTATGCAGTGGTCATCATTTATTTTGCATTTCTAACACATTAAATCAGGAGAAATTACATATGAATAGACTGGTGTTAAAATCTAACAATTCTTGAAATGAGGCGCGCGCACACGCACACGCACACACACACACACACACACACACACACACACACACACACACACACACACACACACACACACACACACACACACACACACACACACACACAGTTCTGTGAAAGAAGATGTCTGCATCATTAGCAAAGAAAAGTTAATAATTAAACCGTTTGGAGTTTGCAATATTGCTTTCCGCGCTCCACAATAATTTATCCTCTTATTGTCATTATTTCCTAACATTCGGAAGTATGAAAAAATCATCGATACACAAAATTAGAGACAATAGGAGGACAACCATGTTCTTTCTTTGCAACACTTTTCAAAAATTGCATGGCATAGATAAGTGGATGTAAAAGTTGCAGATGATTACAAGAATAATGGCCTACCAGTGAAAGATCGATGATTAGTGTATAAAGGTAAAGAAGATATCATATATGTTATTACACAAATTTAATAGTTGAATACAACACATAATAACGGTTTAATTTTTATGAATGTTAATAGCAACATTTTTCCTTTGTAATTTTTCTCATCTAGATTATCATGTAAGCGAAAATTATCCTCTTCTATACAATGGAAACAAAAGTGTACACGGAGCGCTTTTATCTGCCCACTTGTGTTATTATCGTCTCGCACTTTATGCATAACACGGATCTACGTTGAAGGAAAAAAGTTATTATTTTTATCTTTTACATGAGAAGGGTGTTACTGAACCAAAAGAAAAGAAAATGTGGAGAAAAAAAAGGGGGAACTAAAGATCTTTACTCCCAGGGATCTATTTTCTTTTCTTAAACAAGTACTAAACAAAAATTTAGGATATAATTAATTTGTGTCTATTCATTCGGTTTGCAGCAGTGCCATTTTAGAACTGCGACATCATTGTGATTTTAGCTCCACCATCATTTTTATTACTGTAGGCCATTCACTCCACAGAAAAAAAAAATGATTACCATTTATTGAGTTAATTTGTAGCATTTCGCCACTCAAAAGCATCGACATTTTTTTAATACTAGTAGTAACACTTCTCCTCTCGTATCCATCATCCAGCAAAAATATACACTAAAAAATAATTAATGAAGTAATGTGGTAATAAAATCTTCAGTATTTTTTTTACTGCTATCAACAATTACCTTTTGCGGCACTCATTACACAAAAAAATATAAATTCTCAAATGAGCTACCGTCAGTATTTTTAGTACTACAATTATTTCTCTTCTTGTGTCATTCATCCAACCAAAATGCAAGCAAAAAATCAAGATCATACATAGTCTTTTTTTTGTGCAGCGTATCGTCATCTTTTTAGAACTATCATTATTTCTCCTCTTGTGTCATTCATCCAACCAGAAAAATTATGTATTATAAATTCTGGCTCTGGATTTCTTTTTTGGCATCAAGCAGAGCAGCAGCGTGTCGGCGGCAGGTGTGGCAGGGAGGCAGCGAGGGTCCGGCACCAAGCCCTCAGGGAGACTTCCAACTTTCATTGAGCTCATCCTGACACTGCTGCTCCTCACCCTTCCCTGCAGCAGCCTCACTTCCTCACTCTCACTCTCTCTCTCTCTCTCTCTCTCTCTCTCTCTCTCTCTCTCTCTCTCTCATTTTAGTTATATAATCCTATTCTTCTTCCTCTCTCTTTTTTTTTATTCCAGTTGCAACTTATCTCTTTTATTTTCTTCTATCCTCTCTCATTCCTTCGATCCTCCTCCTTTTTTCTCCTTTTTAAATCTTTCGTTCTTTATTTTCTCTGTCTCCCTTTTCTTTACTTTTCTCTACCCTTCCTTCATTTCTTCTCCTTTCTATCTCTCTTTCTTTCCCCTTTTCCTCCTATTTCTAACCTCCATATCCTTAGTGATTTTCCTTTTTCTAATCTACCTATTTCATTATCTTCTAACTCTTTTCCATTTTAAGCTTTTACTCTCTTATGCTGTTATCATCCCCCTCCTCATCCCATTCACTCTTAATTCCTCGTTCCTGCCCTTTTATTTTCCCTTTCCCCTCTCGTTTTTATTCCATCTCTATTCCCTTCTCCATTTCTCGTTCACCCTTTCGCTCTTCCTCATTCCTGCCATTTTCTTTTCTTTTTTCCCTCCCTTTCTACATCCTATCTCTATTCCTCTTTCTATTCCTCGTTCTCTTCCCATCTCCTCTTATCCTCACCATTCTGTCTGTCCTTTCCACAACCTCTGCTCCTCTTCCTTGCCCTCCATCTTTCTCTTCTCCTCTCCTTCTCATCCGTCAATTTTCTCTGTCTTTTCCAACACCTCTGTTCCTCGTTCTTACCCTCCATCTTTCTCTTCCCCTCTCCTTCTCTCATTCCTTCTATTAATCTGTCAGTCGAGGGAGGGTCACAGCTATTCGTCCTTTCCCACGTCAACCACACAGGTCTGAGTTCATGAAAATTACTCAAACGGAGCCTAAAAATTGTAAGAAACGACATTTACAAAAGGAAATGACTCACACAACGAAGAGAACAAGAAAGAGAAGAGGAGCTTGAGGAAGAGAAAGAATGAACAAAAATAGAAAAAACGAAAAATAGAGAAGCAGAAACAGAAAAAAGACAGAGAAAGAAGGATAAATAAATAAGCACATCTGCCGTGCAAGGGTGGCAGCCATCGGGGAGAAAAGAAAATAAGAGACAAGAAAGAAAGGAAAAGAAAATCGTAAAAGTATAGCGAAAGAAAATACACACACCGAGACAGGCACATGTGAGAGAAGACCAAAAGAAAATAAAAATCACGACCAAGAGCATCCAGACGCAAAAAAATAAACTCATTAAAAACCCAAAGAAAAAAAATGTTTATAAAAAGGAGGAAATAAAACACCAAACACACGCAAAGAATAAAAATAAAAGCAGACAACAAAAACAACAGGACGATGAACAATACGTAACAACACAGAGGGAAAAAAAAAAGACACCACAAAAAAACACAAAGAACCTAAAGTAAAAGAAACAAAAAAGAAAAAAAAAAACATAAGACGAAAAAAAAAACACGGAGATAAAAACAGCAACGGAAAAACAGATAAAGAAGTATAACAGTAACGGAGGAAAGGCGTGACGTGATCGGGCACCAGAAGGGGAGAAGGACCTTGGGGTAGCAGCGGGAAGTAGACCATGATCATTACGGTGAACGGTAGACGAGCTCCGCGAAACAATAGAATTTCATCAATGATAGTTCAGAAGTCACTCGTCACCTTTACGCGTTGGTCACTACCCTCTCATTGGCGTGACCTTCCTGTATTTATAAAGGCGAGAAGGGTGAGACGGCATTGGGGGTGTAAACAAGAGAAGGAAGAGGAGCAAGAGGAGTGATATAAAGCCTAAAGCATAAAAGTTCCCCCTCTGTGGCAAGGTTTAATGCGACAAGTGTTCCTGATATCGCCTTCATTGTAAAGTTAACTAATATGTGGCCAGTAACCTTCCTATTTCCATCCCTTTTCCCCTTCCTCCTTCCTCCTGCCCTTCCCTCCCTCCCCTACTAAATCCTTCCTTTACCTCGAACTTGTTTTCCTCTCCCCTCCCCCCTCCTACCATCTCTCCTTCATTCTCCTTCCTCCGACACTCCTGTCTCATTCTCTTCCTTTTTTCTTTCTTTCTCCCTTTCCTCTCACACTTCAGCGTTTCTCTCTTCGCCACCTGCTCGTCTCTATGTTTTAGTTTCTTGTTTTCTTCCCCCCCTCCCCTCTCTCTCTCTCTCTCTCTCTCTCTCTCTCTCTCTCTCTCTCTCTCTCTCTTGTTCTTTTCCTTTTCTTTTTCTTTCGTTTCGCCTTTGTTTGTCCCTTACCCTGTTGTGTCTTTTTCTTTTTTGCTTCTCTCTCTCTCTCTCTCTCTCTCTCTGTCTCTGTCTCTGTCTCTGTCTCTCTCTCTCTCTCTCTCTCTCTCTCTCTCTCTCTCTCTCTCTCTCTCTCTCTCTCTCTCTCTATCATTTCTTAGCTTCACTTCCTCTTCTTCCTTTGATTATTTTCTTGGCCACATTTCTCAGATCTTTTCTTTCACTCCCCTTCCCTCTTTCTCTCTCTCTCTATTCCTTCTGTCTCTTCTTTTCTATCTCTTTCTTTTACTGTAAAGCTTCCAGTCTTGCATCGTTACATATATTTTTTTCATATTTTTCTCTAACTAGGTATAAATTTTCGAACACAATCAAGCAAAGTGAATGTAATATACTTTGATATTTTACCAACGTACGTAAAAAAAAAAATGTGAAGCTTTCAATCACGTTCAATTATCTTTTTTTTTTTTTCGATACTAAATATCTTTTTTTTATAAACATTTTACACTCGCCTGCTGTTATTTCATTACCACTACATGAAGCGATGTACGCATATCCATATTATATTCTTTTATTATTATTTTCTCTTACATACAGCAATTAACATTCTAACTTTAGCCGTATCTTTTATTTTTTTTCCACTTTTTTTTCTCTCTCAAACACAGCCACATGTAGCCTGGACCTTTTTTTTTTATCAGTATTTCGGAAATATATGTTAGAAAATCGCCCTCAATTTCGCGTAATTTACCGACAAAGTGGGGGAGGCGAACCAATTTGATTCCGGGAGGCGAGCGTTACAAATAGAAAAGAACGAGAATGGCTGGAACATGGATGGTGGGAGTTGGCCTCATCACTAACCCGTCAGAGAGAGAGAGAGAGAGAGAGAGAGAGAGAGAGAGAGAGAGAGAGAGAGAATGTATTCATTAATTAATCCGTAAACCACAAAAAGAAACATCAAACATTTTTACATTGCTGGTGATGGTTTATTTCTTTAAAAATATATATTTCTATTTCTTTATTATTTTTCTATTATTTATATGCCTGTTGAAATCATGCGTTTTAACACTTTCAATCGACTCTAATATTTTGCCTAGTGTACTGTGTTACTAATCAATTGCCCACAGCATAAGCAGCTCAGTCAGCTTAGATACATGTAACAAGTTAGTCAGGCAGGATATTAGTTAAGTAGGAGCTCAGTTAGATTAGTTAGGTATAAATAGTTTAGATATTTCATTAGTTGGTTGGCTGGTTAGCTAATCATATAATCGTAGGTATTTCATTGATTTATTAAGACATGTATGCAGTTACGTAGTTACCTGTTGACGTCAATGAAAACTTTATGTGATTAATTTTTCTTTTCTTTCGGCGGTGCTTTAATTAACACGATTTTTTTTTTTACTGTTTAGAACTGAGAAACCTTACCAAAATAGCATCTCTCTCTCTCTCTCTCTCTCTCTCTCTCTCTCTCTCTCTCTCTCTCTCTCTCTCTCTCTCTCTCTCTCTCTGCTAATTTATCTTTCATTCTTTTTTCCTAACTTTTCCTCGTTACCTCCCACTGATCTCAACTTCTCCTCCACGTCCTCCTCCTGCTCCTCCTCCCACCAGGTCAACACTGTCCCCGCCACACGAAACACACCGAGGCACACAGTGTGGGAGGCTGAAGAGAGCAGGGGTCTTCATTAAGCGGACGGACGTTTGACATAACTTCATGAGAAAAATTTACATAACCTGTCATTAAAGGTGATTAACACTAGTGATGAAGTTACTCTACTTTTATTCTTTCTTCTTTTTGCTGTTTCCCTCCCTATTTCCTTCCGTGCATTCCATCCATATTTACATTTATCCTACTGTATTTTTACTTTCACTTCTCTATACCTAATAATTTGTTTCATTATTGGTTATGTTATTCATCTCCTTGTCTCATTTTATTTCTTTGTTCAATATTTTCTTTTTACTTATTTATCCTTCGTAATTCTTATTTATGTTATCGCATTTTCCTGCTTAATCGTTGTTATTTTTTTTTTCATTTTTTGAGGCGTGTATTCAAATTTCCATTGACATATTCATATTATTCCTGCTTATATCCTCATTATTATTTTTTCCTCATTCATTACTTCGCTCCATCATTCACTCTTTTTTTTATCGTTTCATCCTCTTCGTCATTTCCTAGTCTTTTTCTTCAAAACTTCTCATTAATTTATCTTTATTTTCATTATTTACATTTTCACTGTCGGTTATCATTTGGTATATTTTGATGCATTTAGTAAATTTATGCATTAATAAAGATAGATAACGAAGTATAGATTTTCTCTAATATTCCTTGCAGGTTTTAATTTTTCTGCTGCATTAAGAATAAAAAAAATGTCAAACTAGTCAAACAGAAAATAATAATCGAAGAGAAGATGTTATTTGTAAATCCTATTAAATCAAAGGCACTATTTCTTTTATCTGACTATCCAATATTCACTCTCCCTCTCTCCCTCTCTCTCTCTCTCTCTCTCTCTCTCTCTCTCTCTCTCTCTTTCCCTCCCCCTCTCCCTCTGCCTCTCCCTCTTTCTTTCTCTTACAACGTCAAGGAAGTCAGATCAAATACCATATATTTTCCCTTCCCTCTAAAGGCTTTGGACGGAAGAAAAAACTATTACCTATTCTATTACAGAGCTTTCTAAGATTACATGGAAAAAGAAAGATCTGGGAGGCAGAGAGGGAAGGTTATAGTACTGCTGGAGGGAGAATATGGAGAGGGGAAGAACAGCTCAGGCGTAGGGTAGAAGAACGAGGACTGGAGTTTATAGTAGTGATGGTAGGTAGTGTGGGTCTTGGTAAAGGAACGGTGACGTGCGTGTGTGTTAGGGGGCGATAGCAGCGTTAGGGGCAGGTGTTTGGGTGATGAACGGGGGACTGTAGGGAATAAATGGAAGGGTGTAGAGCAGTGAGGTGCGGGATGGTGTGAAATGGTGTGTTTTGAAAGGAAATAGGGAAGGAAGGAGCTTTGGCGTGAAGGAATGTGGGTGACAGAAGGGAAGAATGGAAAAGAATTGGGTAAAAGAAGGGACAGAATGGTAGGTAAGTAGGTAATAGGAAGCGAAGAACAGTTATGTATAGGAGTATTGATGGAATCGAGGGGAGGCGTGCACACACATTCTCTCTCTCTCTCTCTCTCTCTCTCTCTCTCTCTCTCTCTCTCTCTCTCTCTCTCTCTCTCTCTCTCTCTCTCTCTCTCTCTCTCTCACACACACACACACACTCACACACACATACACACACACACACACACACTTCGGGAATAAAATTACAAAAGTTCATAAACAAATACATCGACATACTCTTGAAATATTGCACACAAAAATAAAACCACGGACAAGAAAAAAAATTTTGTGCAATACATAACACTTACATAGATTCCTTTCTATTCCCTTACGTCTCTCTCTCTCTCTCTCTCTCTCTCTCTCTCTCTCTCTCTCTCTCTCTCTCTCTCTCTCTCTCTCTCCCGTCAT
>NC_059271.1:9096166-9126166 GCF_017591435.1 Portunus trituberculatus | reverse complement strand
GAAGAAAGAGGTACCAAATAAGAAAAAAAAAATGCACGTGGGAAGTAGGTCGCCAACATAAAGGTTCATGCGTGAAGAGTAGAAGGGAAAGTCAAAAAAGCAAAGAAAACATGTAAATAAAAGGAAGAAAAGATTTTATATAGATCGGTAACACACATTCTCCGTGAAGAGTCCAGAAGCTAAAGAAATTATGTTTTCCAGGTGTCTGGTCTTTCTGCCATCCTTTTATTCCTGCGTTTAAAGATTGTTTGAAGATGACTGGAAGATAAAATGTAGATAAACAGAAGTGCAAATATCCATGGCACTCATTAATAAAAAGACAAAAAATCAAATAACCAGTAAAAGGGAAGTTTGTGGAATATTTCAAACATAAACACACAAAGTTAAAGGAATTCACTAATATTCACGCTTGCCTTTCAGTCTAGTAGAAATTCTCAGTTCGTAGTAATTATATTGAGAATTTTTTGCAGACGACAAACAACACCATACTAATTCAAAGACTTGAAGCGATAACTAAAATATTTCTTTTAATAAATGGCTTATTGTGAACTCGCAAGATGTTACTGATAAATATTTTAACGTTATTAATCTGTTTCATCAGATAATCTATTGCAAAAATTTAATTAATTACCTGAACTCTTTCATAAAACTTTACTTAATATATGCTATTATTCTCTCTCTCTCTCTCTCTCTCTCTCTCTCTCTCTCTCTCTCTCTCTCTCTCTCTCTCTCTCTCTCTCTCTCTCTCTCTCTCTCTCTCTCTCTCTCTCCCTCATCTTTAGTTTCAAATACGATGCAAAGGAAGAATATTACGAAATGACTGCAATTTATGTAGAACAAATGTCCTTCCATATACTGCAGTGTATGGTGAGGCAAGACAACACATAAATCCATTTAGGCCATTGCCTTGCAGGCAGACTTTGACAGGATGAACGAATGCACAGACAAATGCAAATGTAGTTCAACATTAACAAGTGCAGGGTGGCGTAGGTAGAGGAAATACAACACAATAGGCACTAGGATAAATAACGAGGCACTAGGAGGTTCAATGTATGAAAAAGATTTAGGAGTCATAGTTAGCTCCGATCTTGGTAAAAGGAAACAATGAATAAAGGCTAGAAATAAGGTAAATAGGGTACAAGAATTAATTTTTAGGAGTGTTAAATTAAGAAACCCCGAAGAAATACTAAAATTACACTTGGCGCTGGACAGACCACATCTTGACTATACGGTACAATTCTGGTTCCCACAATATAGGAGGGATATAGGTCTATTGGACTCAGTGCAAAAGAGGATGTCTAAAAAGATACAGGGGAGGAGGGATATTCCCTATGAAGCGAGATTGAAGAAACTCAATTTGTATTCCTTAGAGAGACATAGGTTAAGAGGGGACCTGATAGAAGAATTTAAGTTGTATAGCGGTTATAAGAAAGGGAACATATGTGGATCAGTAGCGGGGACAGAAGTAAAAATAATGGGTTTAAGCTTGAGAAATTAAGACTTGAAAAAGAAAAGGGAAGAAACTGGTTTTCAAACCAAGTGGTTGATGACTGGAACGGACTCAGTGGTCATGTTGTCAATGTTCATTCAATAGGGAGCTTTAAAAGAAGATTAGATAAATTTATGGATGTGGATGATAGATGAAATTAGGTAGCTTTTTTCATATAGCGACTGCCAAGTGTAGGCGTAGCGGTCTCTTGCTGCTTCCTCTTTTATTATGTTCTTTTTTGAAAACCTCACAAAGCACAGCCAACCAAAGCCATAAAATTGTATTATAATCACTTCATTATTGTTCTGAAAAAATATCTTAGAATTCAGTGAGACTATTTTATTATTTCCTTACTTTGATTTCTCTTCAAACACGATTTGTATATAAAAAAAATGGACTACAAATAAAATATAAGACATTTATAATACATGATATTTCAAATTGCAATGACCACTCCTTACTCCTTATTTATATCTAACATCATAATCTTTGCAGATTTAGATATAATTCAGGTAGTCTGAAGCTAAGATAACCCTCCTCATTGTATCCAAATATAGATACAATTTTTACCATATTCAATATATGAAGACTTTGGCATTCCTTTGTCGTTTAGAATATCTGAAAATAAATACATGCTCAACACACACACACACACACACACACACACACACACACACACACACACACACACACACACACACACACACACACTCACTCACTCACTCACTCACTCACTCACTCACTCACTCGGGGTTCACTTCCCACTCTGGGTGGACTATTTCACTGTGTCTCTTTCACGTGTCAGGCCCTGTTCACCTAGCACTCAGTAGGTACGGGATGTAAATCTCTCTCTCTCTCTCTCTCTCTCTCTCTCTCTCTCTCTCTCTCTCTCTCAGACCTATCCCAAGATCGGAAATAATGAGCTCTCACTCACTCCACTCACTCACGTCTCACTGTCTCTCACTCACTCACTGCAGCAGATCAAACAGTGAATTACACACACACACACACACTCACACACTCACTCACTCACTCACTCACTCACTCACTCACTCTCTCTCTCTCTCTCTCTCTCTCTCTCTCTCTCTCTCTCTCTCTCTCTCTCTCTCTCTCTCTCTCTCTCTCTCTCTCTCTCTCTCTCTCTCTCTCTCTCTCCTCTACAGATGAACTCTAACCTACGACGACTATTCCTGACCAGACATAGAAACCAGAAACAATAACGTTTTAAAATCTTGTCCATTACTCCAAGATATTAAAGGGCAAGAAAAGATTTTTTGTTTTATCTTAAGCTGCGATTTCTTCAAAGGGATTGTGAAGTTCCTAGACAACTACTTAATCTAACATCATAATAGTGAATTTTAGGGACAATATCTATCCATAAATTTTTTTTTATATCGTTAAAATAATAAGCGATTAATGAGTTAAATATCTTTATAAAAGAAAGTGAATATGAAGAACTGAAACCAAACTGTTTAACTTTGATTAAACAAGAAATTCCAAAACGTACACAATTGCATGGCACATTAAGCTTTGTTTCTATTTACATCTATTTATAAGTACTTAACCTTATTCTTGAGCTTAACAGTCGATGAAATACTAAATTAACATCAAACTTCCTATTCCTTGAAAGTGACAGTTTTTCAGACTTTTGTTGATTTTGGAAACAGAACAAGATAAGAGCTATTCGACGCTGAAAAGTAAAAAAAAAACAAAAAAATGCATGTAAAGAATAAGAATCAGAAATAAAAATTGAAAAATGGAACAAAATTAGCACAGAAAAAGGCAGATTAAACGCATTACACTAATATATTTTGAAATATACCTACATAACATGATCAAGTGGTGAAATTGTACCTAAGAATCCTTCAGTGGAAATATTTGTAACTTCGCATAAAAAGGCCCACAAAAAAAAAATCATGTATATAATATAAAAAGGATAGCGGAAAAAAAAACTTAGAGCATTCAGATGCAATAGAGCCTCAACTGGAATGAAAAAAGGAGGAGGAGGAGGAGGAGGAGGAGGAGGAGGAGGACAGGTAAAGCTACCATGGGAGAGAGAGGCAGGGAGAGAGCCAGAGAGAGAGGTAGGCGCGAAAGAGTAGCGAGTAAGCCACGAAAAGCCAGCTAAAAATAGTCTATGCTTGATCCTCTCTCCCTCTCTCTCTCTCTCTCTCTCTCTCTCTCTCTCTCTCTCTCTCTCTCTCTCATCCAGCACATTTTTGTCAAATTTTTATTTTCGAAAGCATCTTTCAGCGTTCTTTTTTTTCAAAGTTTCCTGGCGAGACAAAGTGCAGGAATTGTAAGCTGAAAAAAAGACACATCTCTTTCCTTACTTCTTTCCTCTCCTACTTCTGCTTTCTTACTGGTCTTCCCTTTATTCTTCCTCCGTTTCCTCAGTTCGCCCCCAACCTATTCCAACACCACTGATTTCTGCTGCACTACCACCACCACCACCTTCTCCTCCTCCTGCTTTTTCTTTGCTTCTGCTGCTTCTGCTTCCTCCTCCTCCTCCTCCTCATCCTCATCCTCGTGCTCCTGCTCTCCTTTCCTCTCCTTTCCTTTCCAGGCACTCAAGGAAGCAGTGCCTTTGAAGCTACACTAGCCTTTATCATGGTCTCTCGATTTTGCGACAGATACACCACATCGATCTCTCTCACTCTCTCTCTCTCTCTCTCTCTCTCTCTCTCTCTCTCTCTCTCTCTCTCTCTCTCTCTCTCTCTCTCTCTCTCTCTCTCTTTCTCTCTGATGGCTGTTCTTGTGAAATGTTGAGACGGAGAAGTTCAGGTTCTAATACTGAAATGAGAGAGAGAGAGAGAGAGAGAGAGAGAGAGAGAGAGAGAGAGAGAGAGAGAGAGAGAGAGAGAGAGAGAGAGAGATTGTGTGTGTGTGTGTGTGTGTGTGTGTGTGTGTGTGTGTGTGTGTGTTTAATTAAACATTTTTAGTGATCATATATGTAGAGTTTAGATGATGAAATACGTAGAAGCTTCCTTTAGTCTCTCTCTCTCTCTCTCTCTCTCTCTCTCTCTCTCTCTCTCTCTGTGTGTGTGTGTGTGTGTGTGTGTGTGTGTGTGTGTGTGTGTGTGTGTGTGTGTGTGTCGAGGGCAGGCATAGATGGCAATTAATTAGATTTCAAAACCCGCAGCTAGTGTTTTGGGTGGCATTATATTGGGAGTTTATCGAGTAAGATCGTAGTCCTTCAATACTATTACGAAATCTAATTAGTTTTATAATGAGGAGAGAGAGAGAGAGAGAGAGAGAGAGAGAGAGAGAGAGAGAGAGAGAGAGAGAGAGAGAGAGAGAGAGTATTATAAATTGTATTTCACGTACAGCTACTCGTCTCATATCATAAATCTTTCCATGCTTTCTCCACGGCCGCCTCTTTTCCATCCCTTTCCCTCACATTTACATGGGATACCTTATACTTAGCTTCATCAATTCCTCTCTTAGCCAATCACGATAATATATAATTTTTAGGTATCTGGGTGCATCCTCCACGCCTATTTCCTTGTTTTGATTGTGATTTCTAACCCAGTTAACAACAGGAGAAATGATCGACCAGTTCTATCTATAAGGTGTCTGTTGATAAGTGTCGCAGAAGCCTCACCTCAAAGTTTCCTATTCTCGACCACCTCAATGTGCGGTTTTTCCTTACTCTCTCAAGTCACTTCCTCGTTTTCTAGCACACGTCATTACGATGTAGCCTTATATTATTTTTCTTCTCAATACCAAATTCCAAAAATCAGGTACTTTATCAGAGAAACATGCTCGCTACACCACAAAGCATATAAAACCACACACTTAATCATTGGAATATGTTTGAAAAAATACAAAGAACTAAAAACATATAATTTCCAATAGGTAGTCATGATACGATTTATTTCACATCTATATCGTGCCTGTCTCTCTCTCTCTCTCTCTCTCTCTCTCTCTCTCTCTCTCTCTCTCTCTCTCTCTCTCTCTCTCTCTCTCTCTCTCTGTGTGTGTGTGTCTCTGTGAGGCTGTGTCTCTCTCTCTGTGTGTGTGTGTGTGTGTGTGTGTGTGTGTGTGTTGCGATTATGAAGCTGTTATTTTCGGTGATTTTAATATAACATCGCACTAATCTCGACGTAAAAAATATTATACTGATTATTCCATAAACCTTAATCAACTCAAAGGTATAAATCTCATTTATTAGTGACAAAGTGTCATTTTTGTTAATTAATATAAAAAAGCCTCATAAATACGGAAGTAGGAAAAGTAGCTGATGGAGTAGATTATTGGTCTGTTCAGCATTCCTGCGCACGCACGCACGCACGAACAAAAGCTCCACACACACACACACACACAGAGAGAGAGAGAGAGAGAGAGAGAGAGAGAGAGAGAGAGAGAGAGAGAGAGAGAGAGAGAGAGAGAGAGAGAGAGAGAGAGAGAGAGAGAGAGAGAGAGAGAGAGAGAGAGAGAGAGAGAGAGAGAGAGAGAGAGAGAGAGAGAGAGAGAGAGAGAGAGAGAGAGAGAGAGAGAGAGAGAGAGAGAGAGAGAGAGAGAGAGAGAGAGAGAGAGAGAGAACAGATGAATACTTAAAGAAAGATATATTCGGAAATAAAAGAAAAATCTTCATTACCAACTTATATAGGATAATCGGGAGGGATATCAAAACATTACCATAGAGATTTGCAATACTCTTTTCTGATAGAAGACCCAGTTCAACAGAAGTGCCACACAAGATCACAGTAATGTAGCTCCGTGACACTTATTACGCCTCGCTAAACATAAACATATCAAATACTCACAGGAATTATCACTTTCTGTTCACTTTCTTGATAAAAATAATAAATAATCCAAACTTAACAGATTTTTTCCACGCGCAACAGAACCACTAATGAATCAATTTTCAATGCACTCACATCACATGAAAGCAGGCTGGGAATCCCTCAAAGAAAGCAAGGAAAGCAAGAAGCGGGTACCTTTAATTCCATATCTGCTTTGATGTACAGAGGGGGAGACAAGAGTAAGCATCAGTGAATCATTTAGCCTTATGAGAATGTTAAGTTGTATTATGAAACGTTGCGATGCTCTATCTAGATTAGTTTGAACAGATACTGGATTGAATTAGAGATTTTTCATGATTCTGGGAATATTAATAAGGTTTCCAAGTAATCAGTGAAAAAAAAACCTTGAGAACACGATTCATCACATCTCTGTCCTTGCAAAAAGTGTACACGAGAGAGCAAAGTATTCAAGCATGCAGACCTGTGATGAACAACATTACCTAACTGAAATGAGAGACACAGTAAAATTAAGTAAAAAGACATATCAACACACTTCTCCAGAAATATATTAACTTGAAATTTACATACAAGAACTCCTACGTGAAGGTTTACCGGCTTCCTGCACCATCCCCTTGTTTCTTACGTGCTTATATTCTAATTAGTGAAGATACTTAATAAGCCCATCCAGCCTGAAACACCTGTTCGCCAGCTTCCCTCATCACTCACCTGCGCTACAACACCTGGGTAAACACGTGCTTGTGATTACTGCGCCTGTCCTGTTCTGAGTATATTGAGGCGCCGCGAACCTCCACGACCCAAGATAATTAATGTGAGTGAATGTTAGTCCACGAGTAGAATTGGGGTGACTCAAGCGGGTATGGAGTAAGAGGAGATGGTGTGTGTGTGTTCATCTAATTAATATTATTCATCTCTCTCTCTCTCTCTCTCTCTCTCTCTCTCTCTCTCTCTCATTAACATAATACAATAACGTCTAAGAGTAAAGAGAGGCCGAGAAAGAGAGAAGGAACACAGAACATAAATGCAGAACTAACACTGAAACAACAAATAATATGTCTTAGTTTTCTCCTCCTCCTCTTTCTCCTCCTCTTCCTCCTCCGCTTCTTGTTCCTCCTTTTTCTCCTCTTCCTCCTCATTCTTCCCTTACTACAAAATAAACTATCATTTTTGTTTAATAATCCCTTTGAACTTATATTCATTATCCTCGGAAAGAGAGAAAAAAAACTCAGGGTATATTCCAATGACAAAAGCTCATTATGGTTGAACGAAGGAAAGAAAAAAGATAAACATGTAACTCCACACACGCACGAGAGAGAGAGAGAGAGAGAGAGAGAGAGAGAGAGAGAGAGAGAGAGAGAGAGAGAGAGACAAAAGATATTATTTCTCCATCTCTCCGTGCTGTGAAATACCGCCTCTGATTGCTTCCTAGCTCACAGAACATTACCCTCGCCGGGCTCTGATTTATGCCTGGCTCTGGTGGCATCTATGTATCATGGAAATTAGTGGCAGCAGAGAAACGTGAATTTGTGGCGCGCTGGGCGACAGGGAGTGCCACTGTAATAGTGGCGTGTACAGAGAGGTGAGAGAGAGAGAGAGAGAGAGAGAGAGAGAGAGAGAGAGAGAGAGAGAGAGAGAGAGAGAGAGAGAGAGAGAGAGAGAGAGAGAGAGAGAGAGAGAGAGAGAGAGAGAGAGAGAGAGAGAGAGAGAGAGAGAGAGACGAAACACTTTCCGTGCCGCACCTCAATTACTTTAAAAATCTGCGTTTGGTTTATAAGGGAGCTTTTATGGATCTTATGAGATATTTATTAGATGTCTTAATTATGAATAGGAGAAACACTCTTCGGAAGCCGACCAATCATCTCTGTGGTGTTTGAAAGTAAAAGCGAAAGCAAATGGTTACGAGAACGAACCATATGTACATATATATATATATATATATATATATATATATATATATATATATATATATATATATATAGAGAGAGAGAGAGAGAGAGAGAGAGAGAGAGAGAGAGAGAGAGAGAGAGAGAGAGAGAGAGAGAGAGAGAGAGAGAGAGAGAGAGAATGCTTCTTGTTATTTCATGAATGAGGTTAAATAGGAAATCGAACTTTTCATAATCAAGTTTATATTCTTAATGACGAAATGTACGTATATAAAGTAAAGTAATTATACAGCATCAGAAAAAAAATATTGATGCAAAAGCTTTTCTTATCCATTTAATATTTACAAGTCCGCCTCCTCTTCCTCTTCCTCTACACGTTCCAACCCTCCCTTCACCCTCTCTTACCACACTCTCCTCTTTTGTACTCTACTTCCTCCAAGCCTTCTCTTCCTCTTCCTACATGTAAAACATCTTGTTTTTGTCGCTTTCCTCTTCCTTCTCCTTTTCTTCTCCTCCTCCTCGTCCTCCTCCACATCCTCCTCCTCTTCTTCGTCGTCCTCCTCGTCGTCCTCCCTGTCCGTCAAGTACTCTTCTTTCGTACTCTCACTTCCTATACCATCTTCTCTTCTAACACGTAACCCGCCACCACCAACAACATTACTTATATCATCTCCTCCTCCTCCTCCTCCTCCTCCTCCTCCTAGCACTTTTCATCCTCCCGCACTTCCTACCCGACGACAGCCATTAATGAGGGAAGCGGCGTGTGTCATAGGGATAAAACCCGAGAACGCGCGCCTCTCCCCTGACTGACTGTCATTTGTCACGCTTCAAACACTTTCCCGACGCAACACTCGGGCACTCAACACACCTCCCTCCCCACCAACGCCCGTTCGATGATTGATTGTTCCGTGTTGCGTGTGTCTGCTTCTCGGCTCCTCCTCCTCCTCTTCCTGCTCCTCTTCTTCTTCTTCTTCTTCTTCTTACTCTCCTAACTGTCATTCTTTCTACCTTCCTCATTTTTCTTCCTCTGAACTTTTTTCTTTTTATTTTTCATGACATCTTCCGTCCTTCTTCTTACTCCTTTTTCTTTCCTTCTCGACGTCTATTTCGTCAACCTCCATCTCTCTCTCTCTCTCTCTCTCTCTCTCTCTCTCTCTCTCTCTCTCTCTCTCTTTTTTTTTTTTTTTTTTTTTTATTTAAACATAATTTATACAGAAGAACATGTACCCAAAGGCGCACTGTCGTGTGCTACCTATTCTAAGGGTACTACAATCTATTTCTCTACAATATTTACAAGACTTAAAAATAGAAAATATACAAGATGGTCAGCATGTAAATGGAGCACTGTTCTTTTCACTTCACTAGCACTATTCACGCACTGCACTACACTGAGTGTCACGTCACAAAGAGTGTCAGAGGAGTTGGCAGTGTCTGTCTCCACTTATGTGCCATCAGTTTGACACTGTGTGTGTTCATCTCCTGGACGTGAGGCACCGCGGCCGTGAACAAGTTCCACATCCTGGAGACGCGTCCTGCGAAGGTGCGTTGATGCTGACACCCGTGGGATCGCGGCACCTCTACGGCGTCACCACCATTGAGCACCGTTCTCGTGCTCCGTGCGGTGACTCTCAGAGGATGACGCAGCCCTGCCAGATGTGGCACTCTTTGCACCTGTGCCTTATGGAACACTACGATTGCCGCCACATCTCTGCGGTGTTCCAGTGAATCAAGGGGACGCTCAGGCTCTGGGTGAGGTGGTATTGCAGCATCTACTAGCCGTATGGCGCGGCTCTCTCTCTCTCTCTCTCTCTCTCTCTCTCTCTCTCTCTCTCTTTCACGTCTTTTAGCCTCTTCTTTCCTCCCCTTTTCATATCATTTCCTTATCTTTCTTTTACTGTAGTTCCATACACAGCCTTATTACCTTGCACTACTTCTCTTCCCTCTTCTTTCCCCACCTCTTCCTCCTCATTATCATCTTCGTTTCTCTCTTGTCTTTCTTAGTTACGTCTCATGTCTCGTTATTTCTTATATTCCTACTTACTCTTTTTAGTCTTCCATGATTTTTTTTTTTCATTTTCATCTTTCTTTAACATACGAGTTTTTCGATGCTTTTTTTTTCCACATTATTGTTTCACTCCCATCCGTTATTGTTAGTCCATTACTTTTTTTCATTATTTTTTTTTGGGGGGAGTTTATTTAAAGTTGTAACAAAACTCATGTCTCTGTCTTTCTCTGTTTCTGTCTCTCTCTCTCTCTCTCTCTCTCTCTCTCTCTCTCTCTCTCTCTCTCTCTCTCTCTCTCTCTCTCTCTCTCTCTCTCTCTCTCTCTCTCTCTCTCTCTCTCTCTCTCTCTCTCTCTCTCTCTCTCTCACACACACACACACACACACACACACACACACAGGCATCCATGCGTGCGCGTGAGAATAAATGTGTGTGTGTGTGTGTGTGTGTGTGTGTGTGTGTGTGTGTGTGTTTACCTTCACCTCGGACGTCTGCTGGTCACCCAGCCAGTCTTCCCCATTACGGAGCGAGCTCAGAGCTCATAGACCGATCTTCGGGTAGGACTGAGACCACAACACACTCCACACACCGGGAAAGCGAGGCCATAACCGCTCGAGTTACATCCAGTACCTATTTACTTCTAGGTGAACAGGGGCCACGCATTAAGAGACTTGCCCATTTGCCTCGCCGCTTCCCGGGACTCGAACCCGGCGCTCTCGATTGTAAGTCGAGCGTGCTAACCACTACACTACGCGGTGTGTGTGTGTGTGTGTGTGTGTGTGTGTGTGTGTGTGTGTGTGTGTGTGTGTGTGTGTGTGTGTGTGTGTGTGTGTGTGTGTGTGTGTGTGTGTGTGTGTGCTACATAACAGCTTCCTCTCTTGGAGATGCAAAACACTCAGTAGGAGAGACACTTGCTAAGTTTATTCCCGTGTTGGAGTTAATCGGAACATGCAAAAGCTCGCACTCCTCGGAAGTTGTCGAGAGAGAGAGAGAGAGAGAGAGAGAGAGAGAGAGAGAGAGAGAGAGATAACATTAACGACTAAAAATTAGACGACAAGACGGAACGGGATGGGAATGGACGAGAGAATAGAGGATAGTGATCCGGGAAGGCAGGCAGATAGTGTAGGTCGCGTAGGTACGGGCGATGGAGGTGTCAAATCCTGTTAATTCAGTAGAGTAGCTAGGTAGTTTGCAGGCACACTCCATCCTTGCCTATCTCCAATGGTCTTAGCGCTAGATTTAATGAGAGCAAGTGAGACACCCGGTGTAATGAAAGCTGCTCGTGAACCGGGGGACACTTGCCCAAAACATACACGACGCTGAAACGCCCACTCCCGCCTGCATATACTTGCCGTAATCCGGGGTCATTTATGCGAACTAAACTGACAATACTGATTCGTGGTGCCTCGTTTGGTACCAATTGCAAAGTGGCTAGTTGCTGAAGTAGAGTCCAGGGAAGAGTGAGAGAAACAGAGAGAAACAGGGAAAGACAGGGAGCAAGAAGATGAGCAGAAACAGGTGAAGGAAGAGATAAGGGAAGGGAAGGAGAGGGAAACGAGCAAGAGTGAATGAGTAAGAGGAGGGCATAACGGAGTAAATGAGAGATTAAGAGGTAAAAAGGGAGAGTTCCTGCGTGAAAGAGGAATTACAAAGTGCGATGTTGAGGGTGGCGAGACGAGAGAGAGAGAGAGAGAGAGAGAGAGAGAGAGAGAGAGAGAGAGAGAGAGAGAGAGAGAGAGAGAGAGAGAGAGAGAGAGAGAGAGAGAGAGAGAGAGAGAGAGAGAGAGAGAGAGAGATCCACACACGCGCACACCCACCCAACCACCAACCCACCCACACACACAGAAGCAAACAAACAATTAAAGAGAAAGGAGAGAATGTATGAAAGAAACGATAAGATAAAAAAAAAAAACATGTGCTATAATCGTTACAAAAAAAGGATGGCCGGCAGAGGACAAAGGATTTATGAAGAGAATTGGATGAGAGAGAGAGAGAGAGAGAGAGAGAGAGAGAGAGAGAGAGAGAGAGAGAGAAGGAAGAGGAGAAATAGGAGGCGATAAGCGAGGAATGAAGAACGCGCGTAAAGGAAGATGAGGAGAAAAGAAAGACTTACTTCACGCCATTAAGCGGACAAAAGAAGCTGGGAAGAGTGGGCGAGGTGGATAAAGGAAGGAAAAGGAGAAAGAAAAAGGGAGATAATAAAAATACACTAATAATAATAAAGTTGTTTGTCTTATCGTTACATTCTCTTCTTTTTCTCATTACTGTTCTAATCCACTTTTCTTTGTCTTTTTTTTTTATCCGGTATTTCACACGTTCCCATTTTTCTTCCTCCTGGCATTTTCACCCTCCTCATTCGCCGCCAGTTTGCCTTATCACGACCTTTAATTCCTGCAATGCTTACTTTTAATTATTTGCATTCATATACTCCACCAAGTCTGTTCTCTTTTTACCTTGTTCAGTGACTCCCACGTTGAAATAAATCCAGTGAATATTCCCTTCATCGCGGGTTTTAATTATTCTTAATCCTGACCTTGACCCGTTTTTCTTTTAGTATTGAACCATCATCACTCGGCTAAAGGTTCACCTGGTTTATGTTGTTAAGTCACATCCCGTGCAGGGTTATGTTCTTTTCTTCTCATCTTTGTTTCTCTTATTCCTGACTTTCATATGTTGTAAATTCTGACTATCCACCTTAAAAATCACGGTTCAGGATTCATCTTCTCTGCATAAGTTCGTGTATCACATAAACCTACAAGGGAAACCAGGAAGACTACACGTGGCATTATCTGTGAAAAACATAAGCTTCTATCATCCCTATCAATATATTCATCTATACTTTTAAAACTTTCTATTGACTTGGAACTAACAACGTAATTATTGAATCTCTTCCAGTTATATACTGCCCTGCTTTATGAACCACTTTCCTTTTTTTTCTTCCTATTTTTTTTTCTAGTCTAGCCTTTTTCCTGCTTGAATCCATAATCTCTGACTACTGATAGTAAAAGGATCGAGTAGACCAAACTTCAAAGCCTTTAGATCGATTTTTCTCCGTAAAATCACCCGAGTTTATTCAGATTAAGCTAACAAGTATTACATCACTACTAATAATCTAAATATAAATAATTTTCACTGCGACATTTAGCATTTTACAGCAAAGCGATCAATATAAACATATAAAAGAAGAAAAAAAAGGAATAACAACAGAATGCAGATTTTGGAATTTCTAGTTAGTACAGAGTTTTAGAGTTAGCTGCAGGATAAGAGAAAGATGGTTCAGAGTGATTACTGATTAATGAAATATGTATCCAACAGCAGTCAAAGGGTTAAGTTACATCACCGAGGCAGTAAAGCTATGGCCGAATGACGGATGTAAAACTCACTAATGCTACGTTACGGCTACAAATCAGAGTATTAAAAGACACCACCACGAAAGTAAGTGAAAGTGATACCTAACTAGTTTTATATCAAGGTTAGCAAAGTATCAGCGGACATCACCAGGCCAGTAAGACGGTGACGGCAAGAACCCCAGCATCTCACTTTCCGTCCATCACAATTTAATTTATTGTTCTCATTAATTCTAGCGGTGGTACCATTATCGTTATTGGGCAGTGTACGCTCGTTATTCTTTATTGGCAGCACTGCTATGGCTACGTACTTCCTCCCTACCCATCCTGACTACCTTTCCTCTCCCCCGCTTTATTCCCTCTCTCTCCCTTTATATCCCCTCACTCTACTCCCTGCATCGCTTCCGTCCCATTCGTGGTGGTTGTTTGTTATTCTGGTTATTAAATTTCGTCACTGAATGCTTCTGTTAGTGGTGGTGGTGTTTTTGTGTGACCCAGTGCGCTAGTTTTGTTCCTACTTCGCATTTTTATTCTGTTTCATAGTGTTGTTATTTATACACCGGTTCTCTTCACATGTCTAGTTGATTATCTCTCTTTGAAGGACAGCGTTTGAAAAGTTCGGTTTGTTGATTGATTTATTGGTTACACGTACCGTTATGGGTTTCTCAAATGTCTGTTTAGTTCTTTATCTGTGATGGAAAATACAGGAAAATTATATTTCTTTTATTCAAGGATTACATATATGGTTTTCTCTAGGGACGATTTTTGAAATGTTTAATTTATTGGCTGACGGACTGATCTCTAGTCGATACAGCAACGAAGTCAGAAAGCACTACATATCAATATTATATAAGAGCATAATCTGATTGCTAGATTTGATAAAAGTTAGAGAAATTCAAACATACACAACTAGATCTTTCCTCTATTTCAAACACCACTAAGTTCGCCGTTTTCCTATTACAGTCTACAAAACTTTCTTTTTCGCAATATAAAATTACAATGCCAAAAATCACTCGTATAGAAATGATCAGCAGTAACCCTATTGCCTATCACGTTGTCTGTCATTAGAAAGCAAAATGTAGATGGTGTTCATGTCAGATCATGTGTGAGAAAAATGCTTCCTTCTTTTCACATTACAAAGAAAGTTATGTACATGTGAAATATGGATGAGGATATATTACGTTTCCCTTCGATATGTCATACACTCGCCGGGAGAATCAATTAGTGGGAGAAGAGAGAGAGGGTTGCGTCAGACTTAAAAAGAAAGATATTGATGGTTACGTCTGACAGCTCTTTGTACTAGACACGGCGGGAACATTTAAGACATCCAAAAGAGTGTTATATCAATATCAGGACGAAATTAAAAACACCAAAAATTACTACATCTAACAAACCAACCACTATTACTACTATCTCCACTGACACAAAGAGAAAGGGAAAGAAGAAACGTTAAATTAGAAAAAAAATCAATAAAAAAAACAGCGACGAAATAGACCTTATGAAGCCTTTGCTTTTGTCTCACATAAAGTAAAAATACAGATATTTTCATATTTCCTGCCTATCTAGTAGTAGTAGTAGTAGTAGTAGTAGTAGTAGTAGTAGTAGTAGTAGTAGTAGTACCAGCAGTAGTAGTAATAGCTCTACCACAACAAAAAAGCATGAAAAGAGAGAGCAAGAGAGAGAGAGAGAGAGAGAGAGAGAGAGAGAGAGAGAGAGAGAGAGAGAGAGAGAGAGAGAATGAATAAAGGCGAATAATGAGATAAGGGAGAGATTAAGCTGAAAATGTGAATAGTTCTAATGTAAAAGAGGAACTGAAATGAGAGCAGGAAAAGTAGTACCAGTCAGACAATGCTCTCTCTCTCTCTCTCTCTCTCTCTCTCTCTCTCTCTCTCTCTCTCTCTCTCTCAAACATACCAACACTCCCCCAAAAACAATTCCTCGCGTCCCGGTCATAACGCATTTTTACACTCCCCCAAATTTGACCCGAGTGACCCTTGTATCTTGATTCTGGGAAGGTAGGAGCGGGTATGCTATGATATTTCCTCTCTAACTGACGCTGGTGCTCCTGCCTGCCTCCTAAGCCGCATTACGGGAGAGAGCGAATAGAATAGAAACAAAAAAGAACGAGATAAGATGGAATGCATGCCTACAAACTTAAGAGAAAATTTGTTGGAAAAGAGAGAGAGAGAGAGAGAGAGAGAGAGAGAGAGAGAGAGAGAGAGAGAGAGAGAGAGAGAGAGAGAGAGAAAAGAGGGAGGGAAATTCACCTAATCAAGGCCAACCAGATGAACCTGACGTACGGATTCCAAGTTAATTTTAAACTTCTGCTCTCATCATCATTACACCTCAGACTACGTGTTCAGGCGTCGAGAGAGAGAGAGAGAGAGAGAGAGAGAGAGAGAGAGAGAGAGAGAGAGAGAGAGAGAGAGAGAGAGAGAGAGAGAGAGAGAATGTAGGGACAAACTAGCAACTACGTGGTGGACGAGAAAGCGCTACAGTAACTAACAGATGGACTGAACCGAATATAACCAAAATAACAGAAGCAAGAGAACAAACTGTACCGTACAGGTGGAGGGAGAGAGAGAGAGAGAGAGAGAGACGCCCCTTCCTTACCCTCTCCCTGTACAGTGCGACCCATAAATGTCAAGGGCAGGAAATCAGTTACCGAACGAGGCAGTATTCCCTCAAAGCACCTCTCCTACTCGACATGCCGGCTGCCCCTTCAACCACTCCTCTCCTGGCTCCGCTGCTCCCACTAACCTCAGGCCCTGCACCTCCTTCCCTCCAGCACGTGGTGACCTAGAAAACGACTGGTTCGCATGACTTCTGCTTCCTTCGTTCAGGTTTGGTTATGAAATAGTAATAAAAACAAATAATCCATCTTTTTGTTTTAGTTGTGCATGTGTGCGTGTGTTGCCTGTACTTAACTATCTTTTTTTTTCTAACTATTTCTTCTTTTTCTAATGGAGGGAAGTTAGGGTAGTTTTTTTTTCGTGGATGATTGGCGTAGTGTCATCAAATAAAGAGAGTAAAGAATTAACAATAGCATAAAAGTAAAAAAATCATGAAACCAATGTGACTTATATGGTATATTCTTGTGGCAGAAAAAGCTGGTTTATTGATTCTGGTGATTATGACTATATAATTCAGTATTGCACAACACGTGTATCTGTGTGTGTGTGTGTGTGTGTGTGTGTGTGTGTGTGTGTGTGTGTGTGTGTGTGTGTGCGCGCGCGTGTGTAATTCACTGTTTGATCTGCTGCAGTCTCTGACGAGACAGCCAGACGTTACCCTACGGAACGAGCTAAGAGCTCATTACTTCCGATCTTCGGATAGGCTTGAGACCAGGCACACACCACACACCAAGACAACAAGGTCACAACTCCTCGATTTACATCCCGTACCTACTCACTGCTAGGTGAACAGGGGCTACACGTGAAAGGAGACACACTCAAATATCTCCACCCGGCCGGGGAATCGAAACCCGGTTGTGGAGCCAGCGCTTTAACCACTGAGCTACCGGGCCGTGTGTGTGTGAGTGTGTGTGTGTGTGTGTGTGTGTGTGTGTGTGTGTGTGTGTGTGTGTGTGTGTGTGTGTGTGTGTGTGAAGCAAATCTACAAAATCCCTATATTCCAGGAGGTTAACAAAGTTCATAGGTATGCAATATAAAACCAACAGTTTTATATAGTATCACAACGTATCTATAATAGTATCAGGGATATTTTCTCACTAATCAAATCATAATTCTGAACATTCTAAATAAAGTATGAATATTCAAAAATTGAAAACAATTAAAAAAAAATTCTTGCAAAAAAAACTGCAGAACTTCCCAGTCGAATTTTTACCAAGCGCAATATATATATATATATATATATATATATATATATATATATATATATATATATATATATATATATATATATATATATATATATATATATATATATTCGAGACTCTTGATTCTGTGGACCAATGCAAGTAATAATCACGAAAATGTCATTCTTTGGTTAAGGCGACAAATGTCAAATCGCTTAAGCCTTCCCTTCATACAAGGCAGTGCGTGTAGATGACAGTGATTGATCATTACTCAGCACTATGACTTGTAAGTGACATCCCGTAACATTAAGTCAATGATTTTATTGCACCTAATGCTATTGTCAAGTATTATCCCATTGAATATAATCAACATTTCGTGAAGAGAGATCTCATTGCTTTGAACACTGTCATCGAATCTAATCTGTAATTTTTAGTACTGGCAGCTTTCACTGTCGGCCTTTTAAAAACTAATCATTTAGTAAATGAAGATTTCATTGTTTTTACTCTGTCTTACCATCAAATGTCGTCACAGTAACGTTCTTAACACTCACACTGAATATCGTCAACGAGATGGCTAGCGATAAATCCCATTACTTTCACACTACCCTAGAATATCTCTATCAGATTCTTTAATAAAGATAAGTTTATACTTTGCCACATAGTCTAATCATCAGAAATCTAAACGAATTTTTCCTGTTCTCAACATTGCCATCGTATCTAGTCACCATAAGCTTTGATGAAAAAGTGTTCCATTACTCAAAGACTACCATTGAATTTAGTAAAGAAAGCTTCCAATGTTCTTAACACTATCATTACGCTTTCCCATAGAATCTAGTCACAGAGTCGTTAAGCAAATGAAGATCTTACCATCTTTTTTAGGTACGATAAAAAAAAAGTAAATATGGTGTGAATCTCTTACTCCATCACAAAACTACTCATCTTAACATTTCACAGCACTGATCACCATCATAGCCTCCAATCACTAGCTAAAATACGACTACATACATAGTAGATGGCGTATATACGCACTTGTACATTCATCCCTAACAGGCCGATGCCCTTTGTTCTCACTCCCTGCTCCCGATTCCCGTTACTTCAAAGGGATGCCTGCAAGTCTCGGGTCATGCTCCCCAGTTGTTAGCGTGACGCCTTCAACTAACTGCTAAATTTTAGCTTTTTTTTTCATTTGATCTCACATGTTAGTTAGTATAATGTAACAAGAAACACGTTACTTATTGTTCCTAAGAGTCGATTTTCCATGTGTTTCAACTTCCTGGCACAAAGGAATAATAACTTGTCTTCACACAAGGTCGAGATGGTAAACATACTCGCAAAAAACTCATTCAGAAAGAGTGCAACACGAAGCACGACAAACACCCACTAAGAGGACTTGATGTATGGAAGGAGCAGAAGCAAACTCTCACACTCACTTCAAAAGAAAGAGAACAGCTTATAAAGATATGAATATGTAATAGACAAAGGCAGCAAAAGAAACTCCCGTATTCGTCCTGCCTGTAACAGCTCCACAGCATCACACTGGCCAGAAATCTCACCCGTTTTCTGTCGCACAACACCACAAAGAAACTGACGCACCAAAAATAAAGTTTAGAGAAAAAGAGTTGCCAAAAACAGACCTATGGAAATCAAAGGATACAAGCTCTAAATGTCGATAAAACCTGAAAATGATTATGTCAGAATGTAATTGGATAATTCTTTCGACGCAGAATACAAAATATAAATCCCACAAAAGTATAAAAAAAGGAAATTAGTAATGCCTCGCCACCCACGCCAGGTGGAGTATGTGGCTGCTTCAACACTTGGAGGCCGCAGGATGTTCACGTGCCGGTGCCCTTTGGAACACCTGGCCCGGGAAGACTAAGCTGAAGAAGAATCTAAAGAAGCCCAACACTTTTTACCCCCACTTTTTTTGTTCCTTTTTACGAACAGCCTTTAACGTTTTTTTCTCTGTGTACCTTATCAAAGTTCGCCTTTTCTCTATTTTGCGTTTACCCTCCATCTTTTCAATTCCGTGATTTGTATATATTTTAATTTCTAATCTTTATTTCAGTTATATTCAGAAAAAAATACTTTTCACAGCAGGACAAAGATAATACATTAATAAAGAAAGTGCTGCTAACTTTTCATTCCTCAAAGAAAATAACTATAAAGGCTGTGAGGAGGGACTAAATCAAAATAAGAACACGATTCTATCAAAAGTTTAAAAGAAAAGAGTTAAAGTATAATCGTCTTGGCCTTTGTCGGACGTACAGTCAGATTTTAAAGTAAACAAACAGGAACAGTGACATTCCTTCCAGCACCACAAATATCAACTAAAGCTCCTCTTCGCTTCTTCACATCTCGTCACACTTTTCTTCATACTTTGAAGTTTACATGCAATTAAAACTTCCTTGAGGAGAGAGCTACCAAAACACACATTCAGCATCAACAAATTTCAAAGGTGCAACCCACACACATTGGGAAAGAAGTCGAAAACGCTACGAAAATACTCAGCGAACCTTTACTTTCCCTCGACACACATCGTCAAACACACTTCATCCATAATAAATAAGTAGGAGAGTTGCTGTTACTGTGGAGTAGAAGCAGCCTCTTACCTGAGGTCTCGAAGGTGTAGGCGGCCGAGGCGTGCGAGCAGAGGAATAGCAGCACTAAAAAGATGGGGAAGAGGAGGAGGAGACCCACAGAGGGAGGAAGAGGGAGGGTGATGCTCTTCATGGTGGAGGCAGAGCACTTGACACCTGTACCTCCCTTCCTCACACACCTTGGCAGGTGTCCCTCATCCCAGCGGCGCGCAAATGACAGCCAAGAACAACCAGTGTTTTTCACCTGGATGGCTTTGATGCGAAGGTGTGTCTCCAGGATCCGGCACTCACACGGGTACGTCCTGCTATGACTGCAATTTTTTTCCTGAAATATGTCACCTAAAACTCCTCCACCTGGATGCTAAGGATCGCGCAGGTGACTTTAAGCTATATCCCAGTGAGACGTAGGTAGCAGGCAGGAAATGACTTTAGGAATCTCCATAGGATGGCAGTACAAGTATTAACAGTATTGATAGTAATACTAGTAACTGGAGTAAAGGAGACGAATAGTAATAGTAGTAGTAACGTTTTGACAGCTATCTAATGCAACATCACATCGCTAAGTTTCCACTAAAGAAAATATTAAGACGGCGACGCTACGTAGATGACAGACCAATACGACACAAACTCGCCTTCAGGAGTACTTTTCTTCAAGTTCACAGACAAGTTTCGGTCGGAATCACTGTAGAGGTTGTAGGCCAGGGCCTACCGATGCTCCAAAGAGGAAGTAAAGAAGCATACAGTCACTCAATAAAGGTGTCCCTGCAGTCTAGGCTGGGAGAGGAAGCTAAGACGCAGCGTTGAGGTGTCCCACTCACAAAACTTGGGCTGCCTCAGCGTTAAGGAAGAGAGCAAAGGCACCATCCGAGAAAACTGGTTACCTCTCACTGCTCTCCAAAAGCACACACGGTTGCTGCTTCTCTCGCTGAAGTACTATTCACTTGGCCCGGATACCTTGCTCTCTACTTCTCGCTTGCTTGCTTGCTTGCTCGCTCGCTTGTTCACTTGACTTGCCACTCTCACACGCACGAGTTTCGCCTCTTTCTCCCTTGAGTGGTTAGGGGTCACATTCACTGCCAGGTTTTTGGCACTTGGCTTATCTATTCTCGTTACATATAAACGACCGGAACACACAGGGAGACAATACACACACAAAAAAAGAGAGAAAGTAGAGGCAGAAAGAGACGGGATATAAAGTTTGCACACGTTACGACGCCCCACTGGCACCCGTTGCCGCCATGTGGGGTTGTATCCTTCTCCTTCGTGGCGGCGCCCAGGATTACCTGGAGACAGGCGTCGCGAGCGGTCTGGGGCGGAGAGGGTGAGGCAGCGAAAAGCGGTCGTGCAGAGCGCGACGAAGCGTCCTCCCCTCACCAGTAGGCAGACAGCACTGGCAGCTTGAGCGCTTCGGTAGCCCGTGCACCCCGCCACTCACCACTCACCTGCCCCCGAGACCCCCGCCCTCAATGATTGTTCGGTAGTTGGGGCTGAGAGAGAGAGAGAGAGAGAGAGAGAGAGAGAGAGAGAGAGAGAGAGAGAGAGAGAGAGAGAGAGATATACCAGTCAATCGTAAATGCCAACTTCAGCAGAGTAGATTATTGGGCAGGTTACGTCATGGGGTCAGGTGAGGCTCGTTCTTATCATCGATTGGTTCACGAGCTCATGGGCATCATCCATTTTGCCCAATTGCTGATGCCTCGAGGTGTCCTCCCTCCCCAGCTTGTCCCTGTCGATAATTCCTAGCATCGAATGAAGCATTTAAAAGGTAAAGGTGATAAATACGGCACTCAAAACATCTTCAGCGTTGACCTACAACACAATTACTGAGTGGCGTAAAATCTGCAAGCTGACATTCTACCCGGGAACAAGGGAGGTGAAGGGACGCAGCTCATTGGTCCAAGGGATCGTGACGCCACACCCAATCACAAGACTCCCTTTATTATCTCCATTATCATCACTACAAATTTTCTTCCGTGTCTCTTTTTCTCACATTCTGTCAGAAACTTAAACAAACTGGGTACCGATACTCGCGCCGATAATTAACTCGCACGTGGTTGATCACATTACCCTGCTCATTCCAAGGTATAATCGCCTATCAGGCCACGTAATTTAGCGCCTTTTTGCACAATAAAGATGGAATTTGCCAGATTCCATTGGCGATAACGACGAGGAGAGGAGGTGACGAGGACAACGGACGGGAATGCGAGACTTGCTGTCGCCGAGAGGAACAAGGTGGACCCGTCAACGGTGGTGTGCTCTGTCTGATTCTGTGAAGCTTCCTATGCTATGGTCCTTCTCACGCAGGATAAGATTGCGTAACGCCTCTTGTCTAGTCTTCGTCATGTATCGTTTACCTGAATCCATCTTATGACCATAATACTGCAAGATGCAATGAAATTTCGGAGTTTCTTGAGTCCTCACGAGGATCGATCTGAATAAGATTACACATTGCTCCTCGTCTTGCCCGGTCATGTAATTGCTTCCTGAATCCATCCTATTACCACAATGCCTTAAGGTACATTGAGTATTCTTTATCTAAATATTTAAATCTTCACGATAATCAAGTGTAATGTGTCATTTCCTTAGAATGGAATTGCGTCGTACTCCACGTTTCACTTAAGTCTTCTACGTAGGTATTATCTCAATTAATTTTATATAAACAATGTTTTAAGCTGCAATGAAAATTGTTACTTTTCCTTCAAGACAAGTAATCTCTGGATAAGATTACGTGTTGTCAGTATCAGACAGTGATTTTCTGAATCAATCTTGTAGTAGTAGTATTTTAGAATGTAGTAAGAGTTTTATATTACTTAAAACTTCCTCATTAACAATAGTCAGAAGTAAAGCTAATGTTTTCTCGATCTTTACAGACTGTTGTATCACTTCCTGCTTGTGTATTTAGGTTCCAGATGAACCTTCGTCTATTCCAGCATTAGTAGAATATTTCCAAGTTCTTTTGAACCCTTTATTCTCATTCATAGATAATTTTGTGCAGTTCACTAGAAACCGTGCCTCTTTTCTTAACAAATAGTGGAATTATTCACCGATTTAAAACCAACATAGTTGCAATGCGTTTGTACATTAGCCAATCTAATCACAACACTGAATTTTCAAACGCTTTCATCGGATTTCCATCATATACAGCATACTCTACTAATCTGTATTCTGTGTACGTCCATTTATGAATGGATATATATATATATATATATATATATATATATATATATATATATATATATATATATATATATATATATATATATATATATATATATATATATATATATATATATATATATATATATATATATATATATATATATATATATATATATATATATATATATATATATATATATATATATATATATATATATATATATATATATATATATATATATATATATATATATATATATATATATATATATATATATATATATATATATATATATATATATATATATATATATATATATATATATATATATATATCCTGCTAAATATTTAAGAAGTAACACGCACAAGGATTAGCGTGTGATTTAAGAAAATATAATAAAAATGTAATTGGAAACGTGGAAAAACGCATTTAACACCCAACCTTTGCCTCGAAATTATCCTCACTAACAGGCTAAAGTAAGCACGAAACAATAAGAGCTAAATACATGAAAGAGATGCTACATTGAATACACCTAATACTGCTCTCCCAAAAAGCCTGTCTAGATTTATGCAAAGCTACTTTACTCACTTCTTCTTTTGGAGCTTTTAGATTTGATCAATTGTGAAGATATTATGTGTAAATGCGAACTAATATATTACTCTGTCTACTTGCTCTCACTCATGACGATTTAATGGTAAAGTTCTACGCAAGTTCACTGACATTGCATTGCTCTATTTTTGCTTTTCCTCTCTTCTTATTTCATTCGGTTTCATATTTCAATGTATGCGTGTGTTTAGTCGAAGAGGAATAGGATCTCTCTCTCTCTCTCTCTCTCTCTCTCTCTCTCTCTCTCTCTCTCTCTCTCTCTCTCACACACACACACACACACACACACACACACACACACACACACACACACACACACACACACACACACACACACACACACGCACGCACCTACAGTCATAAAGTCTAAGTGTTGTATGGGAGCTTTAGGTAAAGGCGGGACCTCCTTGCCTTGGTGTCTGGTGTGTCAATACTTCTTCTGTGACCTGGCAACACCACCATCAGCACCGCCACCGTGAGACCCTGCATCACCGCCACGACCACGATTAATAAAAACAACAACAACAACAGCGACATAAAAACCGGAATATCTACAAAAAAGTTCAACATTAGCATCACCAATCGCATCACCACCAACGAGAACAAATACTACCACAATTATCACTATCGTCAACACCATCACTATCACAACACCTTCATTATCACCAACACCTTCATCAACACAGTCACCGTCAATCTCCATGACCAGTACAGTATCATTTAAGACAACCACTATCATCACTAACACCACCACCAACATAACATCATCATTATCATCCCACGCAAAAAAGCAGTAATATAGATTAGTATAATGGTCTCTCTCTCTCTCTCTCTCTCTCTCTCTCTCTCTCTCTCTCTCTCTCTCTCTCTCTCTCTCTCTCTCTCTCTCACACACACACACACACACACACACACACACACTTCCTCATTCGCCTTTTTTTTTTCCTCATTGAATAGAATTCCACTTTGTAACTTATGCCGCTTAGTGGCGAGGAACACGATTATTAGTCTTTGTGAAGGATTGATGGTAGGCAAACACCACTCCACAGTAAGCAGCGACGCACATCGATGCTTTCAAACCGTCTGCGTATTGGTTTTAAGTATTCAACGAAGCGTAAAACGGGAGGAGAAAGAAAGAAAGGCAAGAAAGTCAATGCCATTCATGAAACGAAAAATGGTTAAATCTTAAACGTGCCGTAGACTTTTAGTGGGAAGAAAAGAAAAAGAAATTCAATAAATAAACATATATATTTTTTTACTTTCATACTCTCGTCAATTATTTCAGAGCAGCAGTGGAAGGTAAGTCGCGTAAAATGCAATAGAGGGAGCGAAAAATTATACATGTCATTCAAAAGTTATTTAATATCTAAAGAGCCCACATGGTATAAATAAAAAAAAGATAAATAAAAAAATAAAAAAGAGGGCGGAAGAAAATGAATCAATACCAGTAGAAGTTCTAATATGTTTTATTCTCATACATCATATAAACCTAAAAGTACCGTCAAAATAACGCATAGCAGTGAGCGGAACAAAAGGATCAATGACTAAGTTATAAAAATATGGCTCATTCTCATACCACTGGATTCTCATAAATAGTCCAGCCAATAGTACTGCTGCTGCTTCTGTTACTGTTGTTATGGGTAGCACTCATGGTAGTTGTAGTGATATTATCTACATATACCTTTTCTCTTTCTATAAGTAATTTCATTCTTCATTGTCGTTCTGGTTAATATCAGCGATTGTGATTGAAATAATTTCAATGTATTCATTATGACGTATGATGGTACTGCTCGTTCTTGTGATTTTTTTGTTTTTTTCGACACATATCTCACTCTTACTATTGTTTATGTTTCTTACTTCCTTTCTGACTTTCAATATTGTTTGTTGTCGTAATGGTTTCATGGCCTACCGCTTGTTTATGTTTACGTAGTGACACTACTAGCTGTGGTGGTATAATTATCTATCTATATATTCTCAATATCAGTATACAAAAAAGATGTATCATTTGTTTACCTTTATGGAAGGATGGATAAACAGCAGCTGTGAGTACAAGGAGGGGGCGGAGACCAAGGCAGTGTTTCACTGATAGGGGAGCACGAGCAACCACGATAAAAGGGAAGAAGAGGGTGATAAGAGATTGATGGAACACTTCAAAGGGTGGAACACTTTTTCTGAGTTGAGACAGATAAGGGAGTGAGTTTTGATATCTCCACGCCACTTCCTTCAACATTTTCTAGGCAGTACAAAATTCTAGTACTATGTCGCCCACTAACAGAACACTACTACTACTGGCACAAACATCCATGTTATTTTTACTTGACTTTCTCAGGTTTCTTCACTGGTATACACATATTCTCTCTCTCTCTCTCTCTCTCTCTCTCTCTCTCTCTCTCTCTCTCTCTCTCTCTCTCTCTCTCTCTCTCTCTCTCTCTCTCTCACACACACACACACACACACACACACACACACACACACACACACACACACACATATATATATATATATATATATATATATATATATATATATATATATATATATATATATATATATATATATATATATATATATATATATATATATATATATATATCAACGTTTTCTTCCTAGTCTTCCTCTTGCCTTTCCTCTCGAACCTATTCTCCTTTCCTTTCTCTTCACTTACTCTTAATCTTCTTGTTCTCAATTCCGCCCAGCTCCTTCCTCTTTGTATCCCTCTTCCTCTCACAACTCTCTATAGCAGTGTCGCCTTCCATATCTCACTTCTCCCTCACTTCAAATAGTACCCTCGCTTCCCCTCTACCAACAACTTTTCTAGTCTGACCACAGCAATGTTGAGAGAGAGAGAGAGAGAGAGAGAGAGAGAGAGAGAGAGAGAGAGAGAGAGAGAGAGAGAGAGAGAGAGAGAGAATATGCCTTTCTTTTCTCTCGTTTCCTTCCTTGTCCTGTATTTGTAACAGAAACATGGAGCAAACAATGAACTGTCAAGTAACTTTCTTCATCTGCATACGAGTGTAATAATCACCTGCCCAGGGAAAGAAATACACGTGGCATGTTTTAAGATATCTGTTGGAAAGGTTTTACAGGATGATTAGAAAAGATAAAACAAAATTGTAGATATCCGTAAGGAGACCGGTTAGTGAGTGGGCCATTTTTCTTAATCTCTATGTTGCTCTTGGTCAGTCCTTCCCTCGTACATAAGAAGAATAAAATAGACAGTTAAAACCACGGTCTAAAATTAAATAAAACCAATGTCTCTAACAGAAGCTTAAGTTTTAATGTACATTTCTTTTCCAATACTTTTTAATGCGGAAGAATATCCATACTGTCTGAAGACTACCAATATTTATCTAATAATCATCTACATCGCCAGATTATTGAATATGAGGTATCGAAATTAGTGAACTATATGTTGATGATTAATTCTATTTGGACAGTTTCTCAAGACGATATCGAAAATGAAAATAATTTTACTGATGACTATGAAAGGTAAATGATTCAGTGTAGTTCAAATGAAACGACAACTAGTTACTTATATTTTTCGTCATTCATAGGGTAAATATTTTTGTGTAATTTACGATTGAAAATTGTCACGCAGCATGTCTTTCGCTTCAAAAATACTACATCGAACTGTTGCCCAAGCATTAATCACGAAGCAAGGCCCTTTATTCAGTCTAACTTGTCACTCGTCAATTCTCGCCATTCTTGGAAATTAACAGAAGAGAGACTCTCGCCTAAGTATCACGAGTGAATGAGGCGCTTACAGGGACACGAAGAGGCAAGGAAAATGCACCCAGCTATTCAATGCAACCTTCTTTCTGCAGACTTCTCAAAATAGGTACAAACATTCTCCTGAGCCTTTTTTCTCTATTTACATTCTGTTTTCTTAGCATGATTTTTGGCATACATGTTTAATCCTTGATATTAGTCAGCTGGATCTTCGTACCGCTTGAATATGTTAGTCAGGTATGCAATAAACAGCAGAGAATATCAAGGTAAAAATATATTAGGAATAAATGGCGCAAAAAATTAATTGCAACGAAAAATCAAATAACGAACATATTTTCACTGACTAGGATAAAGGTAAGCAACAGCAGCTTGAAAGTTCCCGACACAAGATTGCCTCGATAAAACTCAATCAATTTTGTGCCTGACGTGCCAGAAAATGACGCGGAACTGAAAGCTTCTTCATCCTGTGCTCAGCGAGACACCATTTCCATCAGGGGTGGAATTCGAAAGCGTGTAAAACGAGCCTGAGTGGAAGTGAAGAGAAAGAAACATGTGGAATGTGTAACGCGGACTAATCTGCCTCAAGATGCTCCAGACTCGTTAAGGCGGACGGAACTTAACTCACTGCGCTGCCTGTGGACTGACTACCTAGGGACCCATTGAGAGAGAGAGAGAGAGAGAGAGAGAGAGAGAGAGAGAGAGAGACTTCTATGTACAAATATCGGACTTAGAGATCATTAACCTACACTCTATAGATTTGCCAGAACAGTTTTCCTGCAACTTATAGCTAAGGTCGCTCGATTGTCTCCATTGATCCTTCATATAATCAGCATACAGGCAGAAAGAGACATTGATTCAGTACTATAAATATCAGAGAACAGTAATAACAGATTCATACATTCCGGAGACTGACAAAAACAATAGAATTAAGTCTCTATTGTCCTCACACATCAGTCTATGTAAGGGTACGGAGACACTGGCTCACTTACGTATATTGAATCAACATCAAAAAAGGCTTTATATGGCACGGACACAGTAAAATGTAATAGGTGGTTGGTGAAAAAGGGAAATGTTATGCCTTTATACAAGAGTTCCCCAGTCAAAGCCACCCTCCCGTGTCCCCCTAACCATTATGTATCAATATTCTGCTATCGACACCTTCAATAAATTCTGAGTCCCACGCTGTGGTTCATTTCTGGTACAAAGCGACGGTTAAGCGTTTTACTTCTTCAGCGTCTTGAGTTTTATCGCTGCGATTTGTTTATTTGCTTATTAAATATATAACTGAATATCGAATATATAATGTGTTAATTATGAACAATTTGTTTTATTTCAATCTATTAATCAGTGACTTGTGTGACTAACGGCATCATCAACATTATGATCACAACAAAGGACTGAAATAAATGTCGTTTTTTCTTCATTAAAACACATTCTTCAACGCTCTTGGAAAAAATAGTTGTCAATGTTGTGTTTAACGTACGCAGTTTTCTTTATCTTAAACATGTTTCCTTTGTAACCCATAAGATCATAAAAGCCTTCAGCAATATTTACGATGTAATGATCTCTGGTGAAGGAATACCTTAAAGATAAATGCATCATCGTCACATAGCGCGCAGAGGGTAATTTTCATTGTATTTTCGTGCCTAACACACACACACACACACACACACACACACACACACACACACACACACACACACACACACACACACACATACACACACACACACACACACACACACACGGGGCAATCTACTTGATTTTGCTATGAATAATAATGTTTAGCACTGTTACATCACAATACTATAATTCCCGCTGTCAATACCTTTCATTTTATATATTCTTTCACACTGACTTATGTAATGATGGAATAAGTTAAGGAGTCCATTTTATTCTTAGAAAATTATGAAAAATATAAACAATATCCAAATAAATAAGTGACTTTGGAAAAAAGAATTCCAATAATGAATTTCCCTATCCTCAAATATTGAGAACTTTCGTTGTTTTGTTTTTACATTTGCTTCTAATTATATGTATATATCTTTTTTCAAATATTTCAATCAAAATTATGTGAAACTATCAAAAACTGCAATTACTCTTTTCGTAGTTTTTTTTTTTTATCAAATATAATTACTTCAACACTTTTATTAAATGACAAACGTTTTAGTACCAAGACAAACATCAATCAAGTTTAATTAGTCAATTACTTTGTTTACCTTCAGACGTAAATATTTGTCAGGTGGATATATTGACGGCCTCCTATCTGTCAATATTTGTCCAATTTTTTAGTGTTGTCAGAATGAAACTTTAAGTTCTAATGCAGCTCATGTATCATTTACTTATACATTTCTTGCAAAACTGAACATGTTCATGATAACACATGAACACTAAGACTCCGCTTTGCCAAATTCTCTTTTCTTTTTTTCTAGTTTCAAAAGCTAACTTTTATCACATATTCATCATTTATAGGAAGCTCTTAGGCTATAAGAATCTAAAGTCTATAAATTATTTTCATCCAGGACCCCAGTTTGGATATGACAGCGTATAAGAAGAGGATATCGTATAAAACGATACCAATGAAATAAGGTATTAATAAG
>NC_059271.1:9018666-9091166 GCF_017591435.1 Portunus trituberculatus | reverse complement strand
ACATACTCAATTTATAAAAGTAATTACTGAGAAAGGGCGGATCTGAGATACGGGAGAGACGGGATGAATTGGAGCGTGACCCAAACTGACTATCCCCCCCGTCACCCCACCTCTCTCTCTCTCTCTCTCTCTCTCCTATATATATATATATATATATATATATATATATATATATATATATATATATATATATATATATATATATGTTCAAGTTTATTCTATTTTTTTTTTTTTTTTTTTTTTTATGAACGCAAAGAACGTAGTTGAAGTTGTGAGGCATCATCACTTTCCTCGGCAGCAACATCAGTAGCAGCAGCATATGTGAAAGTGATCATAGCTGGGAAGATATTGAAGCAACATTAGCATTGCTATCTTATAGGCAGGTTATGTTATATGTGGTCAACCTTTAGTTTATTTATTTAAATTATTGCACCGCTAAGCCATTCGCTGCATAATTAATGGTTTTATAAAGTGTCATATTTATTGCTCAGATATCAAGTAAGTTTTTTTCTTAATTAGTATGAACTGTGTTTTTTTTTCATAGACATCCGAGCAAAGGCCATCCATCCCCTCAACTCACTCACGGAGGAGTAGAGGTCAGAGAAATATTCATCAGTAACCTTTGGCATGCTGAAAATCTCTCAGTAACAACCAGGGGAGTTATCAATATAGAAACCAAAAAGTCAGGGAAGCTACAAGAAGCCATTATACCTACACGTGGAATTCTCAGTATTTTTTTTTTTTTTTTTTTTTTATGTAAGAGGGGAAAGTTGCCCAGTGGGAACATACAAAGTGAAGTGAAAATAGACTCACTTCGTTGCTAGCTCCCTTGCTGGTCGGAGAGAATTAGCCAAAAGAAAGGGATAAATGTCTTGAAACTTCCCTCTTAAATCAAATCAAGTCAAAGGAAGTTGAAAATACAGAAGCAGATAGGAAGTTCCAGAGTTCATCAGAAAAACGTATGAATGTCTGAGAGTATTGGTTAACTCTTGGATTAAAGAGTTGGACATAATAGAAGTGAGAGAAAGAAGAAAGCTTTGTACAGCGAGGCCTTGGGAGGAAAGAAGGCATGCAGTTACCAATATCAGAAGAGCAGTTGGTATGAAAATAAAGATAGAAGACAGCAAGAGATGTAACATTCCGTGGGTGAGAAAGAGGCTGAAGAATCAGTCAGAGGAGAGGAAGTGATGAGACGAAAACCATACTTGCTTGTATCCTCAAATTATTCACACCTATAAATCTTTCTAATCGCAGTTAAAGATAACTTAGTGAAATGTTGGCCAGAGATTATCAAAGGTATGAGAAATTCTGATAATTCAAACAAATAATCGGAATAAAAGACAAAATGGTTCATGTTAGTTGTTGAATTTTTAGAAGCGTGAATTGAATGTTCTTTGACTATAGTACTGGTAATAATTACACTAAACATATGTAAAGGTGAGTGGTAAAGGTAAAAATACTGTATATGCATGCATATATGAGAGAGAGAGAGAGAGAGAGAGAGAGAGAGAGAGAGAGAGAGAGAGAGAGAGAGAGAGAGAGAGAGAGAGAGAGAGAGAGAGAGTTTCAGATTATAATCTTATTTCCGCCAAAGTTGCTATTACACATATATTTCAATTATGATAAATGTATGCATATGTTATATATGGAAATATGAGATTAATAAGACAAATTTTTACACAGAAGTGAAAACATGAAAGAATAAAAACAATAATATAAAAATGCTACGTCTATACACTTTATGTACGATAGTTCCTATTACCAACAAATGGTTGTCGTTATGTTTAGCCATTGCAGTTCCTTGAAGGTTGGAGATATTTGGTCATATTACTTGATTCTTTTAACTGCCACCTGCGCTGCGAAATTTTGCAGTTCTTATATATCAATGTATCGTTAGCAGTCCCCCATATCTTAATGCAATACTCAATTAAGCTTTAAAAAGTGTCTGCGTGACGATTTATCACAGTTATAACTTCTTCTACTGATATACATTAGAAATACCTATCATATTTTCTATTGAACTAATTGAAGGGCACGTTTAAAAGCAAGTAGCAATCATTATAGATTCACAAGTTCTTCACTTGTTTACGTGTGTACATTATTATTACATTTTATGTTAGTGTTAGATGGAATGGTGGATAAAACCTGACGATTACATATGAAAACTCGTTGGCTTAGAACTTTAGATAAATTTAATATTACTCCATTTCTAAGGAAATATTGTCTACACTTTACTGGAGTGTCCTCATTGTCTTTAATAAGCGTTGTCTTTCCTGTTTTTATATAATCTATACAGTTCTTTTATCCATTTTACTCATTCTCGCTTTTCTTTCATCATTTGTGACACTGACACCAGCGGACGTAAAGCAGATATGAAGTTCGTGTAGCCTTGCGGGAAGAGAATGAAGCAAGGGTCAGGGAATGGCTGGCGTCGCGGGTGTCCGTTGCGTAGGACTGGCTGTGTCAGGTCAGGCCACTGTTCACCCAGTGTTGGAGGGGTCAGTCAGGGGTCATCGCACGGTACGGTCGCGGGAGAAGGTGCACGCAATTGCAAAGTCGAGGCAGGGAAACGAGATTTGATGTCAAGCGGTCGAAAAACTGAAAAAAAAAGTATGGAGGGAGAGGCGTCAGGTTGTTGTGTTGGTGAAGGATGGGACTTAGAGAATATGGTGTATTGTGACTGGTGAGGGTGTACATAATAGGCTGGTGTCTTAGTGCAGGAAGAGGACCGTAAAGGATGGTAGCTTGTGACTGGAAAGATAGGAATGTGACTAAAGGTTGTCAAAGCGGTGGTGCTTCCATAACAATACTGTACGGAATTTCTGTTAGTTTGTTCTTCGTGATCCAAATTTTGTTAAAATCAATTTTCTAATAATGATTTTGTTACTGAACTTTTGTGAACTTGCTGCTCAGAGAGAGAGAGAGAGAGAGAGAGAGAGAGAGAGAGAGAGAGAGAGAGAGAGAGAGAGAGAGAGAGAGAGAAACAGGAGAAACTATCTTAAACATTAGAGACAGAAGAAAAAAAATAGGATCGAGAATACAGATAATGAAAAAGTAGACAACACTCATACGGTTTGCTGGCCTCACTGGCTTTCCTATGTACAGTACAAGTCCACCATGTGGGTAGAAGCTTAAGGTAAAGTGTTCATTGGGTTTATCTGGTAACTCATCCCACACAACTTCCAGATTCCACTTGAGGAAGATACCAACCACACTGTCCTCTTCACATTCATTGTTTTCCTGTGTGTTTACAATGTACCTATACTCGTACATCACTACAGAATATCTTTTCCTTTATCTTTAAATCAATATAACTAAAAAAGTGAGGCATAAGAATGATAAAAAAAAAAAACGTAATATTTATATATATATTTTCCGAGTGACTCTCTTCAGGACACAGGAGGCGTTTTCTCATCGGGCACTTTTACTATATGCCTCTTAGGTGAAGGGTTTTAACGGAGCGATATTGGGTTCAGCGTGACTGTTATGAAGGGAAGAGATAGAAGAGGAGTAGGAGTAGGAAGTGGTGGTGGAGGAAGAGGAGGAGGAGGAGGAAGAAGGGATAGAAGAACCATATATAAAAGGAAAGATAAGCTGGAGAAGTGAATGATACAGAAAAAATGAGAGCATTGGGGATGAAGAATTTTGCTACGTCATATTTTTTTTTTTCTAAGGAGGAAGAGGAGGAGTGAGGAGTAGGAGAAGGAAGGGATGGAGGAAGAGTTAAAAAAAGAACCTATGTACAAAAAAAGTATTGAGGAAGAAAAAGTTAACCAAATACAGACTTTAAAGATTAGAAAAGAGGGGAAATAAACTTGCCTCATTCTTTTATTTCTAAGCTACCACCTAATCTTGCACATTAAATTATTTCCTTTTTTTATTTCTTTTCTACATACGTCTGGTACTTTCTTCCTCCACCACTTTTCTTTTTTTCTGCCACCCATACCAAGATTCACCTTAATCCATTTCTCTCGTATGGATTTCACATAAATATATCATGTGCCTTCGCCCAACCCTCGTCCACACACTACATTTTATTACGTCTCTCTCTCTCTCTCTCTCTCTCTCTCTCTCTCTCTCTCTCTCTAACCCTATATTTCTTCCTTCCTTCATCTTCACCTACGTATATGTCTCTGTCTAATACATTTCCATTTTGTTTTATGCACCTCCTTTCCTCTCTCTCTCTCTCTCTCTCTCTCTCTCTCTCTTTCTCTTCCGTCTCCCTCCTACAGGAAAAGGAACTGCTGGCCAGAGTTATGATCCGAAGGGGTCGCTGACGGGGCCTCCGATGACTACCTCGTTAGTGACAGGAGTAACACACGGTCAGAAATATTACTGATTGATTGCTTCTTCCTCTCTTCGCACTCTTAGTCGTCGCTGTCCGTCTATTTCTGTTAGTACAGTGTCTTGTGGCTCCACTATTTTATTTTCCTGCTCTTTTTGTTATATATTCTCTTTCTTGTTTTTTTTATTAGTCTCCATTTGATATTATTTTTCTTTTATCTTTCTTCGTCATTATCATCTTCATCCTTGCCTTTCACATCATCATTTTTTTTCTTTTTCTTCTTCTTCTTCTTCTTCTTATCATTTCTTCTTCTTCTTCTTCTTCTTCTTCTTCTTCTTCTTCTTCTTCTTCTTCTTCTCCTTCTTCTTCTTCTTTTACTTCTTTTTACTCCTCCTCCTTCTCCTCCTCCTCCTCCTCCTCCTCCTCCTCCTCCTACTCCCCCGTCGGCCATCAAGAAGTAGGTTATTACGGTTGTGTGAGGTATGGTGTCTCCTTCTTTCCTCCTTCCTTCCCTCCTTCATTCTTTCCAATCTTTTTTTTCTCCATCTCTCCCTCTCCCTTCTCTCTCTTACTTTCATTTCTTCACTCTTTTTTTTTATTTCACTCCCTTCTCTGCTTCCCCTTCTATTCTGTCCTCTACCTTTTACTTTTATATCCTTCTCCTTCACTTTCTTTCTCCCGACACCCTCTTTTTTTTCTGAGAAAGAACTGCCAGGGTCATGAGAACTCGCGTCTCGGAGGGTCGTGGTTGTACTGGCCATAGCTGTGGTTGTGCTGGTAGTCCTAGTGGTGATGGTGGTGGTGGAGGGGAAACAGCGAGAAATAAAGAGGAAAAAATGACTGTAATAAAGATAAAGAACCTGTAGGTCACATTCTCACTGGAAAGGATGGAAATAATGCAAGAGCGCGGCGACGACGCTAGACGCATGTTAAGGAAAAGACATTAATAACGTGTGAAAGAATGTGGTAATGGGTGGTGCGTGACGGCCAGGTGGCGGGCATGGGGAGGGGTACTAGCAAGGAGCGGGGTTGGCGGGTTGGTGGGGATGGCGGTGGTGGTGGTGGCATTCTTCCCCTGTTGTAGTGGGGGGCTCGCTCCACGCGCCGCAGGTGGCTGATGAATAATATTGTACCTCGAGATGAGAAAGTTAGTCGAGTGCCTCTTGATCCTCTCGCTGTCGCCCGCACTGTGCACCGGCCACTCTAAGGGTCACTTTCGGGTTTATCAGTCAAGTGTAAAGGTTTAAGGAATATTGGAGATGGCGAGCGGAACGGATAAGTGGGATAAGGCACGTCTGAAGGCTTCCTAGTGTCAGCACCAGATAGAGATACCCTGTGCAATGGGTGAGGGAGGGAAGAGTTTCTTGTTACTGGTGAGAGGAACATGAGGCTTTGTAACGACATATGTGGTGACGGTGGTGGTGTGGTGGGTGCGGATGTGGCTGCCAACGTCTTCGGTGATTCCCATGTCGGGGATGGTAACGATGTTCTTTGTGATTATTTTCTTAAAAGAATAAATAATTATACTAGAAAAAAAAACGTCAATCTTACAAGTTAAGCAGTTTATGATTATGAATTCAATATAGTCCTAAATGGTGAAAATAAATTTAACATGAATTAACTACCTTCAGTTGTTCAATCACATTCTTATAAAGTGACAAACATTTAGATGCAAACCTATTACCATTCCGTCAAATCCTTCTCTAAGCACTAAACGTGAATATATCTTTTTGTGTGAACGCTTCAATATAAGTTTCATTGTTTAGTTGTTGATATTTTCAAGTAAGAGACTTGGGACAGGCATATTGATGATACAGATAAAACCAAGCTTGAATAGAACGACAAATGGAAAAATGCAAGATCATGAGTACCGGAGGAAAGAAGAGGCATGTGATATAGCACTTAGATCATCTCACCCTACGGCAATACACTACCTTCGAGTAAGCAAACCCCGGCAGACCTAGAAGCAGCCATTTTCGTTTTTCAGAAAGATAAGCAGCACAAACGAAACTGCTGTATTTATTTATTCTTTGCTATTGTTTATCAATTTATTTATTGCTGAAATGTGTTTATCTATTTTTTATTCATTTATTTATTTGTTTTCTGACTTTGTAGTATAACCAACTTATTGTCCTCCACATCTGTCACATCTTCACACACACACACACACACACACACACACACACACACACACTGCGTAGTTTAGTGGTTAGCACGCTCGATTCACAGTCAAGAAGGCCGGGTTCGAATCCCGGCGCGGCTAGGCAAATGGGCAGCAAGCCTCTTAAAGTGTAGCCCCTGTTCACCTAGCAGTAAATAGGTACGGGATGTAACTCGAGGGGTTGTGGCCTTGCTTTCCCGGTGTTTGGAGTGTGTTGTGGTCTCAGTCATACCCGAAGATCGGTCTATGAGCTCCGAGCTCGCTCCGTAATGGGGGAGACTGGCTGGTTGACCAGCAGACGACCGAGGTGAATTACACACAGACACACACACACACAAACACACACAGACACACACACACACACACACACACACACACACACACACACACACACACACATGTATTAACGTGGGTGAGTGCAGTTTGGCGGTGCAGTTAATTTCCGTATAACTTTTTATCTTTCTCATCTTTTTCTTCTTTTCCCGCGCTCGTGAGGGATGACTTGTCGATAGGGTTTATTTATTAACTTCTCTATCATAAGAAAAATATATTCAATAAATTTATACATAAACAAAAGCCTCAATAATGTCAATAATTTAATTAATGATAGCATTTCCATCATGTAATTGTTTGCAATTTCAGTATTTCTGGCCTTTATTTTTATATGCAAACCAATTCATTAATACAGTCAGTGTAACGGCAACAGTTGATGTTAAAATGAACATCGGCGGTGCATTCATTGGCAAAATATTCTTAATTCCTTTACCTTTTTTTAATATACTTGAATGTTATTACCATTAATTATTTTATTTCTAATATCATAAGACATCAAAATGTTGAAGTAAGTTTTGCCAAAATTAATAATATATCAATTTCCTTAACATCCAATTCAAGGATCCATATGCATGCTTTTTTTTTTCTCGTTTTTTTCGTTTTTTTTTTTTTTTTTCTTGAACTAGAACTTGGGAAACACTTCGCGATTATGTGTTGCAAGAATTAATTTTCAAAGGAAATGAACATCAGTTAAAAGTCATGAATTTTACTTACGGATGCAGAAGAAGAGAAACATAGGCAGCAACACAGCTTCGCTCGGAGACTCCACATTTGCTAGCACCAGACCCACCTTTCCGCTGTGAGCCGCAAAGCCTGTAGGCAGAGTTACCATATCAAATTAGTGCAGAAGCGGTACATTCGTCCAACACTCGACGTGGATATGATAACAGTTTGGCCTCCCCTACACTCACCATCGGAATTACTGCCCCTCTCTGATTGTCACTTCGTTATGTTACTAGAAAACGACATTTGAAGTCAAGGAGGTGTATAACTTGATTCTTCAGTGGACACAGCGAATGATGATAATACGATTTACAATTATCAGGATAGAGACAAAAGCTATTGCCAGTCATAAATGTATCATAATTTGAAAAGTGTTACAAATATCAAAATTTGTAAGACACAAAAATGAACTCCATTATATCGACCATGCATTACTACACAGACACACACACCCTTCCATCCACTCATCCACCCCCTCCCACACACACACACACAGACACAGACACACAAACACCCACCCACACACACACACACACACGGCCCGGTAGCTCAGTGGTTAGAGCGCTGGCTTCACAAGCCAGATGACCGGGGTTCGATTCCCCGGCCGGGTGGAGATATTTGGGTGTGTCTCCTTTCACGTGTAGCCCCTGTTCACCTAGCAGTGAGTAGGTACGGGATGTAAATCGAGGAGTTGTGACCTTGTTGTCCCGGTGTGTGGTGTGTGCCTGGTCTCAGGCCTATCCGAAGATCGGAAACAATGAGCTCTGAGCTCGTTCCGTAGGGTAACGTCTGGCTGTCTCGTCACAGACTGCAGCAGATCAAACAGTGAATTACACACACACACAGACACAGACACACACACACACACACACAAACAGATCACTAATTCCAAGCCGTCAATATTAAATCAAAATTCCGCTTCACCTAAATTCATACAGTGTTTAGTTCAAATTCAGTTCATTTGTCAAAAAAACACAAATCACAGTTTAATTGGAATGAGGTGCTGCTTACTTCCTGTAAAATCCAATTATCCAATTATGTAAAGCAAACACGTAATTTTTCAGATCACATGCAATAGATGAGGAGGGAGTGCATGCGAATATTAAGCCTGAAAGCTGTAGAGTTACACTAAAAGAATTAAATCTGAATTATGAGAAATAACCGTTCACTAAACCCTGAAAGTATAGCCTCTCCTGCCTTAACAATATTGTAGAAAATGGTAAACTTATGATACATTTTGACCTGCAATTAATTTACCCAAAATGAACGAATATTGCAGGAAGATGTGTATAAGCTTTCCAAATACATGTAACGTAATTTTTCATTAGTTTATCGACTTTTAGAATTCTGGTGTTTCAACTTTCAAGTATTAATTTTTTAATTTTTTTTTTTATTTTACCACTTCAGATGGTGAAATAAATAATGTGAAATTTCATCGAGATTTTAAAACTGAGTCTTTTGCTAATCTCTTCAATGTTGCTTATTCTTTATATCAAATGTTTCAGAACTCCTTTAACTGAAGTAACCGATTTTTTTTTTCTTTTTCTTTTACTTATTCTTTTACAATCACCTCATGTGCTATAAAGGCTTCTATTCTTTGATATTTAATGCAATAAGACTACTGCCAAATAACACATAAACCATTATCCATGAAAGAAAAGAAAAAAAAAGAAAGATAAGAAAGGAGGAAAGAGGGAAAAAAAACATATACGTAGAAAGATAATAAATAAGAAATGAATATATAAGGAAATAGAAATGGGAACTCCAAAATGTACAGTAACATAAGTAAAGTTCCCATAACCAGCACACTCCTTACCCACACTCCTCTATTTGCCCTTGTTCGCCCGCTTGCGTGTGGTTTAGGGCTGTGTTTCCCTCGCCCCTACTTGGTCTCTCCGGGCTTCACATAAAACGCATTTACCGTATTGCACATCACAGATTCCCCGCCAAACCATTCACATTTACTCGTATTTCGCACTTCGGGCCAATTGTGTGAGTTGATAATGGTAGTGTTTTCATAATTACTCACTAAATTGTTAACGTGAGGTGCTGGAGAGAGAGAGAGAAAGAGAGAGAGAGAGTGTGTGTGTGTGTGTGTGTGTGTGTGTGTGTGTGTGTGTGTGTGTGTGTGTGTGTTTCTGTGGAAGGGACAAACTGACACACAGACATACATAGACATACACGATTCCGCTTCTTCATACACACGAGGATAGACAGCACGAGACAGACAGGCATTAAAAAAAAGAAAATACATAAATGAAAAGAGAGAAAAATGAAATCAACCAGATAAATATAAAAAAACAAACAGACAGCTATCTAAGCAAACGCAAACACAAAAACTTTGCAACACATGCTAACAAACAAACAGACAGAGACAGGCAGAAATAAACGCTTAGACAAATATATAAAAAAAGAAGAATAAAAAAGAGGATAGCGAAACAAAAACACCCAGCCAGCCATGCAAACACCAGCACACAGATAGGCTACATACACGGACAGAGAGACGAACAGATGGACACGCACACACAATATAAACTGGAACACCTCCATTCCAGAGTTTGGCATCGGCTTTTCCTCCCCGTGTCGCACCAAAACAATAATGCCCCGAGCTCCTCCCCATTAATGGCATCATACATAAATACAAACAAAAGGTCAGTGTATTTCTCTCATTAAAGCGGCGGGAGTAGAAGCTGAATTTACTCCCTCGGACTATTCGCCTCGTTACCGTAAAGCTGGATAACAACTCATTGCTTTTAATTATGAATACAAATTGCGGTGTTGAGCTTTCCATGGCAATAAAAAGAAATATACTCTTGACGTCGTCCTTGTGTGTGTATGTGTGTGTGTGTGTGTGTGTGTGTTAGGTGCGAGGGTAGGTATACAATGCAAAACACTCGCTAGCACGGTGCTGGTGCATGTACGAATTTGGAAATAAGTGAAGGTGCAAGGCGAATCCGGGTCAACGCGCCAGTCGGGGCGGACTAAACAAGGCAGCCGGCCGCTTTCATGAGATTACGAGGAGAGGGAAGGAAGGTGTAGTTATAAGCTTTCTAGATCTTGGTTGACGGTAGTGGACTAAGAAAGTAGGTCAGACAGGTGTGTACAGCAGACTTTGAGATGGTGGAGGTTGAGGAATGTGAGTGATGATGGATTGAGATATAAATCTCGGAGGAAAGGTTCGTTAGGTCATTAAAGAGAGTTTCCCTATCGGTTATCTAAGGTTGGGCAGGAAGACAGGTTAACGTGTGAATTATAAACGAAGACATGGTTGACACAGAACCGTGGACTGTAGTGGACAGGTGAACTAAAAACGTTCACTCTTAAAGTCTGTCTCTCACTTGAAGGTAAATGAATTCACAAAACAGACATGTTGCGTTGCCAAACGTTTTTAAAGATCGTTTCTGTGGTCAAATTGTCGTACAATTCAACCGAAACTCTACCGTGGGTCAATCTACAGTATCATAAAAACGATGATAAAAAAATTCACACTGCCCACGTGCAATGCTACATATGTATTACCTTATTCTGATGAAAAGATTAACATCAGCATGTTCCTTCCCTCTGCGTCGTGAAGCTCCAATATTCACAAGCTGTTCCTTGATTATAATCACTTAATGACTTAGAATTATACATGACCTTCGCTAGATTTTATTGTTACGATTCAGAATCCGTCTCTGGAGGGCAGTGTATTTAAAAAAAAGCGTTTGTGAGTTAGTCGATAGAATCACAAAACTCTTCACACCTTCCTGCGTTAGACGACACTTTAGAAGTTGAGATGAAGCAGAGGTTGTATTGCTTTGTATACTCGTATCGTAACTCGTGAGTGAGCAGCACATAGTCTCATAGTCTCTACCTGTGGGTACCTAAAAAGTGTTCACCTATTAGAAAATAGAAAAAAAAGTCTGCCAAATAAGTCTGCTTTCCGTGGTCAAGTATTGTTTACCTGTTCTGGTAAGTACATCATTTATGTATTTATCTATTAACGTAAGATGCCTCGTTTTGGAAAAAGAGTAAAATATAACATATGTAGCAAAGTTTTATTTAGTTCTGCCTTTATGGCGCTTGTTTTGATTTTGAGGAGAGACTTCAATGCAACTAATGGTGATAATAAAGCTGTTTGTAGATCACCACTGTCACGGCCCCACGCATATCTGTACTCTTCTTGTTCTAAACTATGAAGTACACAAGCTGCAGTATTGTTGGTGCTACAAGGTTTTACGATTCAATTCGTACACTTATCTGTTATTGTTATAGTGTTGGCGAAAATACTAAATAGGTCAACTGAATGCTTGGCAATTCTCGCTGGAGAATGCGCAGGAATTATGTTGTTCTTTGGGGATGCATTCCTATTGCTGCAAACCCCAGACCTGTTGCTACACTTAAGCCTCGCCTCATACCGAAACAAAAATTACGCTTTCACCAATGAAGTCTTTGTGTGGAAAGGCAGAGGCTCCAGAGTACGATGTGGCCTTCCCGAAATAGTTTAAAGTGTTCACACACGAAGACTCTCCTCAGGTGCAGCACGCCTTTAAGTGTGAGGCTTACAAAGTGAATGTGGAAGTGCACTACAGACCGTCCTGCATAGAGGGGTGGATTTGTCCTGTGGAACGGTGAACTGCCTAGTCTTAAATAAGAAAAAATAAAGGACTAGCGCTGCCAGAGCTGTAGGGCATTCAAGACAGTAGATACTCGTGAGGCTTATCCTGCAGGATTAGGGGCTTGATGAGGATTAGGGACTTGATGAGAAGAGGCGAGGTAATGCACGTCAAGTAGATCAGGTGATGTTTCTCCACCACCTGTGTAAACGAAGTGAAACAACAAGACTCGGGTAGCGGAGGGCAAGTTAAAGTGCACGGAGTCTACCTGAACAAAGCAGTATTGTGTGTTAATGTGCCACGGGAGTGGGCTGCCTTGGGAGCGTCATCCATACATAATGTGATGCCTCAATACGGTCAGACTGTGTGCCTCACCTGTGCTATATTATTCGACAAACGGAAGAAGCTAATGGTATTATAGTCTCCCACAATACCATTCTGATATTGTAGGATCTCTTTAGCTCGTCAATAATTAAGTTAAGAAGAAAAGAAAACTGGCGCATTTGGTAACACACGTATTCTCAGGAAAAGCAGTAATGTTATCAATATAATGATAGAGATGGGTCTTGATAATCTCATGAACTGTGAGCGACAATCCCGAGAACTTACTTCATGACTCACTCCGCGACACACCCAGCTCGCCGCACTGATGTATGTACAAGGCAAGCTTCCTCACCGAAATCAAGGGGCCACCGCAGGGCTCGTAGCGGGAACAGCTTAATCGATTCCTTGGCTACCAGCTCGTTCTGAAAAGGATGTCTGTTAGTGAAGAAGCTGGCCCAAGGGCACCCCAGCGGCGCAGGCGGCAAGGCTATTCCCATCACACACACACACACACACACACACACATACACACACACACACACACACACACACACACACACACACACACACACACACACACACACACACACACACACCCGGTAGCTCAGTGGTTAGAGCGCTGGCTTCACAAGCCAGAGGACCGGGATTCGATTCCCCGGCCGGGTGGAGATATTTGGGTGTATCTCCTTTCACGTGTAGCCTCTATTCACCTAGCAGTGAGTAGGTACGGGATGTAAATCGAGGAGTTGTGACCTTGTTGTCCCGGTGTGTGGTGTGTGCCTGGTCTCAGGCCTATCCGAAGATCGGAAATAATGAGCTCTGAGCTCGTTCAGTAGGGTAACGTCTGGCTGTCTCGTCAGAGACTGCAGCAGATCAAACAGTGAAACACACACACACACACACACACACACACACACACACACACACACACACACACACACACACACACACACACACACACACACACACACACACACACACACACACACACACACACACCGCGTAGTGTAGTGGTTAGCATGCTCGGCTCACAACCGAAAAGGCCCGGGTTCGAATCCCGGGTGCGGCGAGGCAAATAATGTGTTAAAGTCCCTGTTCACCGAGCAGCAAGTAGGTACAGGATGTAACTCGAGGGGTTGTGGCCTCGCTTTCCAGGTGTATGGAGTGTACTGTGGTCTCAGTCCTATCCGAAGATCGGTCTATGAGCTCTGAGCTTGCTCTGTAATGGGGAAGGCTGGCTGGGTGACCTGTAGACGACCGTGGTGAAGTACACACACACACACACACACACACACACACACACACACATAAACACACATTCTTACAAATTTTGCTATAATTATAATGTGTCTAGAAACTGTTTATTTATTTATTTTATTTTTTTTACGTAAGTATCACGAAGGCGTTTACTTTGACTAAATGATATACGTAATCTTACCGTATTCTCATTTCATTTTCCTCTCTATTTGTTAGTATGTTCGTATAACTCCATTTTTGCTGTACCATTTAGTCTACCTCGTGTCCGTCTGTCCATCCGTCTGAACATTTTATGTAAACCTTTATTTAGACATCTTGCACTATGAGAGAGAGAGAGAGAGAGAGAGAGAGAGAGAGAGAGAGAGAGAGAGAGAGAGAGAGAGAGAGAGAGAGAGAGAGAGAGAGAGAGAAATATTCAAATTATAAATAAAGCAGTAGGAATGATGATAAATGATGCCCTACAAAATTCCTGCTTTTTGACAAATTGAATTCGCAAGTGTCGTACTTAATTGACAATGAAGTTACATAATGCTGAAGTAGGTTTGCTTGCCCCTGAGAAAGCCACCTCTTTCTTTGATATCAACAATAATTTGAATAAATGGAGTAATGTACTGTTTTAATTTAATTGGAGAGTCTTGTAGTGGATTTCTCTACATCTTAATGAATAATTTACATAATATATCAAATGACATTCATGGATGAAGCTGATATCAAAGTAAAAGTTACCTCTTTGGCTCTAGAGTTAGTTTTATCTTTATAAATCTATTTGTATATGTAATTTATTTAAAGATATGGTTATTCACGAATGCCCTCTGTAAACCTTTACTCAAATCATAAATATCTTAAAGAGATCACTGAGGACAATGCAGGATTTCCATGATAACACTAAAGAAATATACATACTTCTCAAAATTCATTAGGTAGAGTGATGATTCCATTCATCCCACGCCAAATAACCTTCCGTCATTATTCTCTCTCCAAAGCATCAACATTTATTTGACGTGAATAGCGTAATGTAAACTGAAACCACAATTTCTCTTAAAAGTATTACAGTCAATAAAAACGTTATTTATTACACGCCGCGTAGGCCTCTATAACAGGAGAGCTTTATTTCCCAGCGTCGCTGTATTGTCATAATTTCCTTGTTATTGTTGAGTGATAGTCCTGCTTTTGCCTAAATGTTTTCTGCGAAAGTTTCATTTTGTTATTGTTTACTCTCCACGTCTCTCACTTTCAGGTCAGATTGTGCAAGTTGTTAAAGTCAACAAGTCCCATGACATTTTGTTTATATTCTGCGCTGCATTATTTGATATCTTTGTAAGTGCCATTCAGTCAATGTTGATAAATTCTTTTAAAGATGCACACAATGAAAATGTGCGTTCACTTTCACTGCAAATTTCATAAACTGCACTTAGTGACTTTGAAATTTCTTTGATATGATTGACAGTTTTCACAATTCATTACCGCAACGTATTTTATGAATCTCTTTAATAACTTATCAAGTGATATAAATGGGATAGATAATTCATGGGCTTGCAGATTATTAATTAAATTAGCTATGTCAATGAAACATGTCATGACTACTCCAACTAATGTGCAGTTTTACACTAGAGAATGTTTCGTAATATCTTGACACCTCAAACAACTGATGTTTATGCCATAGGTAAGTTACCAAGTTAAACATGACGTTGATCTAACATTGCAGCATGACATGACTCTATAGAAATATGTCAAGACTTCACACTAGAGTGCATTTCATAAAGTTATCTGGCGACTCGGTAATGCGTATATATATAGACAATATGATAACGTATATATGCTTGTAGTTGATAAGTCAATTAATGTCATGGCTCTACAGAAACATGTAATATATTAAATCCAGAGAAACTGCCCGTTTTAACCTCTATAATGAACGATGAATATGACTTAAGATAGTTACGTGTGTACCGTAAAGTAATTATATATATATATATATATATATATATATATATATATATATATATATATATATATATATATATATATATATATATATATATATATATATATATATATATATATATATATATATATATATATATATATATATATATATATATATATATATATATATATATATATATATATATATATATATATATATATATATATATATATATATATATATATATATATATATATATATATATATATATATATATATATATATATATATATATATATATATATATATATATATATATATATATATATATATATATATATATATATATATATATATATATATATATATATATATATATATATATATATATATATATATATATATATATATATATATATATATATATATATATATATATATATATATATATATATATATATATATATATATATATATATATATATATATATATATATATATATATATATATTTTTTTTTTTTTTTTTTTACGCAAAAGGGAAAACTTACAAAAGGCAAAAAGAAATGAAAAGATGGCCCACTAAATTACCAGATCCCTTAGAGTTAGAAAGGATTATCCAAAAGTAAGGGACAAATATCTTGATACCTCCCTCTTAAGAGAAATCAGTTCGTAGGAAGAGGGAAATACAGAAGCAGGCAGGGAGTTTCAGTTTAACAGAGGAAGGTATGAATGATTGTGAGTACTGGTTAATTCTTGTATTAGAGAGTTGGACAGAATAAGGGTGAAAGGAAGAAGAAAGCCTTGTGCAATGAGGCCACAGGAGGACGGGAGGCATACAGTTAGCAAGATTAGTAAAGCAGTTTGCATGAAAATAGTGATAAAAGATAGCAAGAGATGCAACATTCCGGCGCTGAGAAAGAGGCTGAAGACAGTCAGTCAGAGGAGGGGAGTTGATGATACGATAAGCTTTTGATTCCACCCTATCTAACATAAGTGTTTGAGTGGAATCCCCCAAATATGCGAAAAGTAATTAGTTACAAATATATCGTCAGAGTTTCTAGTTTGTGAGACAAAGAGTTTGTTGGTGTAGACTGGAGAGAGAGAGAGAGAGAGAGAGAGAGAGAGAGAGAGAGAGAGAGAGAGAGAGAGAGAGAGAGAGAGAGAGAGAGAGAGAGAGAGAGAGAGAGAGAGAGAGAGAGAGAGAGAGAGAGAGAGAGAGAGAGAGAGAGAGAGAGAGAGACAGACAGACAGACAGACAGACAGACAGACAGACAGACAGACAGACAGACAGACAGACAGACAGACAGACAGAGTACACATAATGTCCCTGGAACTGGTCCCCTGGGTCGACTCCGCCTCATTCAGTCCCTCTTCCCCTGCTTGCTACCTCCTCGAATGATTCCCGGCTGCATTAAAAACATAAAAAAAAACAGAAAATGAGGGAAGCTGCAACAAGTCATCAGATCTACACGTAGCAGTCCCTGTATGAACATACCTACCTATTTTCACCTGTCGTCCCTATCCATATATTTGTCTAATCTTTTAAAGCTTGACTTGACTTAGCACTAATAACCTTATTACTGATTACGTTCTATTTAAAGAACCAGTTCCTTCCCATTTCTTTCTTGAACCAAAATTTTTCGAGCCTGGATCCATTATTTTTGTTTCTATCCTGGCTACTGTTCCTAAGAACTTTCCTTATGTATCCTTTGTTATAACCCCTATACCACCTGAAGACTTCAATCTGGTCCCCTCTTAATCTATGTCTCTCTGAGGAGTGCGAATTTAATAGTTTCAATCTCGTTTCATAGAGTATATCCCTCATTCTTATATCCTTTTAGTAATCTTCCTTTGCATTGATTCTAATAGACCTATATTCATTCTATAATGTGGGGACCAGGACTGTACAGCATAATCTAGATGAGATCAAACCAGCGTTAAATATAACTTTGATATTACTTCGAAACTTTTTTATATTACAGTAAGTGTTATTTCTTTGTGAAGCCGTGTAGGAACAATAGTAAGTGATAAATAAATTTTGTTTGTATTTCTCAGTGAAAAAAAATGTATAGGAAACAGCAATACAGTGGCTATAAGTGTTACTTTTTAAAGATACATGGCAACTCACCCGCTTCATGAGGATTTTTTTTTTTTTTTACCTGTAGCGTCCCTATAGATTATACGATATTCTTTCAAAGTGATGTCATATTGTATTTTGTTCCGTGTAATTTGCCTTTTTATATATTTGTGTTTGTACTCTTGTTCTGATGATGGGGGCTCCGTATTGTAATCCGGACGACACTGTATTGAGCTGCATTGCCAGCACTGAATAAATATCATGTCATGAACGTCATCACATGAATATCATGACGGAACATTCGATGTTACTGAATGAGAAAGGAATCTTTACTGTACGAGTAACAAAAAAATACAATTTGGCATTCAGCTGATTGAAGAGGCAGGATGTCAACTGTTGAGTGGTGAGACATAAGTGTTGAGCGAGTTACTCTTCCAGTGAATTATAATTATCATGTACATTTAAAAAGTAGCATCTAACAAACATTGTATTATCGTGCTACCTGTTCATTTTCCTCACTGACACAAACAAAAATCTAATTTGTCACTTGCTACCTGTTTCCAATAATGCTTTCAGTACATATATTGTACACAAAAGCATGATTACTTCATGCCACACGGTACCACTCGATTATAAATCGAGCTGTGGTGGAGGGAGCTGCGAAGGGGGAGGATCACCGATTTATATATAACCTCCTGTTATATACAAATTTCACGTTAATTTCTCTTAAAATAAAGCAAAATACAGCATATACAGAGTATTTTCGACTTGAAATTACGTGAACTATCAAATCCCAAAGTATGTAAAGCTAAAAGGAAACACTGTATGCACACATCTTTTTACGTCAGTCATAGGTACATATGAATACACAAGCATATACACAAAACCATAGCAAAAAACACATAGCCAACTCTTTCTCCTCTTCTTTCTCCTTTTCGTTTTGCTTTTCCTTCTCGTACTCCATCTCCATCTCTTCTTCCTCCTTTTCTTCCGCAATCGACACGCTCCAAAAATTGTTACCGCCATTGTTAGCTCAACGGAAGCCGCGATAACCGAGTCAGTGGTGCAGTCAGTCACCATTGGCAAGTGTTGAGTCGTGCACTGACAGCGGCAAGCACGTTCATGCTCCATTCCCCCTTCCCGGCGCCTTCCCCTCCCTCCCTCCCAGCCAGCATGGAAGAACTGGGGAGATGAGAGAGAGAGAGAGAGAGAGAGAGAGAGAGAGAGAGAGAGAGAGAGAGAAGGAAAATAGCTACATTCACTGACCTAAATACGTAGAGAGAGAGAGAGAGAGAGAGAGAGAGAGAGAGAGAGAGAGAGAGAGAGAGAGAGAGAGAGAGAGAGAGAGAGAGAGAGAGAGAGAGAGAGAGAGAGAGAGAGAGAGAGACGAATGAAGTATCAAAGCATAATACATATCAACAAAGATGAAACTGAAATATAATGATAAGTAGATAAAAAAAAATTGAGAAGAGAGACGGGAGCGGAATATTACAAAGAGAAGGAAGCGACGAAGAACGAGGAAGAGGAAGAGTAAGAGGAGGAGGAGTAGGCAAAGCTACTTCCCATGTACCAATGAGGACGGTGAGGAATGAGGAAGGTTACAAGAGCGCACCGCCGCCGACTTCTGCTCGGGATACAAATGCGATTGTAAACCTCCTTGTGAGTTCAAAGTAAGACGAAGGCATTTACTGGAGGTCTTGTTTGCTCTTGTTCCAACTTCATGACCTCTTAACTCTCCGTGTTCCCTCGTGTGAGTGTGTGTGTGTGTGTGTGTGTGTGTGTGTGTGTGTGTGTGTGTGTGTGTGTGTGTGTGTGTGTGTGTGTGTGTGTCTTTCCATGTGTCTCTGTCGGCTTGTTTATTTGGCTGTTTCTCTGTCTGTTTGTCAGGCTGGCTGTCGCACGCACCCAAACTCTCTTTTTCTCTCGTTATTGTTACTGTTGTTGTTCTTGTTTTTGTTATTATCGTTTCTGAATGATTAACGACGCCAAAGACAATAAATCAGAACACCATACTTATATTATTACTTACATATGCCCCTCAGTTCCCAGTTTTTATTAGTTTTTGAGCAGTTTCTTTTTTCCTAGAGAATGTTTATAAGTCAAAGACAAAACATGTTTTTATGTTCTACCAGCTTAGATATCATAAACTTTCTTTCGGATAATTTTCCATTACAGTAAAAAGTTATCATACCAAAACACCAAGCCGACAATGCAAATATTCACTGTAACTACGATATCTGCTAGCCAGAAAACTCGCCAATGGTGATCTTATAAGTGGTAACATATGATGAACTACTGGAAAAACTGTGAGCCTTATCGAAATAAAGAAAATACCATCTATATTTTACTTGTATCTTTCTAAGAATTACTTCAAAAGAATAAACAAATAGACTATTTTTCTTATGCAAAAGGGGAAAACAGGCAAGAAGAAAAAAAAAATGCTATTAAAGATAAAGCCCACTCTGTCTGAAAGTATCATATAGATTTTATTATTTTTTTTTTCAATAATTGCTTGATGATGTTTGACCGCACTGACTGCAATATAGTATAGTGAAGAAACTATTGAGGAACTAAGCAAAAAAAGTAACAGAATGACAAAGAGACAGATGAATAAACAAACATGGGTCGTAAAACTAATCAGGAGAAGTTTGTTCTTCTCTCTCTCTCTCTCTCTCTCTCTCTCTCTCTCTCTCTCTCTCTCTCTCTCTCTCTCGTGACCAAAGTCTCATGATATCGTGAAATCGCTGGGTGCGCACACACACAAACACACACACACACATACAAACACACACACACACACACACACACACACACACACACACACACACACACACACACACACACGGTGCCTTCCTTCTTTTTCCGCAATGTGACTTGTTTTTGGGTTAAGCGGGACGCGAGCCAATCAGAAGCCTCCATTTGGTCATCTCCGCTGTGCCATGTAGCGGAAACGTGATGCAACTCTCTCTCTCTCTCTCTCTCTCTCTCTCTCTCTCTGACTGACCGTGACAACTCAACGCTATCTATGCTTATCTGGTGGAATTCAGACACACACACACACACACACACACACACACACACACACACACACACACACACACACAAACACATCAATACAGAAGGCATGAAATATTCGTAATGTAATCATAGTGTATGTTGCTTTGCTGCGTTAAAAGTTTAACTCAGAGGAGGAAGAGGATGAGGAATAGAAGAACCGAAATAGAAGCGAGTGGTTCAAATTTTCAACATCTTATTTCTCGTCCTCTTGTTTTTTTTTTCTTATTTTTCTCTATTTCTTCCTCCTTCTCTTCTTTCCTATTCTTATCCCCCTCCTCATCCTCCACTACCACCACCACCACCGCAACCACCACCATATCCCCGAGGAGAAAGGTACTTAATGCAGTCATAATTTGAATAAAATCGGAAGTTACGTAGTCTTTACTTAATTATACAGCGGTCGTGCACCTGCTTTGGGAGAGACTTGGTGCAATTACCTGGTGGTTTAAGGGCGACTCCCGGGGGCTGGTCTGTCGCCGGCCACTCTCGAAAACGTCGGAGAATTTTCAGCACGTGTATCTAATTTAGCTAATTTATTAATAAGGGAGCAGAAGGGTGGAAGTCAGCAGAGAATGAAACACTATGATTAATGGACCTCCCTTGTGCATTATGTACAAGGAAGTACTACCCGACTATACTTACGAACGTACAGTCGACTACATTAATAAGATTCCTGCCACTCCTGCTCCATCTGTTCACTAGCCACCGTGTGTTACTTTCTAGCAGACGACGGTTGTTCTTCTTTTGTTGAAACACCTAATTGCTAAGTCTTAAATTCATATGTACGTAAGTATTACACACACACACACACACACACACACACACACACACACACACACACATATACAGTAACATATATAGTCCAATATATGTATGAGAAAAAAAAATGTGAGAGAGAGAGAGAGAGAGAGAGAGAGAGAGAGAGAGAGAGAGAGAGAGAGAGAGAGAGAGAGAGAGAGAGAGAGAGAGAGAGAGAGAGAGAGAGAGAGAGAGAGAGAGAGAGAGAGAGAGAGAGAGAGAGAGAGAGAGAGAGAGAGAGAGAGAGAGAGAGAGAGAGAGAGAGAGAGAGAGAGAGAGAGAGAGAGAGAGAGAGAGAGAGAGAGAGAGAGAGAGAGAGAGTGTGTGTGTGTGTGTGTATGTGTGTGTGTGTGTGTGACCGTTCTTTTTTTTTTTTGGAGGGGGGTGTATGTGTGTGCATTGATTGTCATCCAAATTCTACTTCAATAACTTTCCGTTCATTTGCTTGATCTTTCTAATAAGTCGAAGAACAATAATTTTGGGACAAAATCCGAATGGAGATGGAAATATCCGTGGTTAATTTTGTCGTTGGGAAATAGAAAACATCGTGCAAGAAGAAGAACAACAACAACAACAACAACAACAACAACAACAAAAAGCAAGAACAAGAACAAGAACAAGAAAAACAAGAACAGATACAAGAATAACAACTACAAGAACAAAAACCAGAATAACAAGAACAAGAACGAGACCAACAACAACAAGAACAAGAAGAAGAACAACAAGGACAAGAACAAGAAGAACAACAATAAAAATCTAGAACAACAATAACAACAACAATAATGCCACCAATACCACAACCACCGCCGCCACCACCACTAACAACAAGAACAGCAACAAAAGCACACGACAAAAACAAACGAAGCTCAAAATGAATAACAGGTATAAAGGAGAAAGACGAGAGAGAAGGAAAGAACGAGAAGGAGAGAGAAGGGGAAGGAGAAGACGTAGAAGTCCTGATCAGCACCACATACTAGGTTTCGTCATCACACCAGGCAGACCTTAGGTTTGTATAGGGGCACCTCAATAACATCCAGATGACGCAAATGGTAGCTACTAGGGTTCCCAAAGATATTTTTTATACACTTTTATGGTCACAGTAATAGATTAACGAGTATTTTGCGTCACGGGTGAGAAAAACATACCAATATGAATCATTACCGCGTTAGAGTAATCTATTTTTCCTTTTCTTGTAAACCAGTTGGCCTTAATCAAAATGTACATCAGCGCAGTACACAGCAAGAGTTTTGTCTATGATGCATTCTGTCAGTGAATTCCCTTCTGTCATATTGAACGTGTACTTTCTTTAGCATCATTCAAGAACTTCTCAAACATCCTCCATACTATTTTTCTTAATATGTTGCCTTTTTAGTGTTACTCCTTCTCTTTCCTCACTTTTCCTTCTCTAGTCAAATGAAAAAAATAATACATTTTTACTTAAAATAAAAAACAGCCATTCCAGTAAGTAAAGGAAATATTGTGATAGTCATATGCTGACATAATCACACACAGAGATTAAAAATTTTGTGAATAATATGACATGCAATTTTATGGCCCGTGTTATCTACAAACAAGATTTCTCAGTTAATAATACCAAATTACCTTCTCGTCTGGGCAGACATTTTGTACTGTTCAAAGACATGTTTCTTGGTATAGACATCTTTACACTGACAGACGCTCCTTTATGACAAGACAGCGGAATTCTAGTTGATAATGAGTTTGGTGTGATGGATTTGAAACAAACTTCGTTAAACTCATTATCAACTAGAATTCAGCTGCATTGGTCTTAATTCCAAATCTTCCAGCGCATGACATATAATAACCGAACACAAATATAAAAGCAGTGAGCGGGTTAGGTTTGAGAAAGTCCTGAAAGTAACGAGTCGTGTTAGGATTATAAAGTGTTGTTCTGATCGAATGAGCTAAAGGGTCATTTTCCATTGAGTTTCTTTTCTCCACTTAGTAAAGAAAACTTTAAGTTGTTTGCTTAAGGACTTTACAAGATTAGCAGAGACACGGTTGTCATGAAACCGGTAAGTTGCCATGTATGTTTAAAAAGTAGGACTAAATATCCATCGTATTGCTGTGTCTCTGGAACATTTTCTTAACTCACACAAACAAAACAATAATATGTTAATTGCTATCTGTTTTCTAAAAGGCTTTCACTGTACACATTTTACATAGCAAAATATGATATAATACCACACCTCACCACTGGAGTATGTAGCGAGCGGAGGAGGAGAGAGGGGGGGTTGGGAAGGTCCAATCAGAGGGAGAGATTCCCACTATGCAAAACTTGTTAATTTTTCGCAAAATAAAGCAAAACACATATGTGTGTAAAGTGTTTTCGTTCCAAAACTACTTGAACTCATGAGACATCCTGTATACCAAGCTATCTATACATCTATCTATATGTCTATCTATTTATCTACTTTTCCATCTATCTATCTATCAATCTAACTATCTATCTATCTATCTATTTCTATCTATCTATCTATATATCTATTATCTACCTACTCATCTATCTCCTCTCTTCTTGTTTATTTGTTTCAGCATACTGTCAATGAATTTATTCCCGTCCATTTCTTTGCACAGACTAAGGAGTATATTTCATCGTCTCACACTTGATTGGTTCGAAATAGTTTTCTTCATATCTGAAAATGGGTGTCTTTGCACAAACATATAAATGAGCAGAGTAATGATAACGTTGTATTATTCATGACGTATGCCTTAACCTTCTCCACGTAATGTCAAACATACGTGTTTGTTCTTGTGGGTTCAGACTTCGTTTGTATCGAGAAGGATTTTTTCACAACAGATTACAATTCAGTGTTTATATCAAAGAGAAATGACTAGGAATATTTATTAGTTAGAGTCAGCACGTCAGTTGTTTAAGTTTTGTGAATAGAAAGTCTGCTTACGTATTATAAAGCATCACAGCAATGACCTTCACCTCACCTCACAGACATTGGTGACTATGCAGATCACCACTATTATCATGTAAAATTGTTATGAATATGCCGATTAATCTGATCCAGGTAAAGATCTCGGGAGTAATGCTTTGCTTGCAGCCAGAATATTAGAAATGCGTATTTGATATGTACGGAAATGTAGTACCTCATACTGTCTTTAGTTCTACTACTACTACTACTACTACTACTACTATTACTACTATTACTACTATTACTACTACTACTACTACTACTACTACTACTACTACTACTACTACTACTACTACTTCTACTACTACTACTACAACTATTACTAATACTACTGCTTCTATTAATACTATTACTACTGCTGCTGCTACTACTACTACTACTACTACTACTACTACTACTACTACTAGTACTACTACTACTACTACTACTACTACTTTTACTACTGCTGTCACTAGCTGCAACTTCTGCTACTACTACGAAATTCCAATACAACAACAACAACAACAACAACAACAACAACAACAACAACAACAATAGTAACAACAACAACGATAGCAAATTTAACAATAACAACAATAACTATAAAAATGACAACCACCACTACCACTACCACTTCAACTACTACTAACGCCACCAGTAACGTTACTGACTTAAACAAGAATTGACATCTGGTGAGGCTCACAGAGCGCACAGATGCTAACCAGTCTGAGAGGAGAGCCATGAGGGCAAAGGGCATTGCGGCAGACAATGAACAGGAAGCGCGGAGACACCCGCCATCTTTCTGCTTTTCTTGGAAGTCACACTAAGTACAAGTGGCACTGCGGTTTCTAGTGCGAATGTGTCAAGTGTTGTGCTCATGTGAAAGCGGAGAGATTTTGACTGTTGGAAGCTTGAGGTGCATCATGTGATATACATGTTAGCGTTTCTTGTTTTTTTTTTTTTATTATTTTATTCTTGGATTATTATGATCAGTCGTTGATGATATTTAACTGACGACAATAAAACATACTAGTTAAATATATGGTACTAAAAATTGAACGGGTCCTTTTCCTCCATTTTATTTATGTACTTAACTGGTTTCTTCAACACATGAAACAAAATATAAGAGTGAACTTGTGAAGACCGCTACACAAATGAGGTTAATTTGGTTGTGAAGAAAGTAATGTAACCGTGATCTCACCCAATCAAGGAATTTCCACTATCGTGATAACATGTGTAGACCACCGAGGAGATCCCGCAGTGCTAATGATTATAATCTTTCCATGAACGAGAGAAAGCACAATGTAACAATCTGGATTCAGCGTTCCTGGGTACGTACAGTACGGACACATCAAAACATTGGGAGGAACGCCCGTGTTGCGGATTTCTAGGACAATCGACGGTGCAGACCTTTTGTGCAATTTTGAATGTTTTTTTTTTCCCTCGAAGTAAGAAAGGAGAACTGTTATAACTTTTTTATTTCTTTCATTATTCTAGAATGATCAGTTTAATAAAGAGTGAAAAGGTAATCAAACGGTAGCATAGAGATAGAAAAAAATATTTTACATTACAATTTTGTAAGAAAAAACCACGAAAACGATAATTTGTCACCATTCTCATATATTTTGATAAACGTTAAAAATAAAACACATGTCTACATATACAGAGAGAAAGTTCCTGTTATGAGTAAACAATGCCGATGCCTATCTTCAACGACGACCTTTATCTTAGAAGTGTTAGTCTTTGTTATGTTTGCATTTCCCAAACGTCCATCTTTTTAATTAAAAGTGGAGTCTAAACACTTGAAAAAAGAAATCTTAATAAGCAGCAAGTGGTGTTGAAGCAAGTTAAGGTAGTCAGGAACGGCGATCGGAAGACCCAGCCAGATAGTAAAGCACACCCGGAAACGAACAGGATTTCTCATTTACCATTAACATCACGGAAATTGGATGGTGCTCTCCTGCATTTTGCTTTCAAGGGTAGCATTAGCAATTCCGCTCCACCAGTTCCTGCACCTTTAGATAGGTCACCTAATTTAATACTGCCACCACTGCTATTACTACCACCATCGATCTCACACCCACACCACCACCACTACCACCTCCACCACCACCGCCACTACTACCACGACTATATAGCGCCACCTGTCCAAAATCAAAGTGTCACCAAAGTAGATGAGGAACCAATTAAACAACACGACAACTTGACACCCTCCTTCCACACACACACACACACACACACACACACACACACACACACACACACACACACACACACACACACACACACACACACACACACACACACACACACACACACACACACACACACACACACACACACACACACACAAACACACACACACACAAGGAGCAGCAACATCTCCAATTCACATGCAAATGGTGGGTCAACACACCGACTAAGCGTATATTACACTGCCTCCTACCTAGCTGCACACTCAAAGGTCACACACACACACACACACACACACACACACACACACACCGCGTAGTGTAGTGGTTAGCACGCTCGACTCACAATCGAGAGGGCCGGGTACGAGTCCCGGTAAGCGGCGAGGCAAATGGGCAAGCCTCTTAATGTGTGGCCCCTGTTCACCTAGCAGTAAATAGGTACGGGATATAACTCGAGGGGTTGTGGCCTAGCTTTCCCGGTGTGTGTTGTGTGTTGATGTGGTCTCAGCCCTATCCGAAGATCGGTCGGTCTATGAGCTCTGAGCTCGTTCCGAAATGGGGGAGACTGGCTGGGTGACCAGCAGGCGACTGTGGTGGTGAGTTACACACACACACACACACACACACACACACACACACACAGAGAGAGAGAGAGAGAGAGAGAGGAGAATGAAAGGAAGGGGGGAGAGCTACTGAGGCGTGGCTAGGAGGGTGAGAAGGAGAGAGAGAGAGAGAGAGAGAGAGAGAGAGAGAGAGAGAGAGAGAGAGAGAGAGAGAGAGAGAGAGAGAGAGAAAGCGAAGGGGAAAGGGAGAACGCAGGTGAATAATCAAGTACAGGAATATGTGGGAAGCGAGAGTGGAGGCGCGGCGCGTAGGAGTGTGTGAGAGTGATTACTGTGCCACGTGGGGCTGACTTATTTGAGGGGGAATGAAGCAGGAGGGAGAAACAGAGACATAGAGAGAAAAGAGTAACCAGCACAAATACAAGTAGATCAGAGCGTTATTACTCGATGGAGAAGCTGTTTGCTCAAGGAATATGGGCGCTGAATGAGCCGAGGTTGGAGAGATAGAACTTGTTTGAAGTGCGTGGCTAGTATAAAGAAGAGGGAATGACGAGGGAAGAAAAGAGCAAATTGCCTGTTAAGAGAGAGAGAGAGAGAGAGAGAGAGAGAGAGAGAGAGAGAGCGTGTATGAAAATATATGAGACTTTGGTGTTCCTCAGGGGTAGTCTCCATAAATCTCTTCCCACGACATTCTCCACAAGGACACACTGCCTCCCTCCCCTCTGCTGCTCTCCCAGTCTTTGCTCTCTCAAGTCACACTACTCCCCACCCACCACATTCTACTCCACCATCGTTCTTTCCACTACTATCCTTCCAACTCTCACTATTTCCCACTTACTCTTCCCACCACATCCCGACACTAATCGCCTTCCCCAGATCTTTATTTTCCAACTGTCTCTCCAATAGTCTCCACCACACTGCATCCCACAATAATGCAGTTCTCTTTACCACTACTCTCTCAACTCTCCGTCCTTCTACCATCACCACTGCATCCCTTTTCTCCCATATACAAGCTATAAGCACCTCAACTCACACTGTGTCTCCTCCTACCATCCTCACTGCTTCCCATCACTGCTCTCCTCACCGCGGCCCTCAGTCCCTCCTCACCTCCCTAACACCAAGGCGTGACATAATGTGTTTATTCATGATGGAAAACAGACAGAGAAATCGACCGGTTCGGCAGTAAATGGCACACAAATTATAGATAATATGCATCATCTTTTTTTTTTCTCTCTCTCTTTTTTCTCTCACTCTTTCATTTTTTCCCGTTCTGTTTTCGGATAGTGTTTTGTAATTATCGTATTTTGTATTATTACCCCCATGGCAGATTTTTCAAATTATCTTTTTATTGTTTTATATTTTTTATGGATTCTTTTTTTTCTGTTTTTCCGTGTTTGCAAATTATTTGTATTTCGTTGTTATATTTATTTGTTTTGGTGTATCTTTTTCTTTTTTTAGGTGATGGATTTATCATTCGTGTTTTTTCTTTTTATATTTTCCTTCGTGATATTGATATTTTTGTTGTTCTTATTTTTCTTCCTCTTATCTAAATTAATTAACTACTACATACTAGAATAGATCATTGTTCTCATTCTTGTTCTTGATCTTGTTCTTCTTTTTCTTCTTATTCTTCTTGTTTTTCTTTTTTATCTCTTCTTCTTCTTGCTCTTTAAACCCAATCTTACACTAGTATGTAACTTACTTATAAAGTAAGAATATGTAATTATTAGTTTTTCAAGTTCACCAGAACTTGTGTGAAACGCGAAGTCGAATTGTGCTTTTCGTGTCTTCCGTTGCATTCATCTCCTTTCCTTTGATTACTGAGCCTGTGGTGGGGTTTCTGGTGGTGGTGGTGGTGGTGGCTGGAACTACTCGTAATCCTATCACTTTTTCACCACCACTAACTGTAGATAACCTCGTTCTCATAGCATAAATTTATATAACTAGTGTTATCAGGCAGTATCTGGTTATGTTCTCACTACATCTCTTTCCCGTTCATGATAAATCCATAATCTTTGCTCAGTAGCTACAGTTATGAAAATGTTAATGAATGATCTAATAACTCCTACTACATGTTCTTAATTAAAAGCAATGGAAGTGAGACGCTGAAACATTTCAGGATACATTTCTGTACTTTTTAAACTTCTTCAAGTACGCGATTACCGATGAACTATAACTATAGTGAGGTGATGAAGATGGAAATGGAGACCTGGCTTGATGTTCAGCCTTAATTTCGATAAAAGGCACGTGGCAGCAGATCTTGGCACATTATTCATTCTTCTTTGATAATCTAATATTGTTGTACTTAGAGAGCGGCAAGATTTGGTGTGCGTATGTAGTGAGGCTCTTTTGATAGTGACTTAAAAATTCACTGCTGTTCTCTCTTCCTTTATGTTATGCTTGTGTGTCCTTTGCCTTGCCTTACTGGACGGTAACAAACATTATATCGTAGGTAATATGAAGGTCTGTTTGTAACTTTCATACAAAACGACATACGTTTTCCTGTTAAGCTTCAGTCTTCGTGAGCCCTTGGCATTATGGAGGTGATTGTCTCTTGTATAGACGTCGGAGTCCGCGGAGTCATTTCTATTTGTTCTCGTATTATCCATGATAAAGAGGTGCCTCGCAGAAAATACCAGAGTCCTCCATCTCCTGAAACTCATCCCTTCATATTTCCTGCCTGGATCATAATTCTTCTCCAGACCTTTGATGTTCAGGCTCGAATCATGTTGTCTTCCTCGTCCTGCCCTAATTTTTCCCCTTCAACAAGTCACGGAAATACTTTATATCATCAGATACTACGCAGTCCAACGAAAATATGTGAAGCAGTTAGGAGGTTTATAATCACTCAGTATTGTGACAATAAATTAGAGTTGAATGAGGTTTTATCAGTCAACTCTCTCTTGTTATAATAAAGCATTGGTGATATATTTATTAGGATTACGTTTTCCTTGCTGAATTTGATATTGTAATGAATCATGAAGACTTTTATAACTTTTGAGGAGTTTGTAAAAGGTCTAAAATCATAATTCCGCAATCCCAAGGTATTAAGGAAAATGTAAATACTCGCTGCAAAAGAAAAGTTTACAAATTTACTGACATTTAAAAAGGAAACAAATTTTAGGCTATTAGAAACTCGTCCCTGCTTGATCTCAAAATATACACACATTATTCTTGCAACAGATAAATATGTAGAAAAAAAAAAGGAAGGAGAAATTAAAAGTGGAGGTGGTGAACAGGAAACACAGCCAGACGCAATGCTGTCTACAATCTTTAACTATTTCAGATTTTACTGGCCTTCTGGATGAGCCAATGAACCTCTATACACGCTGCACTAGTTAGCGAGTAGATGGGAGAGGTGGCGCGTGATGGCCTATGATTGATATCCCTTTTATGGGTATTTTATTTTCTTATTGCATGCTCATTATTCACCATTGCCTGTGTGTTATACTCTTCACTTCTTTCATTCGCAACCATGTGGTATTGTTGTCACTACACTGAATTCCTCATTTGTGGTTAAAATGATTACTAAGCTATTTTTTTTTTTTATTTCGTCCATTTCATCTGTCTGGTTTTATCTTCTCAGTCTTTTGTTTGTTTTGCCATGATAAGGTGAGAGTACTTTAGCGGCAAGCTACTACACTTTACTCTCTGAAGATTATTCCAGTGGTGACGTTGTGTAACTCTCTACTGATCCCTAAACTGATCATATTTTCGATCAAAAAGCATACGTTATCAGGGTTACAATTACTATTTTCAAATCTTAGTGTATTCTATGTCTCACTTTAATCTACTTCGTTACAATTGACATTTACCAGAAAGAGAGAGCCGATGATGAAATGAAATGTCAGAAATATATATTATTTAAATTCCTGGTTTTATACTCGTTTCATGTTTCGCTTTCATCTAATTTGCAACGAGATTTTACAGATGAATGATACACATGTTTGCAACTTAGCAGATATAGCAAAGAAAAACACAAAAGAAATATAAAGCTAATGAAATAATTCTACACCTAATCAAAGTTTTCTGTTTTTTATTCATTGGAATTGATTTTCGGTGTTATTAGTAAGCTCGTACGACTTTTAATGAATCTTTAGTTTCAGTTATAGAGTGTACTGTGACATTTGTTACATCGAAATTGAATTTCTTATCCTCGTGTTGCTAACTCTCTTTTATAATGTTTCATCTGTTAACCTTTATAAGGCAACGACTGACTGAATCTCTATTTTCAGTTATGTAGTGTTATTTAACATTTGTTACATGGAAGTTGAATTTCTTTTCCTCGTGTTACTAACTCACTTTTATATTGATTCATCCAATTATCTTTATAAAGCGACGACTCGAAATTTATGTACGACCAATAATCAATTCAACTTTAGTGCCATTAACTTACACTTCTGAATTAAATTTCTCAGTAATGCATGTCAAGGCAAAAATCCTTAATGATTATTAATCATTCGAATCATCTATATTTCCATGACCCTTCATAATTTTCGCCTATTTTTGGAAAGCACTTCATGTTTCACCATTCATTAACGTTTATGCGTTCATATATAGGGATCAGTTGCATAAATCCAGTTCAGCTATGAATTAATAGTTAATTTACAATACTGATTTCTTTTATGGAATTTGTTGTTACGATCGCGATATTGGTGCAGACCTTATGATAAACAAGATCTCATGAGTGTATGACAGGTGTCGCCATAAGCATCCCGGAGGCATGGATGGTGACGACCGAACGAGCGAGCGAGCGAGCGAGAGAGAGAGAGAGAGAGAGAGAGAGAGAGAGAGAGAGAGAGAGAGAGAGAGAGAGAGAGAGAGAGAGAGAGAGAGAGTCTTAGTATGAATGAGTGAGTGTGTGTGTGTGTGTGTGTGTGTGTGTGTGTGTGTGTGTGTGTGTGTGTGTGTGTGTGTGTGTGTGTGTGCTTAATATTGCACTTCATTATATAGACTGTACAGTAGCAGTAAATTAGATACCTATCAAAACTCAAAATGAATACGGGGCCATGACACAAGATTGATTGACTTAAAAATCTATACATATTTTTAGTTGACCTTTACTTGTAATGATAAACGAAGGTCCTTGTAAAAAAGAAAATAGCCTAGAAGCAATAGTTTCCCTGAATATGGTGGTATCAGATTTTCTTTAAAGGGGAAAGGACGAGAGATAACGATTTCTTTATGACTCTATGTAGGCGATTCAGAAACCTAATTTGCGTACTAATTTGCGTAACCTACTTAAGCCGAGCGCCATTACTGCCACCTACATCTTGGCATGGAAGAAGTTATTAGTTGCCTTGTCTTTCCTTGCCCGTGTGCCTTAAAATCTAGTGACGTTGATTCCTTTTCCTTCTTGTTTACTTGAAGTCCTCTGGCATTGTGTCCGTAGCTCTGTCTGACAGCACTGTTTTTTTTTTTCAGTTATGAGGATTCTCTATGAAAAATCTTCAGGAAATAATGAAAAAGAATAAGCAAGGAAAAATTAGTAATATTTTTGTAATCTCTTTACTGGGAAACTTTTTCTTGATATTTCTATTCTCCACCATAAATATCTGGAATTTTTCAGACACTCATTTCCTTTTATTTTCCCAGCCACAATTTCATAAGAAAATCACCAATAGGAAATACATACAAATATATTTTCTTAATGTCACAACTGTCTATTATTCTTTTTTCCCTATTCACTTTTACCTTTTCAGAAAATCATGTTTGAACTACAATTTTTATAGTACTACACTTCCCCAAGCTGAAAAAGAGGAAATCAAATTCATTCTTTCTATTTCATCTCTGTATATATGCAAACAACTTTTCACAAAGACCTGAAAGTCAACAAAGGGTGCTCGTAGCAAAAAAGTCATAAGCTGTATTCCAAGGTTTATCTAAGGTAACATTACTTCACTCTACAATATCCCTTTATATCCGTCCATACGTAACTCTATACCAGAAATCGACGCACATACATATCTTCTAATCCGCTTTTCCCCCACTGATACTAAATGCTTTTAATCCTTAGTGTAACCTTTAACTTATCCACCAGATGCAGCTGAACATTTCACGTGTTGTCCTGCGGTGCTCAGATTCTTCCGTGTCTTGTTCACACCTGTTTATCTCCCCGAGGTGGTCCCGGGGCAGATATAATGGTGACAGTGATGGAATGGAGGACGGAGGGCGAAGGGAAGACGCACTACGAGGGAAGCAGGAGGTGTAAGAGAAGGAGGAGAAGAAGGAGCTAAAGAAAGAGGAGGGAATGAAAAGAAGGAGAAAAAAGATATGAAAAGGCGTTATCCAATTTAAGAAGGGAAGATTTGGTGAAATACACAAAGAAGCACAAAAGATGAGGAAAATGAGAAAGAGTAAAAGAATAAAAGAATTTATCCATTTCAATAAAAGGGGAAGTAAAGGAGGAGCAGGAAGAGGAAGAAGAAAAGCAGAAGAGGGAAGAGAAGGAGGAGAAGGAAGAGGAGAATGCGAAATAGCACACATTAAAAAAAAAAATAAATAAATATCGCAATAACAAGCAGCATTGGACTTATTGATTCTTACAGGCATGTTTCGTGGAAACTACACTACTTGGTATACCTTAAGAAAAGAAAAAAAACAAGAACAAGTAGTAGAAGTAATAGTAGTAGCGGTAGTAGTAGTAGTAGTAGTAGTAGTAGTAGTAGTAGTAATACCAGTAATAGTAGTAGCAGTAGATGAGGAAGAAGAAGAAAAAAAGAATAAAAAAGAAAAAAGGAAAAAAAGAAAAAAGAAGGAAAGAAGAAAAGAAAAAGAAGCAGAAAAATGAAGAAAGGACAAAAATTACAAGAACGAGACCAAGAACAGGAAAAAAAAGTTAAAAGAATTTGAAAGAGAAACTAATCACATATTTGCTGTTTCACTCTCGGAATGGTAATGGAAAAGGCTACATGATTTTAAAAGCCTCACATTCACTACAGCTTGCAACTGGCAGAGCGATAATAGAATTTGCACTTTGATGTAAGACAGGTGCAACATTTTTTTTCTTATTCTCTCACTCTCACTTTTTATACGTCGACAAGATTAGTTGGTGGCAGGTTAGCTTGGTCTTTTGAGACTCACATGATTGACACTTTAATATTAGATGCCTGACTAGAAGTACTTCTCTGCCGCCGCCAGCTACTTTGTCCCCTTGAAAAGTACGTACTAGTGTTATGCTAAAGAGAGAGAGAGAGAGAGAGAGAGAGAGAGAGAGAGAGAGAGAGAGAGAGAGAGAGAGAGAGAGAGAGAGAGAGAGAGAGAGAGAGAGAGAGAGAGAGAGAGAGAGAGAGAGAGAGAGAGAGAGAGAGAGAGAGAGAGAGAGAGAGAGAGAGAGAGAGAAACTGTACTTAAATATAAACTAGATGACTGGAAATACATATTTATTCTTTGTATTTCAAATTAGTAGGGAGATTTAAAAAAAAAAACAGATGAAGTCACTGCGAGGCTAAAGGTCAACATTGCTAAATGATTATTGCAAATTTATCATTACAAGATATATTGATATTTTGCAGCTCTTCATGTTTTGTTGTTGTATTTTTTTTATTTCATCACCCCCTTACGTATGTGGAAACCTTTCTCTATAACACATACACGCCACTTACAATAATTACACTATTCAGCAGATACACTGATATCTTTTTAAACAAATGTAAGAGAAGAATCATTTAATTTTCTACACCACCTATATAAATGTGTGACAGATGTGTGGGGAAGGGTTAATGGAGGAAGGATGGAGGGCGCACACGTGAGAGGAATGCTGAAGTGACCAGAAGACAGAGGTGAATGACAGACGGGCTTGGAGAGACGGGCCGGGAACAGGTGTCAGTGGCTATGAATCGCCTTCGCTTAATCCCAGTCATTTGGGTGTCACACACACACACACACACACACACACACACACACACACACACGCCCGGTAGCTCAGTGGTTAGAGCGCTGGCTTCACAAGCCAGAGGACCGGGGTTCGATTACCTGGCCGGGTGGAGATATTTGGGTGTGTCTCCTTTCACGTGTAGCCCCTGTTCACCTAGCAGTGAGTAGGTACGGAATGTAAATCGAGGAGTTGTGACCTTGTTGTCCCGGTGTGTGGTGTGTGCCTGGTCTCAGGCATATCCGAAGATCGGAAATAATGAGCTCTGAGCTCGTTCCGTAGGGTAACATCTGGCTGTCTCGTCAGAGACTGCAGCAGATCAAACAGTGAAACACACACTCACACTCACACTCACACACACACACACACACACACACACACACACACACACACACACACACACACACACACACACACACACACACAGGCACACGGTGTGTGTTGTGTGTTGATGTGGTCTCAGTCCTACCCGAAAATCGGTCTATGAGCTCTGACCTTACTCCGTAATGGGGAAGATTGGGTGGGTGACCAGCAGACGACCGAGGTGAATTACACACATGCATTGAATAACTTACTAATGAATATGATAGCATACAAGGAAATTAACTACAAACAGATAAATATATACGTGCTAGAGCAAGCCAGAGAGAGAGAGAGAGAGAGAGAGAGAGAGAGAGAGAGAGAGAGAGCATACAAATTAACAGACAATCAAACAGCAAATCCGTAATTATGATAATGGAAGGTAAAAAAAGGCGTATTCTCTCTCTCTCTCTCTCTCTCTCTCTCTCTCTCTAACAGTTTGGTTTATATTTCCGAAGCATTTATATCGGCAAAAATGATCTATCAAAATTATCTACCCTTTCTTTCCTTTACCTTTTTCTTTTCCCTCATTTACCTAATCCCTGTCTTCCATTCTCCTTCACTTCTTCTCACTTATCCCTGTTTTCCTTTCTTACTCTCTCCAATACTTCTTCTCAGTTTTGCTTTCTTCGTCAGCATCTCCGTTCTTTTTCTCTCTTTCTTCTCCCACTCACTTCTCTGTTTTCTTGTTTTTTTTTTATCTCTTTTCTTCTTTCCAATCTTCTTACTTATTTTCCTCTCTCAGTCTCTCATTTCTTCCTCTTTCCTCTCCCACTATCTCATCTCTTTTTTGTTCCTCTTTCTTCCTCTCTTCACCTCTTGCCTCACTCTTTCTTCTCCTCCATTTCCGTCCTTTCCAATTGCCTGTCTCTTTATTTCTCCCTTTCCTTTTTTTGTTTCTTTCTTTCTCTTTTTCATAGTTTTTCTACCTTTACTTTTATTCTCTGCTTCTTGTATCTCTACCTCTACCCTCTACCCTCTTTTCTTCCGCTTCATTTTGTTTTTTTCTCTTCCAGATTCCTTTTTGCTTTTTTTTACTTTTCTTCAAATTAGTCATTTTTAGTTTTCATTTTCTTTCCTTCCTTCCCTCTTACTTTTCTTTTCCCTCTAATCATTGCCCTTTTTTTCTCATTTCCTTTTTGTCATATAATTTTCCTTTTATCTCGTTCTACTCTTTAACTATTATTTTTGTTCTTAGTTTTCTTTTCTTTGTCATGTCACAATCTTCTATGTTTCATCCCTCAATCCTTACCATCATCCTTTACTTCTCCTTTCTTCTATTTTTCCCTCAATCTGATACCTGTCCTGCCTCTATTCCTTTCTCTTCTCACCACATCTTCTTTTGCATCCTCTTCCTCTCTCCTCTCATTTTCTCCTTTCCCCTCTCTCTTCTTCCTCTCCTCTCTCCCTTCTTTCCCCTTCCCCTTCCAAATTAGTGGTCCCTTCCTGGCCATATGTAACAAATTCATGACGTAGACAGCTTGCCATTAACACTTGCCAAATGAATGCATGACTCGCTGTAGTAAAAGGGAGAGAGAGGCAGGAAAAAAATATATATCACGAGAAGCTTGACGTATGTATCAATAAAGGTGAATTAGATTCGACGCAAAAAAAATAAAGGGTGTATGGAGGGAGGGGCGGGATTGTTGGTACGAGGTGCAATGAATTCCACTTTTCTTTTGCATGGCCTTGTTTCTTTTCGTTGCTTTTGTTGCTAAATGGTCGTAGATCGTAGAATAATGACATCGTGTGTGTGTGTGTGTGTGTGTGTGTGTGTGTGTGTGTGTGTGTGTGTGTGTTTATCCTGGAAGGGCAACTGCCAAGGGCAACACAATGAAAAGAAAAGGTCCACTTGGTTGCCAGTTCCCTTAAAAGTCAAGAGAGTTAACCAAAATTCTGGGACAAATGTCATGAGACCTCCCTCTTAAAAGAAGTCAAGTCGTAGATAGATGAAAATACAGAAGCAGATAGGGAATTCCAGAGTTTACCAGGGAAAGGTATGAATGATTGAGAATACTGGTTAACTCTTGCCTTAGGAAGTTGGACAGAATAGGGATGAGAGGAAGAAGAAAGCATTTTGCAGAGAGGCCGCAGGAGGAGAGGAGGCATGTAGTTTGCAAGATCAGAAGAACAGTTAGCATGAAAATAGCGATAAAAGATGGAAAGAGATGCAACATATCGGCGATGAGAAAGAGGCTGAAGAGAGTCTGTCCATCCGTGTGTGTGTGTGTGTGTGTGTGTGTGTGTGTGTGTGTGTGTGTGTGTGTGTGTGTGTGTGTGTGTGTGTCTGTCCATGTGTGTGTGTGTGTGTGTGTGTGTGTGTGTGTGTGTGTGTGTGTGTGTGTGTGTGTGTGTGTGTGTGTGTGTGTGTGTGTGTGTGCGTGTGTGTGTGTGTGTGTGTGTGTGTGTGTGTGCTTATATAAGAGCGGCAATGACCAATGGCCAAAAAATGCGTTTTATAAAAGGGACCCACTAAACTGAAATATCCAAAGAGAGGTCAAAAAGATTATCGAGAAAAGGAGAACAACTTTTTTCAAATCTCCCTCTTTGAAAAGTTTAAGACTCAGGAAGGAAGAAATTCAGAATGAGGCAGGGATTGTGTGTTTTGTGTTGTCTTGTGTGTGTGTGTGTGTGTGTGTGTGTGTGTGTGTGTGTGTGTGTGTGTGTGTGTGTGTGTGTGTGTGTGTGTGTGTGTGTGTGTGTGTGTGCGTGTGTGTATGTGTTTAGGAAGACTGGTACGTTGGTAAATGGCTGAATAGGTATGTAGATATATGAAAAAAGTGCGGTCTATCATTTTTTTTTTTTTCATTCTACATGGCGAATATGATAATAAAGTGATCAAAGACTTAAATATCACAAGATATATTCGTGTTACAGGATTAATTAATGTCTTACTTTAACATCCACGAAAAAAATATTTCTCTCTTTCCTTTTCTTTAAGTTTTGTTTTACGAGGAGGAGAAGGAGGAGAAGGAAGCCAAGGAAGACAAGAAAACAAAAATAAAAGTGAAAAGCCTGCAGAAAGACAAGAATAAAAAGAGAGAGAAAGGTGGGAAGAGGAGAATGTAGAAGAGAGAAAAAAGCGACAAAGTGAAGAAGAAAAACGGGGAAAGGAAAGGAAGAGAAGAAACAACAGCAGCAAAAAGAAAAAAAAACAACAAGAACAACAACACCAATAATTTATGACAAGACAAAATACTGTAAAGAGAGAGAAGAAAAAAACCCGAGAAAATAGGGAAAATAAAGAAAGGGAAGAAATTAAGGAGTTGGTTCGCTAGCGAGAAGAAATCACCGTTAATTTGACCAGGTAAAGGCAAAAAGTTCGTCCCGCGTCCTGTTACCCAAGGGAGAGGCGATACGAGAGAGAGAGAGAGAGAGAGAGAGAGAGAGAGAGAGAGAGAGAGAGAGAGAGAGAGACATAGGCGAAAGGCTAAGACAAAGACAGAGACAAACAACAGACAAAGACAGTGAGACAATGAGACAGAAAGAGACGGAGACGGAGGCAGAAACAGGGAGAGAGGGAGAGAGAGACAGAGAGAGCGGAGTAGGAAAGCATATAATAACAATAAGAGGAATCATTTCACCATTCATCAACTCTTTTAACTTGAAATACAGCACAGCAAATCCTCCCAGTAATGCTCAGCCTCATCACAAAGCAATCGATTTCAAAAGTGTGAAGCTTACTGCCGCTTTCCCACGTGAATCAATATATTAAACGCCTCCTCTTTGTGCTACACGCCATTCTGAACCTTATGGGAAGAGAGCGGAATGTTACCCGGCATACTTTTACCGCCAATACATTTATCGTATTTATGCTATGTATGTATGTTCTCATTGGGATTTTATTGGTATTCGTGTTTTATGAATGCTAAAGAATTATATACGTGAATTGCGATGGCAGGCGATTCGTTACGGTAGTGAAAAAAAATGTTGGAGGTTAGAAATATTCAATTGCAGTCTTGCTGGACGTTGCTTCTATCATTTCCTTATTGCCTCGCTCCTTCACTCTATGATTCAAGGTAAAGGGAATCGAAGTTTAAAGGATAGTTCACATTAATTTCGATGGCAAGTTAGAAAGGAAAAAACGACAGGAGTTAGAAATATGAAATTCTTTATTTTTGTTATTGGGTCACTCCTTCACTGTATAATTCCAAGTGAATGCAATGGATTTTTAAAGGATATTACGCTTCAACTTCGATGGTAAGTTGCAAAAAAAGAAAACTATATGAGTTAAGAATGTTATTTTTTTGGCCGCAATGGTGTGTGTTTTTTTTTTTATTATTGCTTTACTTCTTCACTGTAGAATTCAAGTTAAAAAAAAAATAATGCAGTCTAAAACAATGATAAATGATGACTACTTTTGGACAAGGATCAGGTAAAATTGGGGTTTAATAACTCGGATTGCCACAGATACAAGACTGCATATAGACTACTAAAGAAGACAGGGAGAAGTTAAGTTGAAATATTACAGATGTTATTATTGTTGATGGTGGTGACTATGATATTCATGATAGTGGTGATTATGATGTTGAGGATGTTAAAGACGAAGATTAGTAGGAGTAGTAGTAGTAGTAGGAGGTGGAGAAAGAAGAAGAGGAGGAAGAGTAGTAATAGAAAAACCAGGGAAAGAAATAGAAAAACGTGTAAAAGCAATGAGGAAACAAAAGAAAACCTTAAAAATTAGACAAGATACGGAAAAAAGGAAAACAAAGACAGCAGAAATCCCAAACAACTAGTAATGAATTCTTTTAACTCAAACAAAACCTAAACAAATACAAGGCAAGCGAGATGAACGAAGCTGAATGGCTGATAAAAACAAACTATACAGAAAACCTGAATGAATATATAGAAGAGAAAGGTACCTAAGTGTGAAAAGCTGGAGAAGCGTAGAGAGTTAAGTGGAGAATATGGGTTTGGAAGACTGAGTTTTAAGTGGCATTATTGGGTAAAGGGGTAGCGTTGAGTGGGATTATAGAAGGGATCGGAAGAGAAGTGGGATGGCAGAGAGAACGAGTGCAAGTCAAGTGGGAATACTTGTGTAAGGAAAGAGAGAGAGAGAGAGAGAGAGAGAGAGAGAGAGAGAGAGAGAGAGAGAGAGAGAGAGAGAGAGAGAGAGAGAGAGAATTCGCGGGAGATAAATGGTATTGAATCTGGAAGAGGGGAAGTGATCGGGTATTATAGGGCGGAACGAGAGAGAGAGAGAGAGAGAGAGAGAGAGAGAGAGAGAGAGAGAGAGAGAGAGAGAGAGAGAGAAGCAGTACAAATAGAAAAGTAGAGAATTAAATAGTATACAGAGGGTGGAAGAAAGATACTCCACGAACCAGTACCGAAAACACCATTTGTACATCACGCCCTCACTTCACTTTCACCAACCAAAGAAAAAAAAGACACAAAAATAAATAAATAAATAAATAAATATAAGTCTAGCAACATCAAATGAGAAGCGTTCGTCTAACCAGTAAATGTACAAGCCATGAAAGAAAAGATCAACAAATACCATCAAAAATGTGAACAGAAAGGTAAATAATATAATCTCAATCCCTCCTCTAGTCTCCTCGCAACATTTAACGAATTGCAGGTCTGTGTCTCTTTCGAGGATCAGAGAGAGAGAGAGAGAGAGAGAGAGAGAGAGAGAGAGAGAGAGAAATACCCTCGTCTTCCCCAACCGATCACAAGAGCGCTTTCTGTCTTTCAGCGGCATCTCCGCGCTATTGCAATCCTTCGTGTCTGCCTCTCAACCGTCCATCAGTCTTTGTCAGCCTCTTTCTTATTCCGGTATCAATGAAGCTGTTTTTTGTGGCTCTCTCTCTCTCTCTCTCTCTCTCTCTCTCTCTCTCTCTCTCTCTCTCTCCTTTGGCAATCATTCTCGTCCAGCTTTCACTTTTATGAACCACTCCTGTCCGCTTTTCCTTCCTTTTATCAATCACTCATGTGCCTCGAATCACAAAGCATCCCTGCACCTCGCTCAAGACTACACAGATAGATGAAGCTCCGATGTAAATAACTACATGCCAATTCATTTATCAATTCTCTCAGACGCCTCATTGCAAGTCGAGATGAGCTAGAAATTGCCTCACGCGTGGTTAGCTTTCGCAAATATTGATTTTTATCCCCATGTTCTTCGGAGCTTCGACACCGCTCTTGTTCAAACGCAACTGTTTTGAAAGTCACGGATGGACGAGGGGATGGTGGTAGGGGAGGATATGAAGGAAGGAAGAGGAAGGAGGGAGAAGGGTGGAGGGAGTCAATAAGTTACTAGATACTGCCATTTGTGTAATTTTCAGGGCAAGTTTCTTTACACACAGTCACACACACACACTTACACACACACACACACACACACACACACGTAGTAGTAGTAGTAGTAGTAGTAGTAGTAGTAGTAGTAGTAGTAGAAGTAGTAAATTTAATCATCTATCAGACATATTTGCTGAACGACACACACACACACACACACACACACACACACAGAGAGAGAGAGAGAGAGAGAGAGAGAGAGAGAGAGTAAATTTCATCACCCTATAGCTATGGATTACCTCTCCCTCGGAAAAGGATACAAATTTCCAGTGGATAAGCACGCCGTGGCAACAAACAAGGCCCGTCACTCAACACACAAACTCCATCCGGCTGGCAAATTGTGACGCCGCGCCGAGTCTTCTTCAGCAAAATAACTTGTCAAACACACCGCGGCTTGACATAACATCTTTGCAACTGGGACTGCATTACATCGAATTGTGTCGAACATTTCTTTCGTTCTATTAAACTCTTCGAACGAAAGTTATCGACACACGTGACATTAAGATGGTGGTGGTTTCAGTTCCGCTATTTTCTTGGCATCAGGGACAGTTAGGTAAGTACGCGGTACCTTAAGAAATGGTAAGATATAAGAATTTAGGCATTTACTTTATCTCTTTGGTACCTTATAACTAAAAATTAGAAGTATAAGAAGAAAGATTACGGCGGTTTCCCTACCCGTATTTCCTAGATGTGAATTCACGTAACATTCTATAAGTACATCCTACCTCAGGGATGAAAAAGAAAGGAAATAAAACATTAAAGCGAATTTTTGTATGTATTTATTTCATATTAATCAACCTTATGAACGGGAATTAAAGATATATGTAATAAGAAATGATTTATCCACTTCGGCAACTGCATTTTGTCGACATATCAGCTCCCAGTATTTCGTATCTCAAATATTTAAACACATTATACTAAACTTCATTATAGATTTATTTCCTGTTACTACTCATCAGAACAAACAAAGATGTGCACATATACTAAATTGGAAAGATGATCAGTTTCCTTTACTGTGTTTTGTTGACATACAAGCTTACAATATTTTGTATCACAGAAGCTAAAAACACGCTAAAAATCAGAATAAACTTATTTCTTACTTCTCAACCCATTTAAGAAAGTATTGCATTCATACTAAAGGGAAAGGATGTTTACTTTCGCCTCCTGCTGATGTTTTGTCGACGTCACAACTCATGTCCAGTCACCGACTCACCCAACAGTCAGTCAGTATCAGTACTCCGTCACATCTGGCATTGTGATAAGCATTCGCCCGCGTACCATTTACTGTAAAGGTGCTAGATACTCTTGGCGATCCGAGTTGTGGAAAATCAGGAGGTGGAACGAACCACTGTTCTACCGGAAAATGAGGTCAGTGCAGTAATGTGATATACGTAGATTATTTGTGTGTTGGTAAGAAATGGTAAATTCTGACCATTGTGTTTACTTGTGCCCCTTCTACGCTTCCTCTCTCTCTCTCTCTCTCTCTCTCTCTCTCTCTCTCTCTCTCTCTCTCTCTGAAATGCACTATGGTGATTGTTTATTTTTTTGTTTTCTATCATACTGATTGATTTACTTTTATGAAGACGATGAAAAGTTCGTTACGTTGCAAATTATAGCATTTGGCGAGCTTTTGAGAATATCCGTGTAGTGTTGCAGTGTTCTAGCAGTGTAGTTTTATTTAGGTGTAAAGCTTTAATAAGGTGCGTAAGCTTGTGGACAAACAAATGATCGACATTTTTGGACGAAGAAGACGTAAATTATCGAAATTATTGTTATCTTGCAGCCAAACACTGGTCGCTGTTAGAGGCATCATCATCTCAGGATTAATATACGTCATCATTTTGTTCTACCTTTAAACTAATTCCACTTCCCGTCCAACTTACTGAATGCTTGCTTCATTGTAAGGTATTCTTGTTTCAACTAATGTACCGTGAGTAACTGTAGCCCTTCGCAGGTTTTACTTCTCGCTGTTTGGACCATTCCTAGCCCATTTCATCCTGTCGGCAAATAATGATAAGTATACCTTATGTTGGGATTCAGGGGATGAAGGTTAGGAGGTTACAAAGCGTTACGTTATCGTTGTTATTGCTATCGTTGTTATTATTATTATTATTATTTTTATTATTAACGTTGTTAATATGAATTGCTTTATGATATATCATTGCTTATTGCCAATATTAAGAAGAAAAATCACCAATAGATATTTTTATTTATTCTGACAACTTGTTGAAAATAACTCCATACTAAGCTTTACTGATTAGCAAAGAATGCGAAAAAAAAACCTGATTTTTTCTATAAATATGATATTAGATCGCAGCGCGAGAGAACGGGAGAGAGAAAAAAGCAACAGGGAACAAACAAGCACTTAGCATCATTATAGATTTTGATGAAGATGAGTGACGGGTATTCACTTCGTAGTCTCTCGTCCCCGCGTCCTACTTTTCCTGTTCTTTCCTCCGGTGCGGGGCGAGGGAGGGACGCACCTGTCGCGGGCACGTCATTTTTTCATGAAGGTCGCCGCGCCGTCACTGGAAGTCATTCTTTTGGATGGATTTTGCCGGGACTTAATGATCCTGGTGCTCCGTGATAATCTCATTTGCTGTGCGTGCTGCATAGAGGGCCAGCAAGGTTATTCTCGCGTTGCCTTCCCGCCCCTTCTCTCTCTCTCTCTCTCTCTCTCTCTCTCTCTCTCTCTCTCTCTCTCTCTCTCTCTCTCTATCCACTAGAGAGAGAGAGAGAGAGAGAGAGAGAGAGAGAGAATGAATGAATGCAATAAGCGACAAGTAACTGTGCCACTCTACAGTCTTGGTGATTCAGCATAACAATCATAATCAGGCATAATTTTCACCAGAACCGGACCTTTCTCATTCACCACGCATACTACGGCCCGAGAGCACAGTGTAAGGGTATGTAAACAATTGTCATAATAAAAAGATCCGGTTTCGTCAAGGACACAGTGGATTTATTATTTTTATTTATTTATTCTTTTATTGTCATAAGCGTATACATTACATTACAAGATTTAATTGCATAAAAAAACATTGTTTTGTTTTGTTTGACAATGAGGACTGATATTTTTTGGTATATTTTGCCCTCCTCTATATAACTCACTATGGTATGTGATATTGACGGCTAATGTTGTTAATATATACAATATATATATATATATATATATATATATATATATATATATATATATATATATATATATATATATATATATATATATATATATATATATATATATATATATATATATATATATATATTTTTTTTTTTTTTTTTTTTTTTCTATTGATAGAGCTACCTGATCTCATTACTTGTTAATTAGATAATTCTTGATTCTATACTTGTATGTTGGTAAAGAACAGTGAAGATCTACCTACTCTATCATTTCATTCAATACGTGAGTTGCTTTAAATCTAAATATGTATAATCGTTGTTCTGCCTTGTGGTAGGCGAAGTTTGCCTCTCAGTCTGGTTGGGTAAGAGTTATGTCCTCACTCGTGATAAACATGTCTTTGTGCTGACGGCACTAACTCTTTTACATATTTATGCACTAATTTTGTAACACAATATATATAGACTTGAGAAAATGGTAGTATTTAAAGTTTTTTTTAAATATTATAATAGTGTGATTTCTGGGTTTTGAAGATCTGATAACTCACAGTGACCTCTCTTTTTAATTTTACAGCTTGCTGAATATAACAATCAATTGCTGTTCCTCAAACTTCCACCCCGTAAGTAATATATGCTTATATAAAACTATTATATATTGTTACTAGATTTGTGGTGTAGAAAAATTTCCTGGGCCTACATAAAATCCCAATACTTTTCGCAATTTTATTTTTATCTAATTAATATGTTGTGACCAAGGCAGTCTATTGTCAATATTATTACTCCTAAAAATTCTGTTGAATCAACAATCTTTAACTTAATCCGATCGATATAATCATATATTGAATTACTTATATCAACTTTTCCTCTATTCTTGGAAATCATGTAATGTGTCTTAGATATTCAATGAGAGTTTATTTGCATGAATCCAATCCATCAACTTTATCAATTCTATATTTGTTTGTACGACCATTTGATCAATATTAGAACCTTTAAGAAATTAATTTGTGTCGTCTGCAAAAAGTATTGGTAACAATAGCGTTGAAATGCTAACAATATCATTCATATATATATATATATATATATATATATATATATATATATATATATATATATATATATATATATATATATATGTGTGTGTGTGTGTGTGTGTGTTACAGTTAATACGTATAATCAGTTAATATGTATATTCCCTGAAAAAAACAGTTAATACATATATTACCTGTTTCACTCAGGGAATATACATAATACCTAAAAATTTCAGTTATTATACATATTACCTAAAATTTGGAGGCATTTTTTATACATATTCCCTAAACTGAAAATTTCCAACACATCTTTATTCGTAAAACATAATATGTAAAAATTCAAGACAACACTAAAAGTGACATTTGTAAAATACGATAACTCATGATATTCATTTATTTTCAGCACATCTTTATTCGTAAAACATGATATGTAAAAATTCAAGACAATACTAAAAGTGACATTTGTTACGCTTTGTTGTTACATGGCAGTTTAGAATGACATCTTGAGTTACATTTCAGCTGAGATTTAAAGCATTTGCATCTTTTTGTCTAACATCTTCTTGTTCCGTGACAATTACATCTCACAAAACCTTGACCTCCGCAAGTAGAAACCTCCTGGACTGCTTTTCTCAGTGGAAGTGTCGTTTGCATATCCATGTCTTCAATGGAGTACAGAGCGTACCCGCAAATGTCAAATTGATTTCTACTAAATTTTCCGTCTAGCACACCACTTTTGGTTGCAATTTTGTACATCTCTTGTGAATCTCTTTCAACAATGACTCCAATCAAATTTTTAGGATTGACAATACTAAAAGTGACATTTGTTACCTAACCTAACCTAACCTAACCTAACCAAACTTAACCTAACCTAACCTAAGAAAGATACGTGATGCTTTTACTCATACTGCGAACAACCATATACCAACCACTTCCTGCACCAAAACTGGTCCACTGCCACACTCACAAAGGGCAGTAGTCAATAGTCATATTGTTCATAGGCCTATTGGAGAGTGAGTGACATACAAGTGACAACAGCTTTCACTTCACCCCTTCAATTTTCAGTTTAGGGAATATGTATAAAAAATGCCTCCACATTTCAGGTAATATGTATAATAACTGAAATTTTTAGGTATTATGTATATTCCCTGAGTGAAACAGGTAATATATGTATTAACTGTTTTTTTCAGGGAATATACATATTAACTGATTATACGTATTAACTGTAACACATATATATATATATATATATATATATATATATATATATATATATATATATATATATATATATATATATATATATATATATATATATATATATATATATATATATATATATATATATATATATATATATATATATATATATATATATATATATATATATATATATATAACAATAAGGATCGCAAAATTGACCCTTGTGGAACACCAGACCTAAATACGTAAGAAATCTGATTTTACGTCATTAAATAAAACATACTGATATCTGTTTGTCAAATAACTTTTTATCCATTTATAAGCTATACCTCTTATTCCATACCGTTGTACTTTATGTAACAAAGATTAACAATATCAAATGCTTTTATTAAGTCAAGAAATACCCCGAGAACATAATCACCAGCATCCAATGCTTCTGATATTGTATCAACAATAATAATCAAAGCTAAGTCGGTTCCACATCCTTCTCTAAAGCCAAATTGACATTTATGTACAATGGTGTGTAACTTTATAAATTCAATCTCTTATTCATTATTTGTCCAATATTTTAGAGAAAACACTTAATACTGAAACTGGCCGATAATTGTTCATTAGTGTACAGTCCCCTCCTTTAAATATGTGAATAAATTTAGCAGTTTATATTTCCTGTGGAAACACTCCTTGTAAAAATTATTGATTTATAATATGCGTCAGAGTCTTTAAGAAAGCCGGATATAGCCTCTTAATAAAGTTAGCTGTTATATCATCATATCCTGGGTTTTTCTCTTTAACATTTGTATTACATTAGTGAACTCGTAGTTGTCTGTAGGCTGCAAGAAAATAGAGTTGTGGTTTGGGGCTGATAAGTATGAGGAGTAATTTCGCTTACTTAAAGGTAAAGAATCACTGATATTCTTTCCAATATTTACAAAGAAATCATTAAAAGCATCAGCAATAATTTCAGTATTCTCTTTTGTTTTATCATTCACCATAATTTGGTTTCATTTCATAGTTGTTTTCCCTCTTTTTGTTAATAATTTAATTACTTACTTGCAAAGATTTTTTAATGTTTCACATATTGTACTTTTAACTGTTCGTCGTAATAACTACATTCAGCTTGACGAATTAACTTTTGAAGATTTCTTTTGTATAGCTTGTAATTATCTATATTTAATTTAGAAGACCTTTTTAATTGCAGCCTGTATAATTTATTTTTAGTTTTTTATTGATTCTTTCATAGCCGGCGTTAACCATAGTTTTCTATGTTTGTAACCTAATCTAATTGAAACTATTGGGAATGTCTCATCACAACAATTGGAAAACTCATAATGGAATTTAGTGAATGCTTCTTGGCAGTCATTAATATGGACAATATCATCCCAGTTTACATTAATACAAATTTCAAGAAATTTCTTCATCCTACCCTCATAGGTTTTCTTAACACAGAGTATATGAAGGTGGTCAAAGATATCTGTGTACACCGTTGGCAAAATTATTACTGTGAATATTATTACTAAATATATTATCAATGAGGGTAGCTGTAGTGCTAGTAATTCATATCGGTTTATTAATTAATGGTAAAAAGGAGTAGCTTATCAAAGTATTTATGAAATTTAACGTTGGCAAATATCTTTCATCTCTAAGCAAATCTAGGTTAAAGTTTTCCATGATATATGTCTCTTTTTGTTCCTTATTCACAATACTTAACATGTAATTAAAGGAATCAAGAAAGGGATCAATTGGTGCATAAGGAGGTTTATAGACAACTCAAATTATTATTTGTTTTTGTTTTTTTGTTCTGAACTACTCATCTCTATAGATAATGATTCAACGATATTATTATTAAATGTTAAGTCATCTCTATCATGAAACACAGTATCTTCTTTAACATATAACGAAACGCCCCCTCCTCATCTCTCTTTTCTGTATAGGTCCCTTTGTGCATAGCCTTCTATGTTATACAAATTAGTATTTGCTTCATTTATCCACGTTTCAATGAGGCCAATAACATCAAAGTTAATTTTTATATTTTGCACACAAGTTGCAAGATTATTTAGATTATTTTGGTACACTGCAAATATTTAAGTGTAATAAAGAGAAGTTGTAACGTTTACTTATTTCTTCGAATTCTTTATTAAAGCTATTTTCATCCAAATATTTACTTGATATATTACTTGACTGTATAAGAATAAAAAACTGTTCATCTGGGTTAGCATCATCAAGAAATGTTTCTGTTTCTATATTATTTAATTATAATGGATTGAAGTAAGACAATCTAATTGAGTTTGGGTTAGAGGTGGTTGAAAATGTTCACGGAGATATATCACGAATTCCTCATCACTCCCAGTACCATTAAAAGGGAAAACACTGGAACTACACCTGAAACATTCCATGACAACATCTGTCATGAAAAAGGTCTTCGTACAGTTCACACAAAACACTCTCACCCTCCAAGACTTCTCTACATTCTCCACAAGACATCAACATAGTACTGCTTCATATGGTATATTATTATCTTGAATATGAAATCATACTTAAAGTTGATCATCATTCCCAAATATTAAGTTTACTACAATGTAATACCTCTATCATTGTATAAAGTGATATATAAAGACCATACACAAAACATTATACGTATGACTAAATTTAAACTGGAAAAGAAATATTATATTCATACTAAGGTATTAATATTGATGTAGCCCATTTAGCGTTCATGTGAAAATCAGTAGTCTTCCTACAGGAACACTAGAAAAATAAAAAATGAATAATATTAAAATGGAAAATTTCAGTAAGCCATTATCACGCAACCGTTTTGTTCACACACACACACACACACACACACACACACACACACACACACACACACACACACACACACACACACACATCTTCAGTAGAATTCATAACAGCAAAGTAACACAAAATATTAACATATCGTTAAACACCATGGTCACCGTCTCTCTCTCTCTCTCTCTCTCTCTCTCTCTCTCTCTCTCTCTCTCTCTCTCTCTCTCTCTTCTGCACACAATATTAATATATAAGATTAAATCGAAAGATGAAAAATTACAGTATCCAATTATAATGTTACCATTTTCTTTACCGGCACACACACACACACACACACACACACACACACACACACACACACACACACACACACACACACACACACACACACACACACACACACACACACACACACACACACACATCTTAAGTAGTAGCCTATTCATAACAGCAAAGTAACACAAAATATTAACATCTCTCTCTCTCTCTCTCTCTCTCTCTCTCTCTCTCTCTCTCTCTCTCTCTCTCTCTCTCTCTCTCTCTCTCTCTCTCTCTCTCTCATTTTTATTAGTATTCACATTCTCCTTATTTTTCATTCATTCTCGTGTATTATGGTATTGATATTGTTAATGTTTTTTAATGGCCTAACTGTATTCTTAAGATCTCTGAGTAGAATGTTTCCATCCGATGACCAACAATCACGAATCTTTTTGTCCAGCTTCGCCTGTGGGGCATGCCAGATCAGGGTAACCTTTATCTTGGTTAGGTCTTCGTTGATGTAAACTGCCTAAGCGGAACTTGGCGTCGGCGTACTTGATTGAAGCTTCGGTTATCGCGGCTGCCACTCCCCATGGCCTCCCAGGCACTCCAAGTCACTGTTTCGGGTTCAGTCTCGGTCGAATTGCGTAGACTCTCTGTCGTGCTCTAGACCTTGCAAACCGAACCAATATGGGGCGAGAAGTTCCTTGTTTTCGTCCCAGCCGATATAGTCTATCGATGTTGTCCAAAGTAACTTGTTGAGACTCGTTAACTACTTAGCTGTTTATGAAGTCTAAATTCACCTTGACAACATCTGTCTCCTTCTCTTCAATTCCAGTTATTCTCAGATTATTAAGCCTGGAATACTGTTCTTGTTGATCCACCATTTCCTTGATACTTCTCTCTCCAGCTCGGTGATTTTGACGTCACGCTCTTTAATGACTTCACTCAGATCATGTACGTTTCAGATGAGGCGTTCACATATTACCTCCTCGATTTTTTTTAGACAACTTGACCTCACTCAATGCACTAATGAAGGCCTTCACAAAATCTTGATTGATGCCCATTGCTGCAGATAAATGTCTGGACCACATCAGCTCACTCATTCAGCTGCACTCTACACGTCATTGTCAGACATACAACCACACTGGAATTAGTTTCACTGCATTTATTTGTTCTTTTAGGCGTCACTCGATCTTGCAGACCTCACTTGTTCTTTCACCATATATTCACTTTGGGCTCAGTACAGTTACAGCATTGTAGAACTCATTTTTCTGCCTTGTTTCGTGAAAAAGAGCAGCACTGACAGACACAGCTCTCCTGCCGCCGCCATGACAGTCATATTTCACTTATTGCTGCTCTTAGCACATTACTTAATCAGCTGACTTCTATTTACGCTTAATATAATGATATGCCCAAGATTATATTCTTATTGAGTAAGGCCTTGCATTGTTACTGAACGTGTGATGATATTCATTAGGAGACATTTTTTTTCTCATTACCCTATTTATCCCGTACAGCGTCAGCAGATCTGAGACTTTGTAATTTCGCCAGTGCTGGCCACATCATGGATTTTTTTTTTTTTTTTGCTAAACCAGTCTTAAATGATGTAAAACAAGTGAAAATGACAGTCATTCCTCCCAGAACTGACTGGAAATGGTATTAATTGGTGCGAGATATTTTGCGCTAAGGTTAGCGACTTAGCAAAGCCTTATGTGACTAGTTTATTCGCTTCCTCGTTTCTCACCAGTCGATCCCCGAGTTGGACACATGCATAATATCGTTCCTGAGTTGAAAGAGAAACAACATGTCATGTTTTGCTGTTTGGGAGTGTTTGTGGATAAAAATAGACACGAGATATCGCGAGGAGTGTTGCCTTTCACGGTGCAAATATTTTCCGAGTAATATGTACTTGTTTTTCCTTATAACAAAGCGATTGGAAAATTCTTATTTATGTCATACAAAGTTTTCACTACCACAATATAACAGTTACCAAAAACAACTGAAATGGTAAGAGTAAGTAATGGAAATTACGCTTTGTTCATATTAGCGGAGTTGAGGCGTCAGTTTCCCGCTACACCTAGCTGAAGGCAGCAGAAACTGCTAAAGTTCAGAATTGTAATAAATAAATACAGGAAGCATTCATGTTAGCAGGGACGAGGAGGCAGCATGAGCAATGTCTACAGTGCATGATGGCAGTATAATGGTAGGTTTTGAGGACGCAATACCTCCGAAAACACGAGAAAGCTCGCCGACGTATCTCATACGTCTCTGACGCCCGGTTCGCTCAGAGTAGCCGACGTATCTCGTACGTCTCTGACGCTGTACGGATTAAAAGGAAAGAGTGCTATGAGCAGTGTCCTTCCTGTGATGCAATTGCTGCTGGTCACAATCAATGTGCGGCTGTTGATCTTTGTCGTTTTTTGGTATCATAGACTCTTGAGCAACTACTGGTGATCTTTGCCACGTGGAAATGGATTTTCTCAACCTGAAGTGTGGAAGTAACTCAGATAATGACCCATACCAGTAGTAGAGTAAAATGTCGAAGCTCGCTCAAACAGCGATTTAATTGTGCTTCTCATTGTTGTTCCGTAATCATTCGTGATCGCGGAGATGTTCGACCTTTAACAAGAGTCAGAGGTGACGTTAAGTGCGAAAAATCCATGAAATATCTGAGGTGTAATTACGTTCGACAGTTCACATGTTAGACTTCAACACTACGGAGGAGAGATGTAATTTGCAACTTAACAATGAAAAAGAAAATAACATCAGCATATATTTTTTTCTGTCGATGTGTGACTTTCTTTTCGTTGTGACGTCACGGAAAAAGGTTTGAAAATGTGGTGTTCTGATGTAGAGATGATGGAGTTTCTTGAAGGGGAAAAAAAGTACTTTTGGGACCTTAAAAATTAATTATACAGCAAAACAAGCTAACCGAAGTCGACGTTCGATGAGATCGCTGGCACTCTACAAGAACTGTTTCTCTCTATGCAGGGTGTTTGTTGCTGGAGGTGAGGATTGAGTACTTGTGATGATTTAATTAGATCACAATCGTCATCGTCACCAGAGGAAGACATCTTGTTGAGTAGTCGTTTGTTTACATTCACTTCCCGCCAACCAGCTGATACTTTCCATTCGCTATACGTGAGCGTGTTCCGACTAGAAGGGCTCAGTCGATACTTCTAGTGACTTGCAGTTTCAGTCGCCTTAACACATACTTTCGACCTCTACTCTCCTTAACTCCTACCCATCTCTTTACCTCCTTGCTAAAATGAATGCGCGGTTGACGTACTGGCATTCATCTGGCGTACATTTGCCTGTCCTAGTGATGGTATTTGTTATTGTGGGTTTGGTGATAAGTTTGTTCAGGCCACGTCTCTTCCATCACCTCCGTTACCTTACTGGGAGATATATAACTTATTTGATTATTCCTCGGGTTTGGCGATTATAAGGAAAATGAAAGGAGTGAATCAGTGAAAGAAATTAAATGTGGTAACTCTTAAGTAGATTTGGTTATTGTGAAGAAAATGAAATGAGTAAAGCATGTAGTAAAGAAAATTGAGGTGAAGGTTATTTAGGAAGAGATCATAGAAAACGGAATCGGGAAATAAAGTAATTTGCTATGGAAAGGTACTACTAAAAAAATAAAAAGAAATTAAGAGTTGTCTTGCACATGAGACTCTTTTCCTCTGCAATACAATGACGGCTAACCATCTGATTCATAATATATTTTTTTAGTACTCATCATTCAATTATCAAGGTGTCTATGGGTCTCTTATGTTGCTTTATTTACAAAGGAAGTGTCTATTCTTTGTTGGTGTTATATGTTACGTTCCTGTTTGTCATGTCATGTTTGCCTTCCTTTCTCTCATCATGTAAGAGTTCTCTTTTTTCTTTACATTTTTATTCTCTTCCCTGTTCTTTTGTTTCCTCGATTTCGTTTTTTCCCCTCCTTCTTTTCATCCTTTTCTCTATTATTATTATTATTATTATTATTATTATTATTATTATTATTATTATTATTATTGTTATTATTTTTTTTCTATGTTAAGGCCTATAACGCCTGTAGGCATACTTGAATAGTATATGTGGGAAGCGGTGTTAAGCTTCCGCCCATTATTAGAGCAGGCAATTTCATTTATAGTGGTACCCTTATTAGGGCCCATATCACCACCCAAGTGCATCTTTGGTGTAACCACCTAGAACCTGGGTATCATGGTGACATGTAGGTAACTTTAAACCACTCGACAAATGGCATAGTTTCAAAGTGGTATGTGGTGGGATTCCAACCTACACGTGTACGTCTGTCTGCCCGATACCACGCTCACCACCGTATCCTTATAATAATGATAATAATAATAATAATAATAATAATAATAATAATAATAATATTATTATTATTATTATTATTATTATTATTGTTATTACTGTTATCATTATTACTAGCAACTATAGGTAACTATTATTATTGTTATTATTATTGCTGTTGTTGCTATTGATAATATTATTATCATTATCATCATCATCATTATCATTATTATGGCTGCTTGTCGTGGTGGGGATGGCGGTGAGTACGGGCATGGTGGTGATCATCACCATCACCATCACCATCATCATCATTATAATCATCATCATCATCATCATCATCATCACCTTCATCATTAAATCACCATAGTCAATGCATCCTAAATATTTAATGAAGTTATCAACGTGAAATTCCTAATTATAATGAAAATCATGTGATAATTTTTCATTTACGTGCAGGATGATCTGAAATTCAAAATCGGAAAGAAATATATTATATGAAAAAAAAAGTGCATGAAAGTGGTAGCTCAGTCAAAACGCTGTTGTGTGTTTTTAGGTTATAAATGTGAATGTATTTGTATCGCTGGCCAGTCATGCGTGTATCGGCGTCCTTGCATGCTCGGGAACGCACGGTTTTAATGGAAATATGTGTGTGTGTGTGTGTGTGTGTGTGTGTGTGTGTGTGGCTAAGACCATTCACGACACAATATTATGGCGCTGTTACTGTCTATCGCATCCCGTCCACCTCATCTCGACCATCATAATTCACATATACATGACTTTAAGCAGACACAACCAGACATACATGATGTTATATTTTAGTCACATCATTGACACTAATACCATAATGTAGTTACATTATGGTTGCGCAAAGAGACATCAACACTTAGTAAACACACACCCACGCACGCACACACACACACACACACACACACACACACACACACACACACACACACACACACACACACACACACACACACACACAAATACCCAAACAAAACAACGAATCAATACACGAACTACAAGTAGATAAATTAATACGTAACTTAACCTTCACCAGGCACCACAGAACAGTCCACTTCCCTCCTGATCTAAAATTGCGAAGGTGGGTATTTTTGGAAGGAATCTGTTTGTCGGAGAGTTTAATTACAGAATCTTAATAGAAGGCATTGGCGTGCTGGTGGAGCCTGGAATTAGTCGGCTTGCCAGGAATGAAGCAGAAGGGAGAGAGAGAGAGAGAGAGAGAGAGAGAGAGAGAGAGAGAGAGGTAAATACTAAGGTACGTTTTCTTCAGGGCTTTGCACACACACACACACACACACACACACACACACACACACACACACACACACAGAGAGAGAGAGAGAGAGAGAGAGAGAGAAAGGTAAATATTAAGGTACGTTTTTACAGGGTTTTGGAAGAGAGAGAGAGAGAGAGAGAGAGAGAGAGAGAGAGAGAGAGAGAGAGAGAGAGAGAGAGAGAGAGAGAGAGAGAGAGAGAGTATAAATAAATTAATAAAAACAGAATTAATATACACATGTAGATAAGTTTTGCTAAATTTTTAGCAAGAAGGAACAGAGAGAGAGAGAGAGAGAGAGAGAGAGAGAGAGAGAGAGAGAGAGAGAACTAGCTAGCAACGTGTTAAATGAAGATAGGTTGTTGAAAATTCAGAGTATGAAATATTAATTAAGGGATAAAAAGTGTAGAATAGAGAATTCTTTGGCAACACCTGACGAGATGTAAAAATACTCCGTGGAAAATAGATAAAAGAAAAAGGAAAACTATGTTTATCAAAATACGTCCTTAAAAGAGAAAAAGTGAGGAAAACAAATATTGATAGGAATATGACGAATGAAAGGTAGAAATATTAATTTATGATAACATAATACAGTATATGAAGTATATATGTGAATAAAAGAAACGAAAACAGTGAAGAATCCAAGAAAAAAATGAGAAAGTAGAGAACATCAAGGTAAAGATAAAATAAATTTTAATCAAACGATAAGAGGAAAAATCCTAATGAAAGAGTTAACTAGACTCAAAAAAGTAATGAATAAAAACGGATCCTCAAAAATGAAAATGTAGAAAAGAATAGGTAATTAGTCAAATAGTTAGTAAAAATGTATAGAGGAGTAAATAAATGTATTGCAATTAGAATATGACATAACATGATGATAAGACGTTATGAAATGGAAGAAAATAGTTATATGAAAAAAAAAAACTCATATTAAAGGACATTAGGCAGTAAAATATGAATTAGTGAAATAAAAGAAATTAAATACATGAAAATGAAAAAAAAATGTAAAGTAGCAAAATCATTATGCTAAAATAAAGATTAAAAAAAAGTCATCGTAGTAAATTAAGTAAAAATATCTCTATCAAAATATATGTTGATACAGAAACATTAAAATAAGGAACGATAATGAATTCATAGATATGGAGTAGGGAAACATGTGACTGAATGAAGCAAATAAATACGAGGTCATTAGAGCAAAATACACTACGTTATATAAAAAAAGAAATACAGTAAAATATGACATGCTGAAACTAAAATATTACATGAAAGTAACAACAAATAATAAAGGCGATAAATAGTGAAAGATCCGAGCAAAAATTGAAAAAGAAGTGCTCACAGTAAGATATATGATAAAGAGGATAATAATAAGTAATGCCATACAGTAAAATGTCACATAACGAAATAAATTAATGAAACGAAAGTAACAAACGATAATGACATCAGACATAGAAAAAGAAAATAAAGTATAACCTCTTCAGTACCATGACGTTTGCATATTCATTCTGCTTACCGTTCAGTGACTTTATACAGCTTCAGAAAATTATGCGGGGGATTAAAATAGAGAAGGCTGTGGCCATTAACCCTTTGATCTCCGTAGACCCCTCCTAATGTCAATAAAATAATTTAATCGAACACAAATCTCAAGGTAAAAATGTGTCCCAGTATTGAAGGGGTTAAAGTAGAAGGGTCATATACTAAGCGTGAACAAATTAAGGGAAAGTGGTGTGTGCGGTGCCAGCTAGCCATTCATCACCTTGGAAAGAGATGACGTTTACATAAAGGAAAGCTAATAAACCGACCAAGAAAGTGACACCTAAGAAGAAAAAAAAATAAGAATGGGAAAAAAGAGAGAGACTAAGAGAGAGAACGAAAAGAGGGTGGCGTTCTTGAGAGAGAGAGAGAGAGAGAGAGAGAGAGAGAGAGAGAGAGAGAGAGAGAGAGAGAGAGAGAGAGAGAGAGAGGGGAAAGGATGAGAGTGGCAGAGAAAGAGAATGCGAAGGCAGAAGAAGCAGAGCAACATAAAACCAGGGGTTGGGATGCTGCCTGACATCTTAGCAAACACCACGCCTTCAGTACAAACAGGGGCTCTTCTCCCTCCTGGAGCGGACGAGGGAGGAGATAGAAAAGGCAGGGGAAGTATGTGGGTCTAGAGGTAGTGTAGGTTCAGGCGGGTAAGGAAGGCAAAGAGGATCAGGTATAAGAGGAACAGGGTGAAAAAAACAACGGATGAAAAAGTAGTTAGGAAGGAAAGGTATGTGAAAAGGAATGTGAGAGAGGATGGTAAGAAGGATAAATGAGGATAAATGATTAGAAAAGGAGAGGAATGTATCGGGGAGGAGAAGGAACAGGGAGAGTTATGAACAGGAGAGATATAAGGAAAGTGAGAGAAAAGGGAAGAGCAATGCAAGCAGGAAAGATGGAAGGAAAAATAATCAGAATAGAAGAAAAAGAAGAATTACGAAGAGAAGAAATATGGAACTTATAAGGGAAGAAAGATACGAAGAAGGGAAGAGTAATATTAGAGAGAGGAATGGAAATAAAGAGAAAATAAAGAAACGGAAGAATATGAGGAAGAAATGTAAGTGAGGGAAAGAAAAACGATGAGAGTAAAAATAGGGATGGAATAAGAGAAGGGAAGTGAGAGAGAGAGAGAGAGAGAGAGAGAGAGAGAGAGAGAGAGAGAGAGAGAGAGAGAGAGAGAGAGAGAGAGAGAGAGAGAGGTCAGAAGAATGAAAAGAAAGAGATAAAAGGTAAAGAAAAGAAAAACAAGATAAATATGAATAATGAGTTTAAGGGTCAGAATGGAGAGGAAATGCAGAACTGGAAAGAATACGAGAGAAAGAAAGTGAGAGGAAGGGAAGAAGAATGTAAACGAGATGGGAGGTAAAGGAGAGAAGGAATGGATGAATATGATAAAGGAAAACGGTCGAGAAAACAAGGGACAATTCTCTCTGTGTGTCTGACATTGGCTGGATTTGCATTGCAGGTGAGACAAATTGAACCCGTCACAAATCTTATATATCTATGTTGTGATCTTATATTCTCTCTCTCTCTCTCTCTCTCTCTCTCTCTCTCTCTCTCTCTCTCTCTCTCTCTCTCTCTCTCTCTCTCTCTCTCTCTCTCTCTCTCTCTCTCTTTGAATGTTGCCAATTCCGTATTTTTTTTACTCTGTGCCTCTAAACTAGGGAGGGGAGATAAAGACGCTCCGGCAGATATTATGAAAGCAGGAATGAGCGAACACAATTGAGGCTGGTGAAGTAACGTGACTGATTCGCATCAAATAACACTCCCGGGTTGTTAATCAAGAAAGGCTGTGTTTGTTTCCATTAGGTTTCGCACCATGCTGAACATACGAGGCCAGCGTACTGTGGAAAGAGAGAAAAAGAGAGAGCGAGAGGTTGATTGATTTATGTGTTGTAGTAAGTGTATGGATAGATTGATAGATAGATAGATAGCTTGATAAATAGATGGATAGATTGAAGGATAAATAGATAGACAGGTGGATAGCTTGATAAATAGTTACATATAGAAAAATAGAAAAGTAGGGAAATAGATAGATAGATAGAGATAGATAGATAGGTAGATATTTTGATAGCTGGATAGACAAATTCGTAGCCAAATGAAAATTATTAAAAAGAGAAGTACACAAATCGACAGGTAGATTAAAAGATGCATAGATATTTAAGTAGATAGATAAATAAATACATAGGTAATTAGATAGTTAGGTGAAAAAGATAAACAGGTACATAGATGAATAGATGGATGTATGGACAGACAAAATAATTACATGCTCATATACATGAAGAAGACTTATATAAAAAGCTAAAAAAAAAAAAAAAAAATAGACATATAAAGACAGATAGATAAGTAGTAGGGTAGATAAAGTACACAAGCAGATAAATGGGACCTAACAAGAAAGTGGTAAAAGATAAAAAGAGAACTTGAAGAAGACTTTTACAAAACTAAAAAAAAAAACACAGAAAAAATAGATAGATATAAATAGACACATAAGCAGTAGGATAGATAAACAGAGAGGCAGATAAATGGGAACTGATATGAAAATGATAAAAAATAAAAGAAAAAAGTCACTCATTAATTCAGTCATTATTTTTCTTTCACCAATACCGTTATCAAAGTAATTGAAAATGATGGTAGTAAATACAGTGAAAAATATCATAATCTCACACAAAAGTAATATTAGTCTTTTTACAGCAAACTAATTGTGTGAAAATCAATTTTAAAAAGCTGGAAACGTGCAGCAGCAAAGTCAGCCGTCCAGTGTTTGTCTGTTAAGGGAAGCATGAGCATGGAATTATTGGCAGACAGTGTTTGTTCAGAGGGAAAAAAGGAAGGGTCGGAAAAAGGGAGGGAGAGGCAGACAGAGAAAAGAAAATAGAGAGGGTAGAAATTATTACCTTGCAGTATGCTTTTGATAGTGAAAGTTTTGTTATATATATGAAGGCTTGGAAGGAAGAAGGGAGGCAGGAAGAAGAGGGGAAATATAGTGGTTGAAATTTTGATGTAGCACTATTGAAGATGTGTTTAAAATACATATTTCTTGATAAAGTTTGCCTTCCTTGATTCCTGGAGGAAATATGGCAGCCAAATCAAAGAAAGAAAATATTTAAGCTGGAATTGAATTGTTACATTATTTTGATATTGGAAATATGTGTTAATATTTGAAAAGTTTGTCTTATTTAGTTAGAAGATTGAAAACATTTCTGTGATCCAAATTTCAAGTTGATACATGAGCTATCCAAAAACACAAACGTGGCACCCAATCATAAGTCAGAGGCGGCAAAACACCTCACATAGTACAGTCTACGCTGCATTAGATATGACAGGATAAAAAGGAAGCGCAGGAAAACAGTCACCCTCTTTTTTTCTCATGTAGTATTGCTATTGTTACCAGCCTTTACAAGCTCACTGCAGGACAAAAGCCTGTCTCGGCCTTCTCCACTCATCTTTGCTAACTTTTCGTCTTTCCAAATTACCACAACAAATTCTTTTAGTTTTTCATGTTTGATTTATTTACATTCTATGGCGCGACAGCTGACTTGGATTTTACCTCCACCTCTTGTGTCGTGTTTGTCTTTGATTTATCTCTTTAATGTGTTAGGAAAATCTAAATCTGCGTTTGCTTTGCGTTCTTTTATCATCCATATGCTTCCAATTAGCGAAGTAGCCAATTAGTGCATCTCGCCGGAAGTCACCGTGAAAGGAAGCAGTGCCAAGCTGTGTCATGTTCTTCCTGCAAAGCGTTTGATAAGATCTCTTTGTTGTTCTCTTTTCATTATGGGCACACTATCTCCCATGGCTGAATTAGATAACATTTTCCTCTCCGTACCGTGTTCTCTTCATTTCCTATCATTCCCTTGTCACCTTTTGTTCTTCTGACATGATTTTTGTGTGTTTCGTGATTCTTGCTTATTTTTAGATTGCCAGGTAAGACAACATTTTATTCTACACATCCACTTATCTTTTTTCTTCCAAACCTCTCTCTCTCTCTCTCTCTCTCTCTCTCTCTCTCTCTCTCTCTCTCTCTCTCTCTCTCTCTCTCTCTCTCTCTCTCCCATTATGGTTTTCACGTGTTCTTTCGTCCTTTTTCATCGTTACTGTTTCTCAAATTATTCATTGATTTTGTTTGATTCTCTGAAAATATTCATTGAATGACTTAATCTCTCATAGTATCCATCCCTCTCAACGAAACACGCAATGGTTATTCCTGCTGCGTTGCAAACATGTTGACTCTCTCTCTCTCTCTCTCTCTCTCTCTCTCTCTCTCTCTCTCTCTCTCTCTCTCTCTCTCGGCCTCCGGATATGTTTAACTCTGAAAAATGTCTTTCATCTTCTATTTATGCGTCTTTGGATTTCGTTTTCATGACCTTTAATGTTAATTTTTGGGCTGCAGTGTTAGGTTACTGAATTAACCATTGTTATCAATTATTAGTTTGGCTTTGCTTTATTATTAACGGAACAGAGAGAGAGAGCGAGAGAGAGAGAGAGAGAGAGAGAGAGAGAGAGAGAGAGAGAGAGAGAGAGAGAGAGAGAGAGAGAGAGAGAGAGAGAGAATACTTTAACATATTCTATTATTATTTATTCGTAGCCATATGAAAATTCGTGGATTTACGCAACATAAAAAAAACTGCACTCCTATATTTTGAAATAATTTTTCTATCCACTAACATTTAAGGTGCAAGCTGCGCGAGTGTGTGTCTATACATTCATCTACCCATATGTATTTATTTATCTAAGTGTTTTCTATATGTCTATTCATCTATCTATCTAATATTAATGTATCTACCTACTCATCTACATACATACCTACGCTCACACACACACACACACACACACACACACACACACACACACACACACACACACACACACACACACACACACACACACACACTTCGTTGTATTTACACTGCTGCAGAATGGCGGATTAGAGATAAACTGATGTTGTTCTCCCTCTCTCGATAGATCCACTTATCCAGTTTACTTTCGAACTAATGGATTTTCACACGACTTCCACATTCGAGCCCTTATGAATCTCATTATTTATTCATTTATTAAGTTGATTTATTAAGAGTATAGTCATTTCATATCCTTTATTTAATCACTTTTAGCGACCATCTGTTTCTCTGTCATTGGGTATAGGGAGTGCCACATGTACGCCTCATGGTTTCTGGAAGCTTCTTTTGATAAGTATGTTCTAATGCTCTAACCAAGGGGTACCATGTTGAGTATATCTGCTTTATCCATATAGCTTCTTGGTTTATGTTCTTTACATTTCTTTTTTAGCTTTAATTTGCTCATGTTTGTGTGGTTTCTTTTCATTGGTCTTCTCTCTTCCAGCGTGTGTTTTTGTCAGACTGAGAGAGAGAGAGAGAGAGAGAGAGAGAGAGAGAGAGAGAGAGAGAGAGAGATAAAGTACCAGAAATTATGACAGACTAGAAAGGAAGGAAGAAAATATGACACGTTTTTCGATATTGTTTAGAATTGATAATTTCTTTTGATTAACAGCTTAGAAAAATTAACACGGTGAATATTCTCCCACTAATAACTAGACAGATGTACATATTTCGACGTACAAATACCCTAATCCACTTTGGTAATACTGGCACTCATTACTGCGTAAGGAGCGTGGGCACTGTAGCAACGTGTGTTAATTATAGTATGTTGGTTCTTGTTTTCTGGTGAGAAAAACTGTTCCTGGAATTGTTTTCTCGTTTTTAAGTGGAGGCCGGCTTAGACAGAGAGAGAGAGAGAGAGAGAGAGAGAGAGAGAGAGAGAGAGAGAGAGAGAGAGAAACTGGCACACACACACACACACACACACACACACACACACAGAGAGAGAGAGAGAGAGAGAGAGAGAGAGAGAGAGAGAGAGAGAGAGAGAGAGAGAGAGAGAGAGAGAGAGAGAGAGAGAGAGAGAGAGAGAGAGAGAGAGAGAGAGAGAGAGAGAGAGAGAGAGAGAGAGAGAGAGAGACCAGGTGGATGAACGTGTTAATTAATCGGCTCTGATCTAACTTCACTGAACTTGTCACTGGTGGAAGGTGAATGTCAACAAGAATCACGACGGATGAGCGAAGGGACGATCTCTTCCTTTTTTTGTCTCCCTTATTATGCAAGTCTCTCTCTCTCTCTCTCTCTCTCTCTCTCTCTCTCTCTCTCTCTCTCTCTCTTTACGTTATCTTTTTATCTTTTTCTTCCTCAATTTATTTCATCTTCTATTCTTCTATTTCTATGATGCTATGATTTTATTGTCTGTTGTTTTATAGTTTTTTTTATTTTATTGATTTATTCTTTAAGTATTGATTCTTTCTTTTCTCTCTCTCTCTCTCTCTCTCTCTCTCTCTCTCTCTCTCTCTCTCTCTCTCTCTCTCTCTCTCTCTCTCTCTCTCTCTCTCTCTCTCTCTCTCTCTCTCTCTCTCATTTAGCCGTGTGTATAATGTGCATAACTTACAATATACACGTAATCAAAATCGTACTTATTATTTCATTGGGATTTGTACGTTTTCTGTAAACATGAAAATTTATTCGCTACATCACACTGAAAGAGAAAGAATTGGGGCACAAAAGGAAGATAAAAATTGAAACAAGAGAAGAGTTATACCTTGGAAAATATTTGGCTACCTTTTTCGAAGCGACTTAAGTTTTTTTTTTTTCTCTCTCTCTCTCTAGTTACATTTTATATTCTAATGTATGTATATATCACTTTTTATCTCCCTCCGGTTCTTTTGGAAATCACAACCCAATGATTACAGAGTGTGATGTAAGCAAGAGTGAGGTGGGTGAAGAAACCTATACTAAAAGAAAAGGCTCATGCGTCACTTAAAGTACATTAGTGACAGGTTTATGGTACGCGATATTCCTCTGTGAGCTGATCCAAACTACTTTTTGATTCTGTCATAATTGGGGCCTTCGTGATTCTAAGGAAACATAAAAGTGTCAGGGTGGGACTTCATTAGTTTACGTGCATGCTCTAATACAAAGAAAAAATGTGCATGTTGGGCTGAGAATTTGTCCTTCATTGATGGTGTACTTCTGGCTCGATCGTTGTGTCCGAGGATGACGTAACTAGCGTGAGTTATTGAGCACTGGTGTTGAATTCTTTTGTGGAATTAGAAAAGATTAAATGTTTTGAGAGAGAGAGAGAGAGAGAGAGAGAGAGAGAGAGAGAGAGAGAGAGAGAGAGAGAGAGAGAGAGAGAGAGAGAGAGAGAGAGAGAGAGAGAGAGAGAGAGAGAGATAATGTGTGTGTGTGTGTGTGTGTGTGTGTGTGTGTGTGTGTGTGTGTGTGTGTGTGTGTGTGTGTGTAAGTAAGTAAGTAAGTAAAGGTTTATTGCCCATTAGCATAAATACATTTGAGAAAGACATATTTACAAAAGAAAAAACAGTGGCAGAGACTGTCAAGCCGAAGCTTCCCGACAGTCACATTTATGTACATAACTATGATTATTGTTTACACCAACACTAACTGGCAATATTTTAGGTAAATTGCCTAAAAAATTATTTAAGGTAACTAGAATAGTAACAATAACAACCATATCTAATAATGACAAGAACAAACCTAAGCAAATCACAATAAACATACTGCAAATGCAAAAATGATCAATGATAATAATGATAATGAAAATAATGATAGTAATAACAGTGATACCATTACTACCATTACCATCATAATAATAATAATAATAATAATAATAATAATAATAATAATAATAATAATAATAATAATCCTGTTAATAACACAATGCTATAATTATAATACCAGTAAATGAAAGAAAATAAGACTAAACCTAACACGAAAGGAAATTAACACCGCATACTACAATACCACATTAGAAAATACATTTATAAAAATCTGTTTGTTATACATGGTAAAGGCAAAGAGGAAGGGAAAATCTTAGATAGAAATGTTTGTTTTGCATTTAAATGTTAAATTTTAAATATCATGTATTTTGGCAGTTATACAAGTATGTCTTCAAAGATTTTTTAAAAGTGGACAAGTTATCATTATAAAGAAGTGTTTTTATTTGAAAAGGTAATGAATTCCATATTTGTTTAAAAAGAGTCGTTCTGAATTGCGGGCACTCGAGATTGACATTATTGCCCCGAATATTGTATGATGTCTGTACCAATTTGAAAGGTTGAGCGCCAGAATATTATGTAAAGTACTTATAAATACTTAACAATAGGAAATGTTTATGAATATTTGAAAAAAAAAAATTGTGTTCATTATATATGTTGCGTGTTGATTGAAACCTATTCAAATGAAAAACACATCTAAATATTTTATTTTGAACAATAGTTATTTTCTTAATGAAAGACTGCCAAGTACACGCCCAGATTGCTACGCAATAGGTGAGGTGGGGATAACAGAGGGTGTAATAAATACTAGTGAGTGATTCAATTGTGAGACTATTACGAACTCTAAACAAAATACCACACATCCTTGTTAATTGATTTCTAACAAAAGAAATCTGTTTATTCCAATTAATATTTTCATCTATATAGACACCCAAAAATTTTGTGAATTCTACTCTGTTCAATGTCTTTCCTGCAATAGTAACAGAAAGAAACTCATGATGTACAGAGCGATGTACAGATGTGTGTGTGTGTGTGTGTGTGTGTGTGTGTGTGTGTGTGTGTGTGTGTGTCTCGAATTGAATTATATAACGGAAGAGCTGTTGTATTCAGTATTTGTATTTATAATCTTATTTTCTTTGAGTTTTTTTTTCAGAATCTTTCAAGGTTAAATGTCGAAGTCATTTAGTTAATTTTCATTCAGTTTGTGTGTGTGATGGGGATGTAATTTTCTTGCATAAAATGTTTCGGAGTTGCAAAGAAAAAGAATGTTTGTTAAATTTATCGAGGTATAATGATCACTGTGAGTTTTGTGAATGCATTCTGTTGTGTCCGTATACCTTCCCATCAGAGTTTGTAGAAAGGTCAGTATGTGGCGAGGCGGGCCCCAACGAGCGAGCACGGGATAAAACTGATGTGTAAATGGGTTGTTTGGGTGGCAAAGAAATCATATTTTGCCTCATTGTGTGGTGATAAATGGACGGTTCTTTAGGCATATTTTATTGAAACGACCTAATTCTTTTCGGCCCAAATGATCAGCACACACACACACACACACACACACACACACACACACACACACACACACACAGCAAGCAAGCAAACACGCAATCAAAGAGACAAACACTTTACAGCATACATAAGCCTAAAAAAAACCCTCAAATCTGTGAGTACACCTTTTACTAGAAAGGATGACATGTTTAGAAAATAAGCTGATTATGATGGAATAATATAACAATGTACATGTTGATTTGCGTAAAAGAGATTATCAGTCGCATACTTAAATTCACATTATGGACATCTAACACTGATGAAGAAAATGACCTTAAAATATGAATATTTATTATATATTCTCATTCTAGTAGTGAATTGCATGAAAGTATAAATATTAATGCTTATTAGGGTATGAATTTGTGTGTGTGTGTGTGTGTGTGTGTGTGCCAGCCAGACAGCCAAACACTCCTTTTGAGATGCTCCAGTATTTGTTTCTATTTCTGGAGGAAAAACACAAGATAGAGCCATGACACTACAATGAAAGGTCTGTGAATGTCCAAAGAGCATTTTGAGATATGAAATATTTTGTGGAGTGTTGTAACTTAGTCGTAGTGGGCTCTGAAAATTGAAAGGGAAAAGTCAAACCCCCTCTCGACTTTGTTCTCCCTGGTCGCGCATGCGCAGTCGTGGGTGTCAGAGTTTGATACATGTGTAGCGTCTTATGATGTGATAAAACTGATTACAGACTTTCATGTGTTACAGCAATGCGGTTTGCCATCCGACCATGCCCCAATATCTCTCACTGCTTCATGTAAGAGTGTGAACCTTGATCAATTGTACGAGAGGGCAGAGGCGTTAGGAAGCTACGCGGTAAGGCACAACCGATCTACCGCATGTAATACATTATCAAGAAGACCTGTACGATTTTCCAGCATTAATGAACAATCTTTTGTGAACTCTATTGCTGATGTAGATATTGATGTGACCAGTATTACTGATGTTGACAGTGTCATTACCATGTTATCTAATGAATTATACAATTGTGCTGCTAGAAGTGTAGTAAACATGTCTGATCACATGGAATTAAGAGATGGTCATTTAGGCAAATGGGAGCGATTATTGCAGGATAAGGATGATGCAAGAGTTTGGCAAGCCATTGATTGGAATGAAAATTTTGACAAGGGGAAGCATGAATGAGTTGAGTACCCCAGTGATGAAGATTTCAAGACGCATTTTGAGAGAATATTAAACCCAGCAGATGACCAACAACAGATAATTGAGATTAGCACAGATGTCAATATCCCGGTTCTAAACAACCCCATTACACAAACAGAAATATGCGATCAAATTCGAAATATGAAACCAAATAAGGCATGTGGACCTGATGGAATTTCTCCTGGCATTTTTTCTATGTTGTCCATACATTTATGTTTGATGTTTGTAACCCTCTTCAACAGAATTTTTATTTGTGGTGAGTATCCCTTATCATGGACTAAAGCAAAAATATTTACCATCTACAAGAAAGGTAATAGGTTAAACCCAGACAACTACAGAGGCATAAGTGTGACTAACTCGATGGCTAAGTTGTATGACATGATACTATGTAATAGATTATATCAATGGTTTAAACCCTATCGGGAGCAGGCTGGTGCTCAACGTGAGCGTGGGTGTCTTGAGCACATTGTTACTCTCCGGTTATTAACTGACACTGCAAGGAGAAAGAAAAGAAGTTATTTGTGGCTTTTATTGACTTCTCAAAAGCTTATGACACAATGCAAAGACCAAAATTGTTTATGACTTTGAAACGCTTGGGTTGTGGGATGGTGATGCTCGCTGCTGTGATTGCTATGTACCGCATTACAAAAAGTATTCTAGGTTGTGCAGTAGTCACATCGACGGTCGGAGTGAGGCAAGGTTTGCCAACATCATGTCTCCTGTTTTACATTACATTACAAGGGCACTGGCCAAGGGCAAACAAAGTGTTGGAAAAAAAAAAATCCCGCTGGTTGCCAGGCCCTGTTAAGAAGAAAGTAGAAAGAGAAAAAACAAAAAAAATCTAAAAGGAGGGTCCAGTTAACGTAAGAGGTGTCTTGACACTCCTCTTTTGAAAGAGTTTAAGTCATAGGCAGGTGGAAATACAGACACAGGTAGAGAGTTCCAGAGTTTACCAGTGTAGGGAATGAAGGAGTGAAGATACTGGTTAACTCTTGCATTAGGAAGATGGACAGAATAGGGATGAGAAGAAGTAGAGAGTCTTGTGCAGCGAGGCCGCAGGAGGGGGGAAGGCATGCAGTTAGCAAGTTCAGAAGAGCAGACAGCATGAAAACAGCGGTAGAAGACAGATAAAGATGCAACATTGCGGCGGTGACTTAAAGAATCAAGACAGTCAGTTAGAGGAGAAGAGTTGATAAGACGAAAAGCTTTAGATTCCACCTTGTTTAGTAAAGCTGTGTGTGGATCCCCCAGACATGAGAGCCATACTCCATACACGGGCGGATAAGGCCCTTGTACAGAGCAAGCAGCTGGGAGGGAGAGAAAAATGGACGAAGACGCCATAGGACACCTAACTTCTTGGAAGCTGATTTAGCAAGAGTAGAGATGTGAAATTTCCAGTTTAGATTTTTAGTGAAGGATAGACCGAGTGTGTTTAATGTAGAGGAGAGGGGAAGTTGAGTGTTATTGAAGAAGAGAGGATAGTTGTCTGGAAGGTTATGTCGAGTAGATAGTTGTAGAAATTGAGTTTTTGAGGCATTGTTTGTGATATATGTTGACCAGTTGATAAAAATGATGAAGCAAAAATGTAATCAAGAGAAATTCATAGGCTGGATACATATGTTGGTGTACATGGTCGATATAGTGTTACTAGCAACAACAAGGGATAATATGTTAAAGAAATTTCAAATATTGTGTGAATTTTGTGAGGAATATGGCATGAATATTAATGTGAGTAAGACAAAGTTTGTTGTGATTAATGAGCAAGCAGGTGACGCCGAGCCTATAACCGTGAATGGTCTAGTGGTGGAGCATTGCAACAGTTATGTGTATCTTGGTTCACCATTCACGTGCGACGGATCGGTATCATCTGCGGTAAAGTTACACGCACAGAACAAGTTGTGTCATGTGCTTAAGTTTGTCTCCTTCATTCGTAAAAATAATGACATCCCCTTCATTGTGAAACGCCGATTATTCGATGCCGCCCTTGTTATCTTTGTTGTATGGATGTGAGTCTTTGGTTGGCGCTAACATTAAACCTGTTCTGAAACTGTACAACTGGGCCATGAAGGAGTTCTTAGGGGTACGAAGATCCACTACAAATTATGTTTGTTATGCTGAATTAGGGTACCCCGCCTTGCCTGACCTTTAAGTCAAAAACAACAAATTTTATCACTTTGTGGTCGGAGAGACGCGACATGGTTGATGACTCTTTGTCTTTTACCCTCAGATATGTAATGTCCTTAAACACGACAGTCGGAAAATTTGTATCATATATGGTAAATAATGATATTCCTATCCCAGGCCAGTTGATGTAATGTGTACAAGACTATTAACCCTGAGTACAAAGTTCATGATATTTATTGTAAAAGACAAGTTATTAATGATAGGCACAGAATCTCGTTTACACGCCTCAGAGTAAGTGGTCATAGTTTAGCCATAGAGAAAGGTACTAGGTGGAATAGGCATGGACGTGGGCGGCTTCCTCTTGAGGAACGTTTGTGTGTGTGTGCCGTGTGGAGACATACAAACGGAGCAACATGTAGTAGAGGTGTGTCAACACACACAACACATTAGAGACCACTATCAATTTGCAAGTTGGAGTCAATTATTTGCTAATTTTACTAATGTAACAACATGTAAGATTGTACATGAAATTCTCAGTACCTATACATAAATGTTTATTTATTTATTTTTTTTTTACTACGAAATACATTTTATCTCATTGGGATTTGTGTTCTGTTTATGAATATCTATAAATATTATTACGAGAGAAAAATATAATATAATTCATTCTTTAGTTACGTGTTTACGTTTTTTTTACGTTTTCGTAAGTGTTTAAAATTCTGAAAGTAATTTTTGATGGACTACAGTTGTTATTGATGTTATGGTTTATTATTTTTGTTTGTTACTAAATGACGTGTGGTCAATAAACATCTATCTATCTATCTATCTATTTATCTATCTATCTGTGTGTGTGTGTGTGTGTGTGTGTGTGTGTGTGTGTGTGTGTGTGTGTGTGTGTGTGTGTAAGTGCTGCATTAGTAAGGGAATTAATTGATGCATTCCAGATATTCCAGATTCACTCTCGCTTGGCTATTTCAGACCAGCCAGAGGGCGTGACGCATAACAGTTCCTGTGTTATCCGATTGGTGGAAAGTTGTAATGTGGATGCGTGTGTGAGTGGCTGGGTGGATGGATGGGTAAATCGGTAGGTACTGGACGTGGTGACTGTCAATATTGCTTGTGAAGAGGAGGCAGATGGGGAGTGTGGATTGAAAAGGTGTTAATAGCGACATGAAGCAGAATTATCTACTGTGGGACTATGTTGTTTTTGTTGTTCTTGTTGTTGTTGTTGTTGTTTGTTGATTTCTCTTGTTTGTTGTTGTGGTGATAGTGATAACAATGGTGATGATAGTGTTGACTTGATAGCAGTGATGTTTTTGATTGACTGACTGATTGATATTTTGGCGTACCACCACCGACGAGGTCATGGGATACAGATAAAATGAAAGGCGTATTCTGATTACAGTGATGGTAGTGGTAATGGCGGTGGTGGCGGTGGTGGCGGTGGTGTGTGGCAGGCAATCATCGTAGTGAAGGGTATTGAAGGATGATGATCGTGAATGAAATAAGTGATGAATGAGTCTTTCCCGTAGTGGATTCTCAGTTAAATGACATCTCACTTAGAGAGAGAGAGAGAGAGAGAGAGAGAGAGAGAGAGAGAGAGAGTTTTTGGAAGGACCAACGCCTCTTCCTCTGTAATATTGAGGTGTCAAGTGAGTAAAGTTTCATATGATGGGTCTCTCTTAGTCTTGTCCCCATGGAGGAGCGCCTCTCTCCTTGCTCACTGCTAAGAATATTACTGGTTGAAGTATGTTACAGGGTGGTATCTGAAGACGATCAAATAAATAATAAAATCACGATGAAAAATTTTTAACCTGTGCAGTCACGGATATTAAATGTACCCCGTTAAAAAACATTAATTATAACAGCGTTTCAATTTACACTTTGGAATTATATACTATTGTAAAAAGTCAATTAATTAAAACGGCAGTGAAAAATTAACTTTTAGTTGTTACCAGTTAGTACGTGGAAATTAGTGGTGGTGTCACTCACAGCTCCCCCTCCGCTTTACTTCGTGAATATCCTCGTGTATACAGTACATACAGTATAAGCGCAGCATCGATCGCCCCGCCACTGTGAACTTTACAAGCATTTATTCAGTTCAGAGACAGATATTCGTTCCGCTTTCAGCCTGCCATCCCCGTGGCATCTCTGAGTGACTCCTCAACTGGATTCTCCCACAGCTAAGCTCTGATGAACACCAGTTACTACTAAGCCAACAAATCCCCTCAAAGATGGCGGGAAACAAGCTGCCACTGTTACTGTACATCCCGAGGGAGGCAGACAAGAATGACTTCTGTCTCCAGGCCTAGCGTCACTCAGGTTGGCTGAGCGAGATGGAATGGCTGAAGGGAGCGTGTGTAGCACGGTAAGTTTTTCTTCGTTCTTTTATTTTTTTTTTCAATCTTTAAAGATCTTGTAGTAACACGGGATTGAGTTTCCAATGAAGAGGTGTTTAAATTGTGAATTGTACCCATAAGGATTTTTGTTTTCTTTTTATTATCAAAATTGGAATTCCTCTTACTTCTCACAAGTATTGAAATTTATAGTGGTTTTTATTCGTATACTTTGAAAAAACAAACAAAAAACAAAGAGACAAAGACTCTATGGAATAACAGCTACTTTGTAAACATTAATAATTTTCTCTTCTTTACTGCAAATATTTGGTTTTAGCTGTGGTCTTGCAGCAAACGTTATTGTGGCGATAAATGTACACACAGAAAGTAGGTTGAAAGTAAAAGCAGATAGAAAATATATTGAAAACGACATTATGCTCCATTTGGAGTCAGTATAAGGAAAAAATAATTGTTTGGTTTTCTCACCAAGAACAGTTT
>NC_059271.1:8998666-9013666 GCF_017591435.1 Portunus trituberculatus | reverse complement strand
GAACATCGGAGGAGAGACACTTGCCTGGATACAGCACTGGTCTCGCTAGGAAGTTCATTTTGTCTACTCTCACAGTTCTCTGAAAACGTTCATATTTTGGTAACATATGTAGCAGTGGTGAGTGTGGTGCTGCCTAAAGGTTACAGGTTATTTTCCATATGATTTCTTATTTTATTTTCGAACTTTGTCTTCTATCATTTATGTATATTCATAGTTTTATTCTATTTCATCTTATCTTTTACTTTATAGTGTTTTCTGAACGATGAGAATATTTTCCAAGTTGTTTTTAATATGTTATGATATATCTTCTCAAATTGAATAGACTATGAGGTACTTATTGATATCAAGGTTTTATTTTTCATGAAGTCTTTTTTCATCTTTCTTTCTAAGGTTAGGATACATTTCATTTTGTTTTTGTCTGTCTCAATCACCTTCTCTCTTTACTTTGTATATTTTGCCTTATGATTATTATTATTATTATTATTTTTTTAACAAATCGTATTCACAGCGCGTAGGTTGTTGTTCTGGACTCTTTCTTCCCTCCGTCACCAATATTCCCTTCAGAGTCTGTATTTTACTTTGGACTTTAAACTTCAACCTGATTTACCGTTCATAGAATTATTGATTATTCCCTTCAGCTTCTATGTTATATTTTGTACTGCAAATTCAAGGTGATTTACCCTTCATGAAATTATTCTCTGTAAAAAACGTTTAGGGAATAAAAACCACTCCTTGTTTTCGAAATATAAATTTTCTTGAAAGGGTCACTCTTACTGATTTGAATATTATATGTACATCTACCTTGGTCCAGAGGAGTTTATCAGTTTTCACTATAAAAGTTAAGTAGCCTATTCCTCAAAGTATACACACACACACACACACACACACACACACACACACACACACACACACACACACACACACACACACACACACATATATATATATATATATATATATATATATATATATATATATATATATATATATATATATATATATATATATATATATATATATATATATATATATATATATATATATATATATATATATATATATATATATATATATATATATATATATATATATATATATAGATAGATAGATAGATAGATAGATAGATAGATAGATAGATAGATAGATTGATCAGTGTCAATCTTTTCTTGTTTTTCTTCCTTAAAGATGCAGAACAAGGCTATCTTACAAAACGAAGTATTCTTAGGTATAGAGCAAAGCTATCTTAGGAAGACTTCTCAGTGAGCTCATCCACAGTGGACAAATTAAGCCTGGCTTTGACGTTGAACTGAAAAATAGATCTTTATCACAGTTTTGTTCGACGGAAAGCTGCTATCGTGAACTTAGTGATACCAGGGATGTGTGGCCTGCCTTCCATTGTCTCCCAGCTCATGGCGAGTTACCAGTTAGTAAGTTAATGTGAAGTGCTCGCGTTGTGCACAATAATTTATGATATATTAATTGGGGATATAATTTTGTAGAGTAGATTCTGACATATTCATGATGGCATAAGCAAAGTGCGTAATTAAAAGCAGAACATTGCGTCAACATCGGCTGGTAAGGATCATATGTCAGGGGAGATTTAAAATGGTCGCCAATATTAACTAACAACACAAAGATGATGTGCCATAACTCTTGGTACAACTATTGTCGCGTCATGTTGATCACGGCTGTGTGTGTGTGTGTACCTGAGAGAGAGAGAGAGAGAGAGAGAGAGAGAGAGAGAGAGAGAGAGAGAGAGAAACTTTAAATATGATTTTCTCGTCTCTCTCTCTCTCTCTCTGATTTTCTCCTCTCTCTCTCTCTCTCTCTCTCTCTCTCTCTCTCTCCAAACATCCACGTACACCTACGTACTAACACACAGACATACACACGCTAAGACACACACGCATGGAAGAACTCTTCAAATTTGAGAGAGAGAGAGAGAGAGAGAGAGAGAGAATCAGGTCAGATTCATTGCCATTATCTTCGTATTATCAGACTTGTAACCTTTTCAACGATGTTCCTTTTGTATTTATCCTTTTTGTAACCTCCAGATCCCCACCTCCACTCCACCTGAGTCCGCCCCCACATTCACCTCCACCGTCTTCTGTTTACGTCATCCACACGAACCTCAGCTCAGTTTCCACTCTAAATAATCAAGGTAATTGAAGTAGTGTGTCTTTCTTGTCGTTTTTGTTTTCTAATATCCAGTGTATCCTTTCTTATAATGTACTCGTAACAGAGGAAACACTTAATCCTCATGTGCCAATCACAAAAGTAACAATGTATTTTTCTGTTCTGCTTTCACGTGATTATTTTGTGGTATTTTCAATAGGAAGCTGGTATTAGAGAAATTGTGGGAGCAGGTAAGAGTTACTAATCTGATATAGCTAGTAACCCTTTGATCCTCCCTGAATCCTGTTGACTTTCTCTATTTCCTTTCCTTCAGTGGGATGCAGGAGAATAAAACAATGTACAGCTACTGAACTTTGTCAAGTCTACCTTCCTACGACCAATGAAACTCGAGTATGTTAAATTGTACCGTTTGTTCCCTTCCTCTCAAATTTTACTTTTCTTTCCAGTCAGTGTGAAGGAGGAAACAAAACAATGTACAGCTACCGAGGCTTGTACAGTCCACCTTGCTACGATCAATGAGACTCGAATGTGGAAACTTGTACGATACTTTAACATGTAAACTAAACTTGAAGCGTACGTTCTCCTCTATCTGGCCTTCCCTTCTTCCTCCCTTCCTGTGCGAAACGAAAATAAAAGTGCGCGTTGGTACCAAAATTTGCACAGGCAGTATCTGCAAGGACTACTGAGGTGGAGTGCGAGGACCTGTAGCTAGTATTCATTCTCTTTTTTCTGTCTTTCTTACTGCCCTGAAGTGTGAATCATGAAAATAGGACAACTGTGGTGTTAAAGATTCTTACAAAGACATCCTTTCAGTGGCCAATGATTTAAACGTGTAAACTTGTAGCTATTGTTCTCTCCCTCACTCCCTCTTCCTGCCCTCCTTTGTGAAACATAAGAAAAAATCAATGGGTTGAAACCGAAGGTTGTACTGCCAGGGAGTCAGCCTTTCCTACGTGCGACAAACAAAAGCCTATTAACCAATAGCTATCGTTCTCTCCCTCCTACCTTCTCTTCCGCCTTTCCTTCAGTGTGAAGTGTAAAGCTAGAAAAAAATAACAAATAAATAAAAGGCGTATCTGAAAAAAAATGGAAAAACACTCCAATAAAATAATTTCTTCTGCTTCTACTAAAACCTGAGTATTTGAAACTGTATCCTTCAGCCGTCCCTTATCTCACTATCATTGTTCTATCCTTGTTATGAAGTAAAATATTAAATGAGGACGTGGCCACCGACTCTCGCAGTGAGCCTTCCTGGAACAGAGACTTGATACCTGGATCTCTCACTCACTCGCTGTGTCGACCTTATTTTCTTCTAGTTCTTCAGTCTGACGGAAGAGAATAAATGAGGACGTGGCGTCTCTGTTTTTCACACTAGGCATTTCTACTTTCAGTGAGGCCGGAAAGTTTAGACGTGTACCTTCCATTAAGGGTTTTTCTTATCATCTTTAGCTTTAGTGTGTGGGAAGTAAATGAGAGAGGGATGAGATACTTAAATTCCCACCCAAGCATTTATACATCTAGTTAAACATTGGAAATATGTCTGTAACCGTGACCTTATTCTCTTTCTTGTCTGAAGCAAAAAAATAAATGGGAACTAAGGTACATAAACTCAAACACTAAGCTTTTATAAGACTAACAAGACCTGGATATGAAAGCTCTCCGTCCCTCTCCACTTTTTCCTTCTCTTCGATTCCCGTGAAGTATGAAACAGTCAGAGGCGATCGGAATCCCCCGCTGCGAGTTATAGTCCTACAAGTGACCGAGAATTGATGGAAAATGTTTACGTATATCGGTTAAGAAATATGTTAGTATTGGTATTTAACCGCGTCGGATATGAGAGGTTTGGTGCCGTGTGGCATTGAGGGAAGCGAAGAGGCGATAGTTTCCAGTTTCCTGTTTCCAGGCGCTCTCTCCTTCCCCTTGAACACGTTGAGGATTTAGGCCATGGGATATGCTACTTTTACCGCCGCATCTGTTTGATTTTTCGATGTTTGTTATTTATTTTACGATATACAGGAAATGTCATCTTAAAGCAGAGTATTGTTAAGTTAGTTTCTTTAAAACCAACACGAGTTGCAACGTTAAGGATACAGTAATGAGGATGTAGTAATGCATTTCCATTGAATTCTTGTAAAGACAAATTTTTACAGCATAAATGCAGAAGTGTTCCACGTTTAAATTTCTAGCTTTGCAAGTGATGAAAAACGCTACAATATATACTTAGGTCCAGAAAAGTTATTTATTGCAAGTTGTTATCCTCACTGTATATTCGCTGCTATTTATTTACTTACGTGTTTATTTTTCAAATCTTTTGTTTTATCTATCCGTGAATTTAGTGGGTCATCGCGGAAGGCTTCGTCGGTCGGCGTGTTTGTGCCTTCATGCGTATGTTTATCATTCTGAGGTCATTAAGTAGGAAAACGATCACCGCCATTACGAGCCATTATGCTAAGTAGTGAGAAATTGTGTGTGTCAGACGGGGTAATGGCGACCGAGGATGCGCTTCATGCACACACACACACACACACACACACACACACACACACACAAACACAGGCACTTGCGTAAGAGAGTGCGTGCTGCTGAACTAAATTGAATACTATGGTAAAAGAAAAATCCTAAGCAGATTAATCATAGTTAATTCATATGGTATTGTTTTATTTATATCTTTATTTCTTTCATTTGTGTGTGTGTGTGTGTGTGTGTGTGTGTGTGTGTGTGTGTGTGTGTGTGTGTGTGTGTGTGTGTGTGTGCGTGTGTGTGTGTGTGTGTGTGTGTGTGTGTGTGTGTGTGTGTGTGTGTGTGGGTGTGTGTTTATTTTTTTTACGTTTTTTTTATGTAGGAGAGAGGGCCAGGCAAAGGCAACAAAATATTAAAAAAAAGGCCCACTTGAATGATGAATCTCTAGAAGATGAGCAAAGGGTTAGCCAAAATTAGGGAGCAAATGATTTGATACCTCCCTCTTAAAAGAAGTTCAGTCGTAGGAAGACGGAAATACAGAAGCAGGCAGGGAGTACTCCATACAGGAGCGGATAAAGCCCTTGTACAGAGTTAGTAGTTCAAGGGCTAGAAAAACTGGCGGAGACGCCTCAGAACGCTGAACTTCATAGAAGCTGTTTTAGCAAGAGATGAGATGTGAAGTTTCCAGTTAAGATTATGAGTAAAGGACAGACAGGATATTCAGTGTGGAAAAGTGAGGCAGTTGAGTGTCATTAAAGAAGAGGGGATAGTTGTCTAATAGATTGTGTCGAGTTGATAGATGGAGGAATTGAGTTTTTGTGGCATTGAAAAACTAGTAGATTTTCTCTGCCCTAATCGGAAATCTTAGAAAGATCAAGAGTCAGGCGTTTTGTGGCGTCCCTGCGTGATCTGTTGACTTCCTGAAGGGTTGGACGTCTCTGAAAGGACGTGAAAATATGTGTGGATGGTATCATCAGCGTAGGAGTGGATAGGGCAAATGTTTGTTTTAGATCATTAATGAATAATAGAAAGAGAGTAGATTTAGGAGAAAAGCAGTGGCCATCTACCACAGCAGCACTAGAACGGTCGGAAAGGAAACTTGAGATAAAGTTGCAGAGAAAAGGATAGAAACCGTTATGAAATCAAAGCTATATGCCAGACTCTATCAAAAGCTTTTGATATGTCTAACGAAATCTCACAAAGAGGATGATCAAGACTCAGTAAGGAAAGCCAGAAGATCACCAATAGAGCGATCTCAACGTAGGCCATACTGGCGATCAGATAGAAGATTGTTAAGTGACAGATCTTTAAGAATCTTCCTATTCAGGATAGATTCAAAAACTTTAGATAAGCAAGATATTAAAGCTATAAGACGGTAGTTTGAAGGATTAAAACGGTCATCCTTTTAAGGAACAGGCTGAATATAAGCAAGAAAAAAAGGTTGAAGTCGATAGACAAAGTTGAGAAAGTGGCCAGGCAAGGGGCAAGCACGGAAACACAGTTTTTGAAAACAATAGGAGGGATCCCATCAGATACATAAGCCTTCCGATGGTTTAGGCCAGCGAGGGCATGGAAAACATTATTACGAAGAATTTTGATTGTAGACATGAAATAGTCAGAGGGAGGGGGAAAGGGAGGGAAAAGCATAGAATTATCCAAGGTGGAGTTGTCAGCAAAGGTTTGAGATAAAAATTCAGCTTTAGAGACAGAAAAGATGGCAGTGGTGTCATTAGGATGAAATAAAGGAGGGAAAGATGAAGAAGTAAAGTTACTGGAGATGTTTTTGGCCAGATGCCAGAATTCTCGAGGGGAGTTTGAGTATTTATGAAAGAGTGTTTGGCAAGTTGCAAAACAGACTTGGCATGATTCCGGGCAGTAATATAAAGTGAGTGAGATTCAGGAGATGGAAGGCTCAAGTACTTTTTGTGGACAACCTCTCTATCATGTATAGCACGAGAACAGGCTGTATTAAACCAAGGCTTAGAAGGTTTAGGTTGAGAGAAAGAATGAGGAATGTACGTTTTCTTGCCAGACACTATCACTTCTGCTATGTGTTCAGCACAAAGTGATGGGTTTCTGACACTGAAGCAGTAATCATTTCAGGGAAAATCAGCAGTGCTGCAGACTGAGTGATTCCCCGTGTCCTCTCTTCCCGGTTCCCTTTGTGGTCTCATTTATACAATTGAGCAGCTGCAGCCTGCCCTCTAAAGACAACTTCTACTACTTCCTACACTACACTACAACACCTTACACTTTTACACTCTCTTCAAATCAAAATTTAATAATGGCTTCACCACGCCCTGCCTCGGAGTCCCCTCTGGGAGGGACCATAAATGTCCCCAGGTCGGACTGCCCTCTGCTGTCGACCTTGGGTGTCTTGACACTTCATCTAATACTTTCACTATCAATTTCTGCAACATTCGTGGCCTTCGTTCTAATTTTCAATCTGTGGAACACCACCTCTCCTCTACTAAACCTCATCTTCTCTTCCTAACCGAAACACAGTTGTCTGTGACTACTGACAGCAGCCCCTTTTCTGTTCCCTCCTACTTGCTCTATCCTCATTTTCAATCCAAAGCTGGATGTTGCGCATACGTGCGTAACGACACCACTTGCTCTCGTGCCCACAATCTTGAATCTTCAGAATTTTCTACCATCTGGCTAAGACTTCAATGTCACTCTCTAACTAAATTCATCTGTGCTGTATACCTCTCACCTAATTCCTCTGACTATGTAAAATTCTTTGACTATTTGACTTCCAAGGTGGAGCACATCTTATCTCACTTTCCTTTTGCTGAGATCTCCATTTTAGGGATTTCAATGTTCACCACCAGCTTTGGCTTTCATCTTCTTTCACTGACCAACCTGGTGAACAAACCTTCAACTTTGCTATCCTTCATGACCTAGAGCAGCTAGTGAAGTTCCCTACCCGTATTCCTGACCGCCTTGGAGACACGCCCAACATTCTTGATCTTTTCCTAACCTCCAACCCTTCTGCTTACTCTGTTAAACTTTCCTCTCCGTTGGGCTCCTCCGACCACAATCTAATTTCCGTTACCAGTTCTATCACTCCAGTGCAGCCTCAGGACCCGCCTAAGCGGAGGTGCTTCTGGCATTTTAACTCTGCTAAGTGGGAGGAACTAAGGCAGTACTATTCTGATTTCCTTGGGATGATTATTGTTTTCATGTCAGAGATCCTTCTCTTTGTGCCGAGCGCATAACAGAGGTGATTATCTCTGGCATGGAGCTATACATTCCTCATACTTTCTCTAACCCTAAAGCTAAAAAGCCTTGGTTTAACTCTGCTTGTTCTCGTGCTGTCAATGATAGAGAGGCGGCTCACAAACGGTTCCGTAGCCATCCAACTGCTGAAACTCATGCCCTATATATTTCTGCCCGTAATCATGCCAAATCTATTCTCCAACTTACTAAAAACTCTTTCATCAATAGAAAATGTCAAAGTCTTTCCAATTCTAACTCCTCTCGAGATTTCTGGCATCTAGCCAATAATATCTCTAACAACTTTACTTCTTCGTCTTTCCCTCCTTTACTTCATCCAGATGGCTCTACAGCTGTCTCTTCTTTTCTAAAGCTGAACTCTTCGCTCAAACCTTTGCTACCAACTCAACTTTGGATGATTCTGGGCATATTCCTCCTACTCCTCCACCCTCTGACTACTTCATCCCTAAAATTAAAATTCTTTATAAAGACGTTTTCCTGGCCCTCTCTGGCCTTGATTCTCGGAAGGCTTACGGTCCGGATGGAGTCCCTCCTGTTGTTCTCAAAAACTGTGCTTCCGAACTCGCTCACTGCCTGGTCAAACTCTTTCATCTGTGTCTCTCTACTTCTATTTATCCTTCTTGCTGGAAGTTTGCTCACATTCAACCTGTCCCTAAAAAAGGTGACCACTCCAATCCTTCTAACTACCGCCCTATAGCTTTGATTTCCTGCCTTTCTAAAGCCTTTGAGTCTATCCTTAATAGGAAGATAATGAGGCATCTATCAGCTCACAACCTTCTCTCTGATTGCCAGTATGGTTTCCGTAAAGGCAGATCTACTGGTGATCTTCTTACTTTCCTAACTGAATCTTGGTCATCCTCTTTTAGGGACTTCGGTGAAACCTTTGCTGTCGGCCTTGACATATCGAAAGCCTTCGATAGAGTCTGGCACAAATCTTTAATTTCTAAACTACCCTCCTACGGATTCTATCCTTCTCTCTGTACCTTCATCTCCAGTTTCCTTTCCGATCGTTCTATTGCTGCTGTAGTAGACGGTCACTGTTCTTCCCTAAAACTATCAACAGTGGTGTTCCACAGGGTTCTGTCCTATCACCCACTCTCTTTCTATTATTCATCAATGATCTCCTAAATCTGACTCAATGCCCTATCCACTCCTATGCTGATGATACCACCTGCATTATTCAACAGCGTTCAACAGACGCCCAACCCAACAACAATTAAATGACTCAAGGCGAGATGCTATAGGACGCCTAACTTCTGATCTTTCACTTGTTTCTGATTGGGGCAGAGAAAACCTGGTTTTGTTCAATGCCTCAAAAACTCAATTTCTACAACTATCTACTCGACATAACCTTCCAGACAACTATCCTCTCTTCTTCAATAACACTCAACTTCCCTCTCCTCTACATTAAACACACTCGGTCTATCCTTCACTAAAAATCTAAACTGGAAATTTCACATCTCTACTCTTGCTAAATCAGCTTCCAAGAAGTTAGGTGTCCTATGGCGTCTTCGTCCATTTTCTCTCCCTCCCAGCTGCTTGCTCTGTACAAGGGCCTTATCCGCCCGTGTATGGAGTATGGCTCTCATGTCTGGGGGATCCACACACAGCTTTACTAAACAAGGTGGAATCTAAAGCTTTTCGTCTTATCAACTCTTCTCCTCTAACTGACTGTCTTGATTCTTTAAGTCACCGCCGCAATGTTGCATCTTTATCTGTCTTCTACCGCTGTTTTCATGCTGTCTGCTCTTCTGAACTTGCTAACTGCATGCCTTCCCCCTCCTGCGGCCTCGCTGCACAAGACTCTCTACTTCTTCTCATCCCTATTCTGTCCATCTTCCTAATGCAAGAGTTAACCAGTATCTTCACTCCTTCATTCCCTACACTGGTAAACTCTGGAACTCTCTACCTGTGTCTGTATTTCCACCTGCCTATGACTTAAACTCTTTCAAAAGAGGAGTGTCAAGACACCTCTTACGTTAACTGGACCCTCCTTTTAGATTTTTTGTTTTCTCTTTCTACTTTTCTTTTAACAGGGCCTGGCAACCAGCGGGATTTTTTTTTTCCAACACTTTGTTTGCCCTTGGCCAGTGCCCTTGTAATGTAAAAAAAAAAAAAAAAAAAAAAAAAAATACCTCCTCAGGTCCCCCAACTGGCAGAGGCAAAACGCCAGAGGCACCTTCGCTTTGGGGATCCTGAGAGGATTGGAGAAATAGGACAAGATACAGAAATGAGATTGTGATCGGAGGAGCCCAACGGAGATGAAAGGGTGACAGCATAAGCAGAAGGATTAGAGGTAAGGAAGAGATCAAGAATGTTGGGCGTGTCTCCAAGACGGTCAGGAATACGAGTAGGGTGTTACACCAGTTGCTCTAGGTCATCGAGGATAGCAAAATTGAAGGCTAGTTCACCAGGATTGTCAGTGAAGGGAGAGGAAAGCCAAAGCTGGTGGTGAACATTGAAATCTCCAACAATGGAGATCTCAGCGAAAGGGTAGAGGGACAGAATGCGCTTTACTTTGGAAGTTAAATAGTCAAAGAATTTACTATAGTCAGAGGAGTTATGGGAGAGATAGACAGCACAAATGAATTTAGTTAGAGAGTGACTATTGAGTCGAAGCCAGATGGTGGAAAACTCGGAAGATTCAAGAGCGTGGGCACGAGAGTAGGTTAAGTCGTTGCGCACATAGACGCAACATCCAGCTTTGGAACGAAAATGAGAATAGAGAAAGTAGGAGGGAACGGAGAAGGGCCTGCTGTCAGTAGCCTCATACAGTTGTGTTTCGGTGAGAAAAAGAAGATGAGGTATAGTAGAGGAGAGGTAGTATTCCACAGATTGGAAATTAAATGTAAGACCGCGAATGTTGCAGAAGTTAATGTAGAGAAAGTTGAGGGAGGTGTTAAGACATTTGGGGTCGTTATCAAGAGGTGTGTGTGTGTGTGTGTGTGTGTGTGTGTGTGTGTGTGTGTGTGTGTGTGTGTGTGTTTCACTGTTTGATCTGCTGCAGTCTCTGACGAGACAGCCAGACGTTACCCTACGGAACGAGCTCAGAGTTCATTATTTCCGATCTTCGGATAGGTCTGAGACCAGGCACACACTACACACCGGAACAACAAGGTCACAACTCCTCGATTTATATCCCGTACCTACTCACTGCTAGGTGAACAGGGGCTACACGTGAAAGGAGACACATCCAAATATCTCCACCCGGCCGGGGAATCGAATCCCGGTCCTCTGGCTTGTAAAGCCAGCGCTCTAACCACTGAGCTATCGGGCCGTGTGTGTGTGTGTGTGTGTGTGTGTGTGTGTGTGTGTGTGTGTGTGTGTGTGTGTGTGTGTGTGTGTGTGTGTGTGTGTGTGTGTGTGTGTGTGTGTGTGTGTGTGTGTGTGTGTGTGTGTGTGTGTGTGTGTGTGTGTGTGTGTGTGTGTGTGTGTGTGTGTGTGTGTGTGTGTGTGTGTGTGTGTGTGTGTGTGTGTGTGTTACTTATCTTGCATAAAAAAAAAAACTTTCCTTTTTCCAAATATCTTTTCTCAGGTCTTTATAAGAAAATATCGCTATGTTGACCGTTCTCCCGCATTAGGCCCAGTTTTATTAAACATCGTCCTTTGACAATGGGCAAAAAATAAAACGAGTAGCACGTATGCTATACACACCAAAAAAATATATATATATATATATATATATATATATATATATATATATATATATATATATATATATATATATATATATATATATATATATATATATATATATATATATATATATATATATATATATATATATATATATATATATATATATATATATATATATATATATATATATATATATATATATATATATATATATATATATATATATATATATATATATATATATATATATATATATATATATATATATATATATATATATATATATATATATATATATATATATATATATATATATATATATATATATATATATATATATATATATATATATAAGAAAGTTTCTCTGTAAACATCACATATGAACAATCTAAGACTGTAGAAGTAACTGTTTTCAAAACATGACCGCGTCTCGCTAATCTTTCAAAACTAACCTACAAAATTATTGAGGTGCACACTTAATAGTTATCAAATTATACGAAGGTTTATCATCAGTCCTCACTAATAAATCATGATATACGCAAGAAAAATAAATTTAAAGCTGGCCTAATCGTACAGAACATTTATGGACCTGATTAATTACTCCTATTGTTATTCGCAATTGTGTTTCGTGCTTGTACCTTGCCAACCCAAATTCTTTCAGCTCTGTCTATTAACATCTACTCTTCCTTCTTGCTGGAAGTTTGCCTACACTAAACCTGTTCCTAAAGAAGATGACCGTTCTAATCCTTCAAATTACAATCCTATTTCATCGATTTCTCGCCTATTTGAATTTTTTTAATTTTATTTTTCAACAAAAAAGATTTTTAAACGTTCTTCTCTCTGATCGCCAGTATGGTTTCCAGTAAGGTCACTTTACTGGTGATCTGGCTTTCCTTAGTGAGCTTTGTCACTCTCTTTTAGAGATTTTGGTGATACTTTTGTAGTTTCCTTATTCATATCAAAAGCTTTTGATATAGTCTAGCACGAAGCTTTGATTTCAAAACTACCCTACTACGGCCTCTCTCCTTTCTGCAATTTCATTTCAAGCTTTCTTTCTGATGATGTCATGGCAAACGGACACTGTTCTTCTTAATCCATCAACAGTGGTGTTCCTTATGGTTCTCTCGTGACACCCACTCTCTTTCTACTATTCTTTAATGATCTTCTAAATCAAACATCTCCTTTCTATCCATACGTTGATGATATCAACCTACACTTTTCACGTCTTTTCATAGACGTCCAACCCATCAGGAAGTAAACAGATCACGCAGCAAAGCCACATAACGCCTAACTTTTGATCTTTCTAAAGCTTCTGACTGTAGGAGAACAAAGTTAGAATTCTTCAATGCCTCGTTCTATTTTTCATATAAAATCCTGAACTAGAAACTTCACATCTCATCCCTTGCTAAAACTGTTTCTATGAAGCCCTGTTTCCTGAGTCTTCTCTACCAGTTTTTCTCACCCCCCATATCTGTCCATGAATATAGTATCTTTCACATGTATGACAGGGATTCCACTCAAACTTTTTAGAAATGGTGGAATCAAAAGATTTTTCGTTTTATCAACTCCTTTCTTCTGAATGTCTTCAACCTTTATGTCACTGTCGTAATGTTACATTTCTTGCTATCTTCTGCCGCTACTTTTATGCCAACTTTTCTTCTAATCTTACTAATTGCATGCCTCCTCTGGTCTTTTATTCAGTATAGTAATGCCTTTCCTTCACTCTGTTTACCTCTCCAATGCAATAGTCAATCAGTATTCCCAATCATTCGTCCCTTTATCTGGTAGATTCTAGAACTCCCTGTCTGCGTCTGTATTTTCTCCTTCATATGACTTGTAGTTTTCAAGACGGAGGTTTCAATACACTTGTCCTCTGGCTTTGGCTAACGCTTTCGTTTTTGTGATTGTCTGCACTTCAGTAAGTCTTTTTATTGCAATTTTTGTTGTCCTTGCCGTTGTCCTTACTTCATAAAAACACTCAAAATTTACTAAACCTTACGAAGATTTCTCGGTAGTCTTAAAAAATGTATCATATTAGACACCATATATTAGACAACTATCAGATGTTTACTTTGGTATTCAAAATATAAAAGTTTCTAACTAGCGTTCTCACAAAAATGTCATGTCAGACTAAAAAAAAAAAAATCTGAGTGCACAAAGGTGTTCCTATCAAACAGCATTTACGTAAACATATAATAGAAAGGCGAATCCAGGACACCTCAGATACCATGGATTAAACCTTTACGCGTAGCTTTAATAAATCATGGAAATCTTGGATTTTGCGTGACACAGAAATAATGTTTAATTCAGAACATGAACAGGAAATTGGCGACTGTGATCGAAGATTGCTCTACATATTAGTCAAGCAGTGCAGTAGTGATATGCGTCTGTAAAGATGGCATATTTTTATCACCATTGTTTAAAGGGAAACACAGTACGAGTATCATGGAATAATGTTTTTGTCCCATAAAAAGGAGAAAAATATGAAAGCCTTAAAACTTCCTACGTTAAATTTAGTAGACGAGATCTTAATCTGTCAATCTCAGTTAATCTAAGCATCAAGGCAGGTTTTTTAACAACTGTCCCTTGAATGTAATTTATGTTTCGTCCTTTCTTTGTGTAGATTCCAACACATTTTCATAATTCTCTAAATGTTAGGTAATCCTAGTAGTGAATAGATTAAAAAGCCTTAATACCCGGCATGTTGTTCAAATATTAGCTATACATTTGAAATCTATTTGTAATTCAATATGAAATTATTAACGAAATCCAATGAAAATTAAGGAAATATCAGAAAGAATAATTATACTTAGGCGACAAAAGATTACTGTATACCTCCAGACGAACTGCATGGAATTAAAACCAACTCTGGAATTGTAGAGAAATAAAGCTAAACACATGTAGCTACGAAAAATAATGAAATACTGTACGTATAACTGGATTACCAGAGAGAGAGAGAGAGAGAGAGAGAGAGAGAGAGAGAGAGAGAGAGAGAGAGAGAGAATATATGTCTGTGTGCGCGCGTATGTGTGTGTATGTGCTCATTGTTCTAGTCTGGCTTGCCTGAAGACCTAATTTGCCGTCCATATTGTGTTTCCTCTCGTCGCCTCAGGTATCGCATGAACACAACCCCTGCCGCGGCCCAAATACCTTCATGGCAAACCATTTTCGGAAAGAGATTCATACGCATTACTCTCTGCAGATAAACCAAACCATTTGAAAACATTGCTATCCTGTTTTGACCAAGATCTTACCGTGAAGTTTGGATTAGCAATGGGTTATGTATGATTGAGAAATATAACATGCAAATACATTGAAAGTAAATGGAAATGTGTGAAGAAAAATAAGACCAAATAGAAAGGCAATGTTTATATCACTTGTTTATATGTTCACCAGTATACATGTTCTCAGTGTTCTGTAAGCTTGTTAAGTGGTGATATATGGTGTTGTCGGGGTTTTTTTTTCATTATTGTACGCTTTTATGTTCTCGTGCGCTTATTAGCTGGTCTCTTTGTTGAATTATTC
>NC_059271.1:8983666-8993666 GCF_017591435.1 Portunus trituberculatus | reverse complement strand
ATTATTCTTGTAAATGTACTTGTTTCCTTTTGCTAGCGTTTGTACGCAACAGCACCACTGGTAATATTATTAGTAGTATTAGTAATGGTAGTAGTAGTAGTAGTAGTAGTAGTAGTAGTAGTAGTAGTAGTCGTAGTAATAGTAGTAGTAGTAGTAGTTGTAGTTGTAGTTGTAGTTGTAGTAGTAGTAATAGTAGTAGTAGTAGTAGTAGTAGTAGTAATAGTAGTAGTAGTAGTAGTCATCGTAGTGGCGGTATTGACGGTGGTGGTGATGGAAAGCAATTGAATTGAAATAGGTTTCCTTATGTTTTCTTTTTCTTTTTTTTTAAGCATTTTTTAGCGGCATTACGTCCCTTTCAGAGACGCACACCCACCCACCCAGACACACACACACACACACACACACACACACACACACACACACACACACACACACACACACACACACACACACAAAGAAGAGAGACAAAAAAAATAAACGAATAAGTAGAGACAGAGTAAACAAAGGTAATACGCGGCGCTTAATTAAGGATAGTTTTTTTTATTTATTTTTTTTTTTTTGAAGGCTTTGCTTACTTGTGGACGAGGCTTGGCAGAGGGAAGGAAAACACTGAGAATTTCTGAACCGGCCAGTATTTGTCAGGCTAGCTCGTATAGTGTGTGTCCCTACGAGTGCTGAGTCCTGAGCGTTCTGTCATTAGTGTGATTGCCCCATTGTGCTGCTCAGGGACGCGTGTTCCTGAGTGATGTGCATATTTATCAGCCCACAAAGCGTTGCTGCTGCCCAAGAGTCACGTGCCCTTGAGGTGGTAGTGTTGTATGCTGCTGCGGACGGTATATCTTGTTTTGAGGAAATCTTGCAGGAAATTATGTAGAAAATGTTTATGATGTGTGTTATCCTATATCATTGAATAACGCGATGAGAGATTAATGTACCTTATTTCAACTCTTTCGCTGATATCTTAATGCATTGTTCATTAGTCATTTGATCGGAAACCACTTTGAAATGTTTTATTTTTCTACAGCCATCTCTGAACATTTATCAATCTGAACAAATTTGAAAACATATTGAAAATTATCTTACACAAGTCAAGTTGTTGGTGTGATCGGCGTGTCTTATTTTTGTCCCTTTAATGATAGTTGATGCATCCTTCCTTAATTCGTTTCATTCTACAACCACCTCTAAACATTTTAGTCTTTACGATTTAGAGAATCTATGCACAAAATTGCTTACTTTCTTTCCCTCTGGTAGGTGCTGAGATTTTTGCATGATGCGTCATTTGGCGCATATCACAGAATAATGGTATTACGTGAATGCTGCAAGAAATTATGGAAGTTATGATAGCCGCATATGTGTTGCAGTTTTAAATGACACGCTGAGAGCTCGGAATGAAAAGCTAGTGTGGCAGTTTGGATGGTGAAGGATGCAAACCACGTGGCGCCTTCCCGCTGTGTTCGTCTTCATTGCCTCGCCCCATGACGCTGCCGCAGGATATTAAACCGATCTCGTGGAGCACAGCCGCCATACCTTCCAAGAACAGCAGTTATTTTTCTAAGGTGGTGCCACGGTTGTTTCTGCACTGCCCACCCGGATGCAAACTGCTCCAGAGAAGGCTCAGATTTAAACTGAGAGGACGCTGACCCAGAAACCAGAAGAGGCACTTCATCGTCAGCAGTGAAGTGTCAAATTTAGTTAATTTTAATTGAGTTTCACCTATATTTCTTAACAGACTCTCGTCTTTCGATATTCATTAAGGTGCGTCCTAAAATGTTCCTATTCTACTATTATATTACTTGGCCTTATTGAAAAAGTAAACGTGATTCTTGGCCTAGAATCCTGGTGTATGTTATAATTTCAATTAAAACTGATAGACCTCACCTCTTGAACTAAGTTATTAGATAAAAATACATGAAACGTGAGAAAACAAACGTGAATTAGAAAATGAAATAAAATAAGAGGAAAATAATAGAAAGAGAGGAAAGAATAAGAATGATGTTGAGAGAAAATAACGCTGGACTCCTCGACATCAGTACTGTTATTACTCAGGAAAACTTGCATTGAGGCAGAAAGGTGGAGGAGAAGAGGGATGAGGCACATGGTGAGTGAAAAATAGGAAGTTAGAGGCTAATGAAAGGGAGTGAAATGGAAGAATACTTACCTAACATCACCAGACATCAGAGAAGCTGAGATCAGATGTTGAAGGTAGGAAGTGAAAAGGAAGAAGAAACAATAAAACCACATTGCTAAACAGCAGAACATTATATTCCTTCTTAGCTGATATATTACTTGAAAAAAATATGACTACTAATCAATAAATCGTCCTAGTGTTTGAGTGGGCAGTTATTCATAATTAGACAGGCTACACATTTTGCATGAGGGTGTCAGAAGAGGAGCAGGAGGTAATGTGCAAGATGCCTTTTAGTGGTTTCGCTAGTCGAGGGAATAGGGAGAAAGTTGAGCCTTATTGTAGTAAACTCCCCATTAATCTCGGTCGTTTCCCTTTACGGTGATGCATTGGTCTTGCGAGCCGCTAAAGAGAGTATCGAGTGTGTGGGTATGAGTGTTGACTGTGCGACTGTGTGGGGCTGAGTGCTGACTGTGTGGCTGCGGGTTGCTCGGCACTAGCCTGGGATTGTGTAAGGTTGAATGGTGACCCTCTGACCGAGTATGTGAGACTGAGCGCTGATCGTATGGTGATCTTGTGAATAGTGGGCCTAGCAGTGATCATGCTCTTCTCTCATTCACTCCCTTTTTGAAGAAGAACTCTTCGGTGAGTAGTGGGTCAACGCTCAATTATCTGAGGTCAAAGCTCTGCCTGGTTGTGCGTGTATGACGAATTCCTGGTCATTGTATCATGTTGTGTACCAATTGATTGACCATGCTTAAATAAATCCCTGACGAAGTCAGTCCGTAGTCAGTGCCTTGATCTTTAGACTGCTATAATTTCATAGGCTTCATAAAATGTAGTGTATGTTTAGAGCATTATTTCAAGAGACAATTTTAATGATAAAAAGGAGCCATTGATCAATTCAAACATTCTAATTTTTCAGTTAAGTGAAATCGTCTGAGTTAATCAAATGAGTGAACGAGTGTCATACTGTCATTAGCAGTCAAAGGATTAATTAAGCCCTGCAGTTGGAGTTCGATTCATGAGTACTTAGTACACAACGCAGAGCAAAGTCGAGGACAAGAGTCTATTAACAATGTGCACTTTTTCTACTCTGTTTTGCGCTTTATTTAGTCGTATCTTCTTACAAAATTTTCCAACTGAGTGATCATTAGTAGCTCAGAAGAGAATTGCAATCCGTATTCCTGAATATTTCGGAGCCTGATCAAGAACTTTTAAAGCACTCTTAGAAGATATAGAGGTTTTCAAGAATTGCTACATTACTAGAAAGTAATAAGACCACAAAATACATGGTTTGCTCACGTAGCAAGAAGAAAATTCAATGAATCAATTAAAAGGAAAAATAGAGGGGAAAGCTGAGGGAGATGGAGAGATGGAACTGCATTAGAACTGTGAAGGATGATCCGGACAGAAGCAATTCGAGGAGACTCGTGCATTGTGCCAAATTTTCACCCCAGAGAAATGGCAAGAGAAGAGAAAACAACATACATTAGCAAAAATCATTCACATTCAGAGCGAGAAATACCCACAATAACACAACCTATCATCCTTATAGTGTTGGAAAATACTTGTAAAGAAAGAACAATGTGTGTAATAGTACGAGTTAGAGAGAAAGTGTAAACACAGCTGAGATGAGTGTTGGAGGTTGATTAAATTTTGAGCACGATTACACTTGTTCATCTTCCCAGGCTAACTGGTCGATAAATGAGTACCTGAGAGCCTTGGGAGGGAGCTCCATGGTGGCAGAGTGGCAGGCGGTGCACTGTGTTGATATCCTGCCCACCAAGGTTCAAGGAGGTGCAAGTGAGCGCCATGGCAACGATAATCCCTTATGTGCAAGGATTCAAGCTGTGGAAGGTAATATATATACATTCATTCCTTACCTTTCCCCCGTCTTGTTTATTATTTACACAGATTACCAATGCAAAGACTATTGTATGAATATCACACACACACACACACACACACACACACACACACACAAAGAGAGAGAGAGAGAGAGAGAGAGAGAGAGAGAGAGAGAGAGAGAGAGAGAGAGAGAGAGAGGCTGTAAGGAAAAATAAAAAGGGGAATTTCAATGACGAAAGTCCATTTGAGTTCATGAAAAAGAGGAAAACAGAGAGACGGTTTTAGAATTGTGTGTTTTGATTTTGTTGTATTTTCTTTCTTCCTTCCTTACTTCCCATTAAGTTATTAGTATTTTTCCTTTATCATATCCTCTATCAATCTGTCATTCCTTTATTATCATCTGAATTTCTACTTCTCTTTTATCGGTATTTGAAAATCATCTTTTCCATCCTATTAAAGTTAACGCATTTTTTTTTTTTTTTTTGCTTTTTTATTCTTAATCGGTCGTGTCCAATTTTGTCTCCCATTTACTTTATTTCTTGAGATTTTTGTACATATTTTCTTAACTCATCCTTAATCTTTGTGTCCTTATCTCACCATGTTTTCCATCACTTTCCATACTTTGTTAAGCCTTTATCTTTCTTTCCTCCTCCTCCTCCTCCTCCTCCTCCTCCTCCTCCTCCTCCTCCAGGCGCTAGATATTCTGTCAGTTCTCAGCCAAACACGTAGAAGGGAAAAAGAATGTGATAAAAACCGGAAATTAAGGAAACATGTGAACTGTAGGGATTCTGTGAATATCAAAGGTAATTTATTCTTCCCATTCTGGTCGCTGTTTTCTTTCCTGCTCTGTACCCCTTCTTTCCCATCCTTTGTTGTTGGTACGTACTGCCTTTAATCCTCCTCCTCCTCCTCCTCCTCCTCCTTTTCCTCTTCCTCTTCCTCTTCCTCCCAAATCTCTTCTAATTTCATCTCTCTCTCTCTCTCTCTCTCTCTCTCTCTCTCTCTCTCTCTCTCTCTCTCTCTCTCTCTCTCTCTCTCTCTCTCTCTCTCTCTCTCTCTCTCTCTCTCTCTCTCTCTCTCTCTCTCTCTCTCTCTCTCTCTCTCTCTCTCTCTCTCTCTCTCTCTCTCTCTCTCTCTCTCTCTCTCTCTCTCTCTCTCTCTCTCTCTCTCTCTCTCTCTCTCTCTCTCTCTCTCTCTCTCTCTCTCTCTCTCTCTCTCTCTCTCTCTCTCTCTCTCTCTCTCTCTCTCTCTCTCTCTCTCTCTCTCTCTCTCTCTCTCTCTCTCTCTCTCTCTCTCTCTCTCTCTCTCTCTCTCTCTCTCTCTCTCTCTCTCTCTCTCTCTCTCTCTCTCTCTCTCTCTCTCTCTCTCTCTCTCTCTCTCTCAGCGTCCCTTTACCCATTCCCTTTCTACTTCCTTTTTAACCGTCCAAAGCTCACTGTGGCTCAGGAAGAGGAGGAGGAGGAGGAGGAGAGGCGGTACAGATGTTGATGCTGCAGTAGAGGTAAACAGAGGATGGATGATAAGGACATTAGTGCTTAAGATATGTTCCTTGGCAGTTCAGAGTAAGAGGAACTGGAGGGTAGAAATAGCCAGCTTCCTTCTATCAATTATTGAGAATCTCTTCATAGAGTCTCTTAGTGGCCAGGTTAGTAGCTAAAGTGGTACTGCTGTAGTAGTGGTGGGGGTGGCCGTAAAAGTAGCAGTAATGGCAGTAGTAGTGTTGCTGTTGTTGTTGTTGGTGGTGGTGGTGGGGATAACAAAACGTGATGATTTTAACGTAGATGTGGTTTATTTGTAATATTGTTAGAATCTCTCTCTCTCTCTCTCTCTCTCTCTCTCTCTCTCTCTCTCTCTCTCTCTCTCTCTCTCTCTCAAATCATAACTTACTGAAAAAAGACATTCTACCCTTCGACACGTGAGTCTCATTTCTTCTTTGTACATCGCGAAGTGGTAAAATTAAACTCGTAGACAGAAAACCCATACAGAAAATTATAACAATGCCATATTTTAATTATTTCAAATGAAGTGAACGAAACAAATATTACCTTGAAGAAAAAAAAAACTAATAAACAAACTAACAGAGAGAAAAGTAAAGGTGGAGATGCATAATTTATATTGTTGGTTTTTCAATCTCCAAAATAGAAACAAAAATGGAAAATATGTACCGAGAAAATGCAGAATTTCATCCCGCAATATTTTTTTCGGCACTAGTGGAAGGTCAGTGAAGAGCCGGAGAGGAAAAGGAAGGAGGGAAGAAGGGAAGCGTAAGAACTGGGAAAAGAAGTAGCGAAAGAGAAAGAGAGAAAAAAAGAGAAGAGAAAAAAAAGAGTAGAGAAAAAAAGTAGGAAAAGAAGCATGGCAAAGAAGACGGAAGTAGAAAGAGGAAGAGGGAACATAGGAAGACTCAGATTTTTAAGAAAGAAGAGGAAAAGGAGGAAAGGAGAAGTAGCAGGGAGATAAAGAATAGAAAGACAAGGAGAGACAGCAAAGAAGAAGGAAAAATGGAAGAGATATTTACGAAAATGAGGATATGTGTTTGAGAGAGAGAGAGAGAGAGAGAGAGAGAGAGAGAGAGAGAGAGAGAGATGGCAAAGTAGTGACGGTCTTTGATACTTGGCTCTCTCTCTCTCTCTCTCTCTAAAGAACTTTAATTGGGGATTTTCTCCTGCATGTATACTGGTTTACTCACATGCCTGACACACACACAAACACACACACACACACACACACACACACACACACACACACACACACACACACACACACACACACACACACACACACACACACAAACACACTGTTACGACACCAGAGTTAAACCCGCCTAGATTCCCACAATGACTAGGTTATCTGTCATTTAGTAGATTAATTCAATCTTTTTAAAGCACAAAATATTGAGGTAAATAAATGAAGAGTGAAGAGGCTTCGTTGCAACAGTTTAAGGGTTAACTCAACGGCGAAAGAGAAATTAAAATATAACTGGGGAATGATTTAAGAAAAGGGTTTAAATTCTTAATGAAATTTATTTACACTTAAATGGAATATAAGTTAAGTTTAATTACAATAAGGGGTAAAGTTAGAGTTCGTTACTACTTACAGTAATATAATTACACCCCATGAATAGCAATCATATAATATTTCACTTCAAAAATAAAAACTAATCAGACAATAAGTACAGACACGGCTCCCTTATACCGAAATAAGAGCCAAGCCCTTAGCGTCAACACCTGCAGCACAATCACATATACATGAGAAATAACTGTTCAACACACAAAAATTTGATAAATAGGCTGTACGGGTGTGTATAAATTATTAGTGGCGAGCACTAAATAACTAAATAAGTAAGTATGGGAAAACCTTATCAAAATTAATGAGAAAATAACCACATCACACACTTGTCCTCTCCTATTGCTGATTCCCACAAGAATAGATAAATCACCAACACAGAATAAGATTGCTAGGCAACAAATATAAACAGGTTAACACCCAAAATACCACCCTTGTAAACACCAAGACAGAGCAAGCTTCCACGCGCTGCTCCACAGTAATATAGGGTTAAAGTCCCACACCAAATATTCTCATAAATCACTAAACACAGTGGCCACAACAATGCCTAAGAGACATAATTCTAGCAATCAGAAATACAGAATAGAAAATACTCAGCCAGGAGGAGGAAGAGCAGGGTGGTGCTGAGCAGTCCAGTTCTCTCGGGTCTGCCGTGTGGGTGCCCCTCACTCTGTTTAGAGGGGAAAATATTACACCACATGGTGTAATCTACGCTCTCATTGGTCAAACGCTTCGAGCTTTCAAAATGGGAGCGCGCGTGAACTAATTTTATTGGTTTCGGCATAAACCTTCTCCACAAAGGGGTGACATCATCGAACTCTCTAGAATATCCTACACAGCCCGACTTATAAAAATTATATGAATATTACAATGCACACATGAATCACAAGATACAAATATATGAAAGAATAATATAATAAAGGAATATTAATATACATACAGGATGAATCGTCCTGGGAGCATTACAATAATAACATACCAAAGACACTGCTTGCAGGACGCCATTACACTTAACCTAAGTCACATAAATTGCATCAATGCGTTACGGTCGTAGCAACACACACACACACACACACACACACACACACACACACACACACACACACACACACACACACACACACACACACACACACAGGCAAATGGGCAATCCTCTTAATGTGTGACCCCTGTTCACCTAGCAGTAAATAGGTACGGGATGTAACTCGAGGGGTTGTGGCCTCGCTTTCCAGGTGTGTGTTGTGTGTTGATGTAGTCTCAGTCCTAACCGAAAATCGGTCTATGAGCTCTGAGCTCTCTCCGTAATGGGGAAGACTGGCTGGGTGACCAGCAGACGACCGAGGTGAATTACACACACACACACACACACACACACACACACACACACACACACACACACACACACACACACACACACACACACACACACACACACACACACACACACACACACACACACACACACACACACACACACACACACACACACACACACACACACACACACACACACACACACACACACACACACACACACACACACACACACACACACACACACACACACACACACACACACACACACACACACACAGGAAAATTACATTTTCTACGTTTCACTTATTTAACATATTTTTTTTCCCAATTTTTTCACTTTTTCGTGTATGACTTTTTCAAGATTTCTTAAAAAACGTCTCTCTCTCTCTCTCTCTCTCTCTCTCTCTCTCTCTCTCTCTCTCTCTCTCTGAGGTGAAGCAACGACTTTCCATCTTACGTAAATCGTCTCACACATTACGTAAGATGGAAGAAGAAGGATGTCTGTGTCGCCCCCTCCCTAGAGACAACCCGCCTCTATTTCTCATCCAAGTTATCATAGTTGCCTTTCCACTTGTTCCACTTGTTAGCTGTAATCCCTCTAAGGCCTCACGTCCATTTGTTTGATGATAGACTTGTGAGGGATTCGAGCCAAGGTCAGTAAAGGGAAGCGATGAGCTGCTGTGGGATCTGAGAAACTGAGATTTTGATAACGGGAAGGGAAAGGAGAGTAAAGTATCTCTTATACTTGGTGTGTTTGATAGTGTGGCTGATTATAATGGTTCGTATTCTGAATCGTTTCGTTTTCTCATCACGGTTATTTTGAAAAGCCGGAGACTTGGTTATGATGATTTTTTCCTGTTAATTATTGACAAATGTCATTACTCTGATCAGACGTGCTGTTGGTTAGAGGTGCCAGTACCAATCATTATAATATTATGACATTGTTGTTATTCTTACTTTTCATTTTATCATTACTCGTATTTTTATGAAGTTTCATATTTGAGTGCCATATTATCTCACTTGTTATGACATCATGCAAAAAATTTCAAATCACTTAACTCATCACTTTAAGAAGATAAAAGCTGTCACTAGACCCATAAGAAAATTACCTTCAAAACCCGCGTAACACTCAGCAGAACACTAGCAATATAGTCAGGATACGGTGTAGAAACTTTTTGAATACTGTTTTGTATTTCCCAATAGTGTGCGTTTATAAATAAAGGAGTCATAAGAGACAGTGATGGAAGACATGAGTTATTTACTTCAGTACAGAGAGTGACTTAGGAAGGCTGCACGGAAATGTTTGTATGGGTATTATTAATGCAGTGTGGTACCACTAGGAACGCGGCGACTGTCAATTGCGGCTGATAAAAATTTCCGTTATAGCTCCGGGAAAGTAAAGGACAAGATAGCACGTATGCTTAATGTGTTTGTGTGAAAAACGGAACATAGCCGCTGATAGAGGAGATAATTGACTTCTGATATATTTCAAGCTTTTATATACTAAAATTAGCTTTCAGATTTTGTCTAATCATCTATCAATCAGTTAGTCTTGGCAGTGTAAAGCATTTTATTGAATTAGTTACTAAATTTCTAGAACAATTGCATAAAAATGAATCAGTCTTAACTTTGGAATACTTT
>NC_059271.1:8968666-8978666 GCF_017591435.1 Portunus trituberculatus | reverse complement strand
GGGCAGGAACCAAAAAAAATAAATAAATAAGTAGGGACGCAGGATTGCACTTCATATTTACCGAATGGTTGATGAAATAGAAAGAGAAGCTCATCACAGCAGGAAACTTTAATTTTTGCGAAGTTTCAGCCAACATTTCGTTTTTTTTTTATTTCAGTTTATAGTAATGAGCGGATCTTTTTTCACCTGAATTTGTTTTAGCACTTGGTCTGCGTCCCTCGTGAATAAGAAAGATACCTGAATAGAAATGTAAGAAATCATATTACTGTTGTTGTTGTTGTTGTTGTTGTTGTTGTTGTTGTTGTTGTTGTTGTGGTTGTGGTTGTTTTGGTTTTTTTATTTAGTTCTTTTTATTGTTGTTATTCTTGTTTTTCTTTTTTCTTTTTCTTTTTGTTGTTGCTCGTTTTGTTGTTGTTGTTGTTGTTGTTGTTGCTGTTGTTGTTGTTGTTGTTGTTGTTGTTGTTGTTGTTGTTGTTGTTGTTGTTGTTGTTATTGTTGTTGTTTTCTTGTTCTTGCTCAAACACCAATAATCACAAGGCAAGCAGCTTCAGTCCCTTACTCGTCGACCACTTTCATATTCAACACTTAATAAATCGTTAGTTCAAATGAAAATAAATGAATAAATAGATAGAGGAGGCGAGTTTCATAACACGAGAAGGTAACACAACATGAATACCTGCAGAGCATACCTTTCATTTTAGACAACATTCCTTTCCATTACCATAAGTATCAACAGCATTAAAGTTAGTATCAGTGCATCTATATTAGCATCGCTGGACTTTCATCGTATCACAGGTGCCGGAGCATTTACATGGTTATTCATTGAGTCAGTTCAATAATTCATCGACAATAACAGTAAAACAGTGTGTCGGTTAATCCAGTACTGAGTAGCGCTGGTTATTACGTTAGCGTTTGATTCTCCTATCATGGCACCAACACAATCAATCACTAGTGCACTCCTTTCTTGCTCGTTTATGTGTTATATAAATTTCTTGTTTCAATTTTTTTTGTATTTTTTTCTTGTGTGTGTGTGTGTGTGTGTGTGTGTGTGTGTGTGTGTGTGTGTATGTTTGTGTGTGTGTGGGGGAGGCGAGATGTGTTCTTTGTCGTCATTTTTTTATTTCATCATTTTTTTTTTTTTTTTTGTCGTCCTCAGTCAATTTACATGATTGACTCGTTACTTAGCGAAAACATTGTGTGATAATTATCGTTGTTGTCATTATCATGATTGTGATTTTTGTTACTGTTGTTATGCTGCTGTCATTGTTATCATTATTATTATTATTATTATTATTATTATTATTATTATTATTATTATTATTATTATTATTATTATTATTATTATTATTATTATTATTATTATTATTATTATTATTATTATTATTGTTTATTATTATTATTATTATTATTATTATTATTATTATTATTATTATTATTATTATTATTATTATTATTATTATTATTATTATTATTATTATTATTATTATTATTATTATTATTATTATTATTATTATTATTATTATTATTATTATTATTATTATTATTATTATTATTATTATTATTATTATTATTATTATTATTATTATTATTATTATTATTATTATTATTATTATTATTATTATTATTATTATTATTATTATTATTATTATTATTATTGTTACTATTATCATTATTATTATTATCATTATTTTTATTATTATTATTTATTATTATTATTTCTACTATCATTATTTCTATAACGATTATCATTATTGTTATTATTATTATTACTGTTATTATTATTATTATTATTATTATTATTATTATTATTGTTATTATTATTATTATAATTATCATTATTATAATTTTTATTATCATTATTATTGTTATTATTATTATTATTATTATTATTATTATTATTATTATTATTATTATTATTATTATTATTATTATTATTATCATCATCATCATTATCATTAATATCATTATTTTCATTGTATTATTATTATTGTTATTGTTATAATGATAATGATAATAATAATAAGTAATAATAATAATGATGATAATAATAATAATAATAATAATAATAATAATAATAATAATATTATTATTATTATTATTATTATTATTATTATCATTATTATTATTATCATTATTATTATTATTATTATTATTATTATCATTATTATAACAATAATAATAATACTAATAATAAAAATAACAATAATGATAAAACCCAGCGCAATAACAGTAATAGTGATAACAATGTATCTGGAAAATCGCACTACACAGTTGTCTGATGTTCCTAAAACACGAATAGGAAAGACGGTAAGAGGACGATGAGAGGGTCGCTGGCAGTCTTGCAGCGTCTCCTTGCCCCTCCTACTCCATGCATGTGTGCGTCCATGGGAGTGTTTTTACAACAATAATGGCAAGATTCCCGCTGCCTTAATCTGTAAATTGACCACACGCTTCTATTTGCTGGCCGTAAGCTACGCCTCATCTACAGAAAGGTCTCACTATCTTATTAGCTTTGGGTCTATTTTGTAAGACTGAGGCAATACCAGGTCGGATTAGCGCGAGACCTTCGTGTTTGTTGTTGCCTGAGACTCTGAACTCAGGATGCCTTCAGGCATGACATTCGGGCGCCTTTTTCATCCGAAGGCCAACGATAATCTTAGTCCCTGGTAGGACGCTCGGTAATATAAGGAAGAGTCATACAGTTGAGCTTCCAGGACTTGTGGGCTGAAATAGAGGTATGTCACGCAGGGATCCTCGTGAAATCTTCCTGATGAAGATGAGGAAAGGCATTTCACGGAAATCACTGACGAGCATGACATAAGCAATAAGGTCTTTTCTCGCGTGCAGCGAGAACATTAAGATCATACGAAACTTCAAATAGTTCTGCATATCAGTAACAATATCAGTGATAAGTGTTTTCCCTGACGACACCCAGTGGGGTACTCTTTTTACGTGTCGTGGACGAGTCTCCTAATCAAGACGTCTATGCCTTGCGTTCCACCACATTCTGTGAAGAGTGGCTGCCACTAACTAGCAGCGTGTGGGTACGAACTAACGCTTGTCACCTGGAGTACTTGGCCTTTTTTTCTCTTCATTTTTTTTCATTGATTCCATGTCTTTGAAGTCAGAATGAATCGATAGCAGCAGCATGCATGAATTTGCCCCCCGGAAAAATAGAGAAATAATTGGTTCATGGCAGCAGAAGGTACCTCAATTGTATTCAGAGTTGTGTGGAATAAAAGGTGGTCTCGGTGAAGGCTTGCCAGACAGAGACACTAGAAATAGAGGCAGTGTATGGAAAAACCAACCCTCCCTCCCTCTATCGTCGATTCCGGCTTTTCTCTGTTACTGGATATGAACGAGAAATAAAATCATAAACTGGAATCTATACCGGTACATCTGGACTCCATCAAAATTTTTACAAACAACTTGGCAATGGAGTGAAACATAAGCTGACAGGTAGCGCTGGAAGCACGTACCAGAATCATTTCAATCACAACCTGTCGGAGGTGAGCGTCCGTGGGAACAGGGAACCCAATACATACTGAAACGGCAACGGAAGAAATGTTTGTATGTTTGTGTGTTCGTTTTTTTTGTGTTTTTCCGTGTTTACTTCTTGCCTACCTTCGTTTACTGGTCTCGGTAGTCCGTGAGTATTTTGCGTATTTCTGTTTGTTAACTTTTCTTGTCGTTTTATATTTTTATTGACATTCTTATTGTGTTATTCTGTTTTCTCCTTATAATTTTTTGTTTGTATTCATTGTGTGCGTATTCGGCTGTGTGTGTGTGTGTGTGTGTGTGTGTGTGTGTGTGTGTGTGTGTGTGTGTGTGTGTGTTTGTGTGTATGTGTATGTGTATGTGGTTGTGTATGTGTGTGGGCATATATGGCAAGATTCGTGTTTATATGTGTGGATCTTCATGTGCCTGACCTGTAGCGCCAACACACACATTTCTGCTGCAACTTGTTATTTAGTGTACTAAGATTAACGTCCCCTTCTAATATCTGGAGGCATTGTTGGTCTGCTCCGCTAATGGTGATTGAGACAGTTGTATATAGTGATAACTGAGAAGAACCTCCTCACATAGATAACTCAGAAAAAATTATTTGATAGGAGGAGTGTAAATGTTACTTCTCAATTTGGTGATCATTTAATAAGTTGTCAGCTTCGTGTCCCCGAGATCACAAGTTCAAACATTGACCACTCAGCTACCTACGCCTCAATACGCTCGTCTGCCTGGCTGTGTGGCGAATGTTCATCTCTCTCTCTCTCTCTCTCTCTCTCTCTCTCTCGACTTTTTCTTCTTCTGGTTTTTCCTTTGCTTCCGTCACCATTTCCGATACTGGATTTGCATATATTGCCTTAGCTTGAGGAGGAGGAAAGGAGAGGAGGATGAGTGGGAAGAAGAGCAGGGCGTGGAGGAGGAGGAAGAAAAAACGAGAAAAGGGATGAAAAGTCGGGCATACTCCAAAATATTGCTAAATATAATAGTAAAGAAACTTAACAAATAAAAGAGAATGAGCTAGAGAAAGAGAGAGAGAGAGAGAGAGAGAGAGAGAGAGAGAGAGAGAGAGAGAGAGAGAGAGAGAGAGAGCGCTACATAAAGAAAATACTATAACCAGGGAATACAGACCATTGAGCCACTAAAGTATTTATAATGTAGGACCAAATCTATAGATCAGCAGGAGTGAAGATTAAAGTCCAGGTAATAAAATGAAAGTCTGAATATTGGACGCGTTTTCAGCTAAGACATAAAACGATTGATAGAAGAAAAGTGTAGTTTTCTGGGAATATTGCTGACGTGAAGGGCTTTATCAGGAAGGGATAGGAAGAGAGAAAATTTCCGTTGTGAGAAAGAGAAGAATGGAAGTGGAGTAAGATATGAGGAATATTGATGAGTGAAGGGCAGCTCCGGACATGAGGTGGCCATGAGAGAGAGAGAGAGAGAGAGAGAGAGAGAGAGAGAGAGAGAGAGAGCCAGTGGGTTGGAAATGAAAGAATCCAAAGAATGGGTGTTAGATTGAAAAAAAGAGAAGGACGAGAGTAAAGGTAGAAAAATATATATATGTATAGTATCGAAAAAGTTGGCCGTATTTTTCCTCTTTTTTTTTCCAAACTTTGAACACGACGACGTTGATATTGGAGACCAGAAAGGTTTTTCCCCCAAGCAACCTTAAGGCAACGTTGTTATTAAGAGGGATGACAGGATACTCGTTTTAAATATTTTCCTTTGTTCTCAGAAACTGGGAAATTCATCACGTGGAGGGGATCGTAAATATTAAAAGGGAGACAACATCATTCTGGTGGTCAAGGTTTAAAGTACTGAAGGTCACCATCTCAACTAGTTTCTCTTGCCAAATTTATGTCGTAACTGTACGTGGACCCATAAAGGAATATAGTACACTAGGAAAGAAATTGGTTTTCAGTTCTTTTTCACGTACGTCAGATCCATTATGAAACACTGCTGACCATTCCTGGAAAAGAAGAGGAGGAAAGGTGAAAGTTACACAAGGTTATGGAAATAGCAGTTTGCCCAGTCGAGAGTATCAGGAGCCCTCAAGATGCTCCGGCTAACTATACTTTAAGACACCCTTCAGTTTTTTGACATTACTATTGGGACTGCTAACTCAGTGGGGTATTTTTTTATTTTTTTTTTTTTTTGGTCGTTGACTTGTACTCTTAAAAAAAAAAAAAAGTGTTCTGGAATACCTGTGCCAGTCTCAGCTGTCCACCAACTAACTCTTCTGCCTGTGAATGCTGCTGCTGGAACACGATGCTCAAATATATTACGTCATAACTAAATCCACCGCGCCTGCATTATTCATACAGCACTGCACTACCTTTAATTCCCCCTCTGTGTGGATTTTTCATTTAGCGGAGTGTTTTACATTTTGCCTCGTTCGTTGACATGGTCTAAATTTGGATTTATACCTATCGCCGGGTAAATATGTACACACAGGTGCATGCGCGATCACACACACACACACACACACACACACACACACACACACACACACACACACACACACACACACACACGCACGCACGCACGCACACACGCGCACACACACACACACTGAGTAGTGTAGTGGTTAGCACGCTCGACTCACACTCGAGAGGGTCCGGGTTCGAGTCCCGGAGCCGGCGAGGCAAATGGGCAAGCCTCTTAATGTGTAGCCCCTGTTCACCTAGCAGTAAATAGGTATGGGATGTAACTCGAGGGGTTGTGGCCTCGCTTTCCCGGTGTGTGGAGTGTGTTGTGGTCTCAGTCCTACCCGAAGATCGGTCTATGAGCTCTGAGCTCGCTCCGTAATGGGGAAGACTGGCTGGGTGACCAGCAGACGACCGAGGAGGAGGTGAATTACACACAAACACGCACACGCACACACACACACACACACACACACACACACACACACACATGCACACTCACAAGTACATGCAGGCGCGCGGGCGCGCGCACACACACACACACACACACACACACACACACACACACACACACACTCTCTCTCTCTCTCTCTCTCTCTCTCTCTCTCTCTCTCTCTCTCCTGGTTATTCATTACTGGCGAATAGCTATTAGGAAATATTAAAACTGATAAATTTTACTTCCCGCACTCTGATGAATTATCTGTATTATTGGTATCACAATTCATTCAGTGGGATTTGTTATAATATAGATGGAGACGAGAGGAGGAGACTAAATATTTACTAGGTTCCATATTTTAAAGCCAGAATGCCTTCTTGTTTCGAGATGGCGATACAAGGAAGGTTACGAGAATTAGGAACATATATTCTCTTTTAAAACAACAATTATAGAACTTAGAAATGCAAAATAAGACAAAAGAGGTAAAACTATGATTGAATATTACTGTATAGCGTAATGCACGACTAAACTTTTTCCCTCAAAAGATAATCACCATGGCAAGAAAGACCAGAGAACTTGTATGGAATCGAGACGTATGTGAAAAAATCTCAAAATACCTTTCAGTCTATCACTGTCTTTTCACCTCTACCTGCATGTCTCTGTAGCTCCACTCATCCGTGAATTGTTTCTGCATCACTCCATTCACCTCTGCACCTTCCCACCTCCACCGATACAGCCACATATCAATCTACATATAGGCCAAAGGAGAGACAGAGATAGGTAGAGGGAAACGGGTATATAAAGAGAGACAGAGATATCGAGAGAGAGAAAGCGAGAGAGCAATATATATTTCGCTATCTACTGCTGGATTTTTCAACCTTTGAGTGGCGGCAGAGCAAGGGAGGGGTGGACTGAGTGTGTCGGGGAGGGGTGGGGGACAAGGCGGAAAGGGTCGACTGGTGGTGGGTGATTCGGAGCGGGTCGAGTGAAGCAGCAATGACCGACCCGCAAAACACGCTTCGGTTTCGCATTCACGGTCCGGAAAATTGGCCACTGCCTGTACGGGACGTGGCCCATCATTTTATTTATTTATTTACTCATACTGGCTTTCTCTCTCTCTCTCTCTCTCTCTCTCTCTCTCTCTCTCTCTCTCTCTCTCTCTTAGTTAAATACACATCCTTACATGGAGCTGTGTTAAATAATTTTGTAAGTGACTTTCTGGCTTGAAATATAATTCTCTCTCTCTCTCTCTCTCTCTCTCTCTCTCTCTCTCTCTTCTGTGTGTGTGTGTGTGTGTGTGTGATTCACTGCGGTTTGGTATTTTAAGCTCATTCGAACCGTAGGGGAAGTGGTTCGCTTTGTGATTCAGAAGCCTCCATGCAATGTTCAATGGCCAATGACTGATTTACAGATTGTCAGCGCCCATTCTTTCCTCTTTCTTTCTTGTTCTACTTTCTCCCTGCACTTTTATATTCTTTTTCTCATTTCCTTTTCCATTTTCTATTTTGTTCCTTGCCTCCCTAATCTTTCTTCCATCTGTATATCACCACCACCACCACCACCGCTATCGCCAATGCTAACTTTTACTAGCCGTACTTATCGCTCGAGGAATTATTCATGCATCTATCTATCTATTTAATTTCATACACATTGGACGGCATTCTCTCTCTCTCTCTCTCTCTCTCTCTCTCTCTCTCTCTCGATCAGTCGGTCTCTCGGTCGTTCTGAAAATAAGTGAGCGAGGCAATTATATCGCTCAGTAAAAATAGAAAGATGGGATTTTTCAACTTTTAAAACCAAATCATGGGTTTTCAATTTTTGCGTAGCCTGTGTAATATCACCAGTACGTCCAATAGCACCACCACCACCACCACCACCACCACCGTCATTACTACTACCACCAGCACCATCACCCCCAGCACTGTCCCCCTGCCCCGTCTCTCACAGCAAACTGGAGACACATTTAGCATTGCACTCGCCTCCTGCCTTCCGCCTTATTCCTGCTGACGATGTAGTAAGCTTGTTATCTCGTTTCTTCTGACTGTACAAAGTTTTTCACTATTCCGCTATATATTTTCATCATTTGCCTGCCTTCAATAATAGTTCGATGGCATATTGTGACTTGTTGTTGCGTTAAGACAGTCTTTGGTGCGCTTTTCATGATTATTTTCAGAGTTCAGTTTCCGAACCAAGTATCCTGCCCTTTTTGATATAGGTCATTGTATAAGTTATGACATTTTTTTTAATATCTGTTTTATCTTACGAAGTGATCGATAGCTTCCACGAACTATAAACTGTTCTGCCACCGATCAACAGCAGCAAGATTCCGAGGTTCATGAGCTGCCATGTTGATATCTTAATCCCGAGCAAGTGTGGGTTATGAGAATGTCACTAGATGAGAATGATGCAACATTAATTTGTGCATCACAGTGATCACTCAATGCTTGTTCAACATATTGAACTGATTCTTATGTCTGGCAGTGAGGAGTGGTGAGGACTCCCACTGTCCAGGCGTGGCAGTAAGTGACGGGAAGTGATTCGAAGAGGACTTGGACGATAAAGTTACCTTTTTCTGTAGCTCGTTTTTCTTTATGTGCGTTTTATATTCACAAGCTATGAAGAGCCTGTTACACCTTTCGGTGGCAAAGCCAGCGATAACAGTACGCCAACGGAAGCACTGAGGGGCTTTTCCCAGTAAAGTGGTCAAACTAGTTCTTATAATCTGAGAAAATGAAACAGGTTTCTGTGTGGCTTATTAAAGTTAGTAAACGAGAATATGATTGCTGGCACCGACGTCACTCCTTCCACAAGTGCAGGAGAACTTTTAATTGCAGAGCGATGCATTCTGCCACTTTGACTTGTACGATTCACTCCTTGACAGACGCTGTTATGTTATTCTTCAACTCGTGTAAATTTCATAGGAAGGAAACTCCATAGTGATTACTTAAACCAACTAGGAACAAATTGTAGTAAGTGAATTCATATTTTTCATCGGCGGCCCTTTTCAAACTAAAACACACTTAAAAGACTTCGTCTGTTCCATTCTTAAGCCCCTCATCGAAGACATCGTGTACCGAGGATATCCACACTGCATGGTAAGTGCTTGCTTGTCTGTATTTTGTTGCTTGACTTTATATTTATAGCCCGAATCAAGTGGCAATATTTTCAACAGCGCATTATGATCAATTAAAATTAGCCTTAAGTATAAGCAAAAAATGTATTCTTTTCAAACGCAGAGTTTCGTCACCTGAGAGCATGGGTTATTTATTGATTATACATCAATCCACAAAGAAGGCAGCTAATACTGTCTCAAGCTGGAGTCTTGCAATCTCTGTGCTATGAGAGAAATAAACTGAGCTGATATAAAGTAATTCAGTTCATAATAAAGATTACAAAGTGCAAGCACTGTGTGTTAACAGGATGCAGGTGTGCATATTTCAAGGCTTTGCTCTCGCTAATAATTAGAATGAGTGGATCTTCCAGAGGCCGTATGACGGTAGGATGTCCATCCCTATGAAACGCGTTTTATAGACTACTTTATGTAAATCTTATTTATTGTAGCTGAGGAATGTCAGTCATTTTGAAATAACTGGAACTGACTGAGGTTAGTGGTGGAGAAATATTATTGGTAAGC
>NC_059271.1:8948666-8956166 GCF_017591435.1 Portunus trituberculatus | reverse complement strand
TACTACTACTGCTATTATTGCTATTATTATTGTTACTGTTGCTATTATTGCTATTGCTATTATTGCTGTTGCTACTGCTACTATTGCTATTGCTGTTGCTGTCGTTATTATTATTACTGTTAATGTTATTACTATTACTATTGCTATTTATTAATACTAACTGTTTTTTTACTGTTGCTATTGCTATTACTGTTGCTATTACTGTTGCTGTTACTGTTGTTGCTATTGCTATTACTGCTGTTGCTGTTGCTGCTGTTGCTGCTGCTGCTGCTGTTGTTGCTATTGCTATTGCTACTATTGCTGTTGCTGTTGCTGTTGTTGCTGTTGTTATTGTTACTATTGCTGCTGTTGCTATTGCTGTTGCTGTTGCTATTGTTGCTGTTGCTGCTATTGTTGTTGCTGTTGCTGTTGCTGCTGTTGCTGCTATTGCTATTGGTGTTGCTATTGTGCTATTGTTACTATTGCTACTGTTACTGTTGCTGTTGCTGCTGTTCTGTTGCTGCTATTGCTATTATTGCTATTACTGTTACTGTTGCTATTACTACTATTGCTATTATTATTATTACTATTGCTACTGCTAATATTGCTATTACTGCTATTGCTGTTGCTGTTATTACTATTACTATTGCTATTGCTATTACTGTTTGCTATTATTGCTGTTACTAATATTGCTGTTACTATTGCTATTACTATTATTGCTTGTTATTGCTTGTTGCTATTGCTACTGTTTACTGTTGTACTATTACTATTGCTATTACTATCTATTGCTGTTACTGTTACTGCTGTTGCTGCTGTTGTTGCTGCTGCTGTTGCTACTATTGTATTACTGTTGCTGCTACTATTGCTATTGCTGTTGCTATTGTTGCTGTTGCTGTTATTGCTATTGCTATTGCTATTGTTGCTGTTGTTGCTATTGCTATTGTTATTGTTATTATTACTGCTGTTGCTATTGCTGTTGCTGTTACTGTTGCTACTGTTGCTGTTATTGTTATTGTTATTGCTGTTGCTATTATTATATTTGCTGCTGTTGTTGCTACTATTGCTGCTATTATGTCTGCTATTGCTAGTATTACTGTTACTAACTATTATTACTATTATTACTATTACTTTAATGTACTATTATTGCTCCTGCTATTACTACTATTGCCATTATTTCTGTTGCTTTTACTATTGTTATTATTATTACTGTTTGTATTTGTTACTATTTCTGTTACTATAATTGTTGCTATTACTGTTACTATTACTATTACTGTTGCTACTATTGCTATTACTATTGTTATTGCTGTTACTATTACTATTATTACTGCTATTATTATTGCTACTTTATTGTTATTGCTATTGTTACTATTGCTATTACTGTTATTATTGTTACTATTGCTATTATTGCTATTATTATTGCTATTGCTTTTGCTACTGTTGCTGCATGTTACTGTTACTCTTGCTGTTGCTGCTATTGCTGTTACTGTTACTGTTACCATTGCTTGTGCTTGCTATTGTTGCTGTTGCTATTATTCTTGCTGTTGCTGCTTGCTGCTATTACTGTTACTATTGCTACTGTTGCTGTTGCTATTGCTGTTGCTGTTGTTGTTGTTACTATAACTGTTGCTATTGTTGCTATTGCTATTGTTATTGCTGGTATTACTGTTACTTGCTGTTACTATTGCTTACTGACTATTACTATTTTATTGCTGTTACTGTTATTATGTTAATACTATTACTATTATTTATTACTGTTATTACTGTTTGCTTTTGCTACTATTGCTATTGTTACTGTTACTATTACTATTGTTACTGTTACTACTGTTACTACTGTGTTGCTATTGCTATTATTACTATTATTGCTGTTACTTTGTTACTGTTGCTATTGTTGCTGTTGCTATTATTGCTGTTACTATTACTGTTGCTACTGTTGCTGTTATTGCTATTACTGCTACTATTGTTACTGTTGCTATTATTGCTATTAAAATTACTGTTGCTTATTGCTGTTACTGTTACTATTATTGCTGTTGCTACTGTTGCTATTGTTGCTGTGCTGTTATTGCTTTTGCTGTTATTGGCTGTTGCTGCTATTGCTGTTATTATTGCTGTTACTGTTACTATTGCTGTTACTATTGCTGTTGCTATTGTACTGCTGTTACTGTTACTGTTTTTGTTGCTATTGCTGTTGCTATTGTTACTGTTGCTGCTATTGTTACTATTTGCTGCTGTTACTGTTGCTGTTACTATTATTGCTATTACTATTGCTATTGTTATTGCTACTTGCTATTATTGCTTTTTGTTATGGTTACTATTACTAATTGCTATTGTTACTGTTGCTATTACTATTGCTATTACTATTATTGTTATTGCTATTGCTATTGTTATTGTTGCTATTGCTGTTGCTTGTTATTGCTGTTACTATTACTATTGCTATTGCTACTGTTGCTGTTACTTATTACTGTTGCTACTATTGCTATTGCTACTATTGCTATTGCTATTACTATTGCTACTGTTGCTACTATTGCTGTTGCTATTACTACTGTTACTGTTTATTGTTATTGTTACTGCTGCTGTTGTTGCTACTATTATTACTGTTATTGCTATTGCTGTTACTATTGCTATTGCTATTGTTACTGTTACTGTTATTATTATTATTGTTACTGTTGCTATTGCTATTATTGCTATTATTATTATTATTATTGTTGCTATTGTTATTGCTATTACTATTGCTATTACTGTTGCTGTTGCTATTGCCTTATTGCTGTTGTTGCTGCTGTTGCTATTGTTGCTATTACTATTGTTGCTATTGTTGTTATTGCTATTGCTGTTGTTTACTATTGCTGTTACTACTGTTGCTGTTGCTATTGCTACTATAACTACTGTTACTGTTGCTACTATTGTTACTGTTGCTGTTACTATTACTGCTGTTGTTACTATTGCTGTTACGTACTACTTGCTACTATTGCTATTGCTGTTATTGCTGTTATTGCTATTATTACTGTTGTTGCTATTACTATTGCTGTTTACTATTATTACTATTACTATTGTTACTACTGCTATTGCTATTGCTATTGTTGCTATTGTTACTGTTACTGTTATTATTGTTGCTATTACTATTATTATTGCTGTAACTGCTATTACTGTTACTGCTGTTATTACTGTTATTACTATTGCTGCTATTGCTATTATTGCTACTACTGTTATTGCTGTTACTGTTATTGCTGTTGCTGCTGCTTGCTATTGCTGTTATTGCTATTATTACTATTGCTGTTACTGCTATTGTTACTATTGTTACTGTTATTGCTATTGCTATTGCTATTACTGCTATTGCTATTGCTATTGTTGCTATTACTGTTATTACTGTTGTTATTGCTACAGCTGTTACTGCGTGTTTGTGTTATTGCTGCTGTTATTGCTACTAGAGTTACTATTACTGCTATTGCTAGTTGGGCTGCTCAGTTATTGTTGTTAATTGTTGTTGCTAATTGCTGTTGCTATTGCTTGCTGTTGCTGTTGCTATTGTTGCTGTTATTGCTGTAGGTGGTTTGCTTAATTATTGCTACTTTGCTTACTATTGCTGTTGCTGCCCTTTGCTGATTACCTGCTGTTGCTACTACTATTGCTGTATTTACTGTTACTGCTATTGGTATTGTTGTTACTGTTGCTATTAATTGCTATTACTGTTACTTGCTATTATATTTGCTATTACTGCTACTACTGCTGTTATTGTTGCTATTGCTATTGCTAATATTGCTGCTACTGCTACTGCTGTTGCTATTGCTACTATTGCTGCTGTTATTGTTGCTATTATTATTATTGCTATTATTGCTATTGCTGTTATTGCTGCTGTTGCTATTTATTGCTATTGCTATTGTTGTTATTGCTGTTGCTATTGCTGTTATTACTGCTATTTACTATTGTTATTATTGCTATTGCTATTGCTATTACTGTTACTGTTGTTACTGTTGCTATTGCTATTATTGCTATTGCTATTGCTGTTGCTATTGTTACTGTTGCTATTGCTATTGTTGTTATTGCTATTGCTGTACTATTTGCTTTTGTAACTGCTATTGCTGCTGTTGCTACTGTTATTACTGCTGTTACTGTTGCTATTGCTATTGTGTTATTGCTGTACTACTGTTGCTGCTGCTATTGTTGCTTTTATTGCTATTGTTGACTATTGCTGCTATTACTATTACTGTTATTGTTGCTTACTATTGCTATTGCTGTTGTTGCTGTTGCTGTTATTGCTGTTGCTATGCTATTGCTGTTATTGTTGCTGTTTATTATTGTTGTTACTGTTATTGCTGTTATTATTGCTATTATTACTACTGTTGCTATTACTGCTTTTTACTATTATTGCTGCTATTACTGTTGCTATTGTTGTTATTGCTGTTATTGCTATTGCTGCTGCTGTTATTGCTATTGCTATTGCTGTTGCTATTGCTACTGCTGCTGTTACTATTACTGCTTGTTGTTGCTGTTACTGTTATTGTTGCTATTGTTACTATTGCTGTTTGTTACTGTTATTGTTGCTATTATTATTGTTGCTGTTATTACTGTTACTGTTACTATTGCTATTATTACTGTTGCTTTTGCTGTTATTGCTATTGTTACTACTATTACTATTGTTGCTATTGTTATTGCTTGTTGTTATTGTTACTATTGTTACTTATTGCTACTGCTGCTGCTATTATTATTGCTATTATTACTGTTACTTACTGTTACTGCTATTGCTGTTGCTACTATCACTGCTTTACTATTGCTATTATTATTGCTACTACTGTTGCTATTGTTATTATTGCTATTGCTGTTACTATTGCTGCTATTGCTATTGCTACTATTACTGCTACTGTTACTGTTTCTGTTTGCTATTGCTGTTACTGTTATTGCTATTACTATTATTGCTATTGCTGTTATTGCTGCTATTGCTATATTATTATTGCTTATTAATGTTACTGTTGCTAATTATTGCTGTTGCTGCTGCTGTTATTAATGCTGTTTACTATTATTGCTATTGTTACTATTATTGCTGTTGCCTGTTGTTGCTATTACTGCTGCTGTTGCTATTGTTACTATTGCTACTATTGCTGCTATTGTTATTGTTGTTATTGCTGTTACTGCTATTACTGTTGCTATTGCTGTACTGTTATTGCTATTACTACTGTTGTTATTGCTGTTGCTACTGTTGCTATTATTTACTATTACTATTGCTGTTATTTACTATTGCTACTGTTGCTGTTACTGTTACTACTTTATTGCTACTATTGCTATTATTGCTGCTATTACTGTTACTTTTGTTGCTATTATTACTATTACTTGTTGCTTATTAATGTTACTATTACTGTTACTTACTGTTTATTGCTATTGTTGTTGCTATTGTTACTATTATTGCTGTTGCTATTGCTGTTTTACGTGCTATTGCTATTGTTATTGTTATTATTATTACTATTGCTATTACTGTTGTTGTTACTATTGCTACTATTGTTATTACTATTGCTATTGCTGTTACTATTATTGCTGCTATTGTTACTGTTTTATTGCTGTTATTACTGTTACTATTATTGCTGTTACTATTGCTATTATTACTATTGTTATTGCTGTTGCTATTATTATTGCTGTGTTGCTGTTGTTGCTATTACTGCTATTACTATTGCTGTGCTGTTGCTGTTGCTGTTACTGCACCTGCTGTTTGCTATTGCTGCTGTTACTACTATTGCTGCTGTTACTGTTGCTGCTATTGCTGTTGCTGTTGCTGCTATTGCTACTGTTGACTATTGCTATAATTGCTATTGTTGCTGTTACACTACTGCTAATGTTGCTGTTATTTGCTGCTGTTGTTGCTATTGCTGCTACTGCTGTTGCTATTGCTGTTGCTGTTGCTATTGTTGCTATTACTGTTTTGCTGTTACTGTTGTTGCTGTGCTGTTGCTATTACTATTACTGTTACTGTTGTTACTGTTGCTATTGCTGCTGTTACTGCTGTTGCTGTTGCTGCTGTTGCTGTACTACTTGCTGTTGTTACTATTTATTATTGCTATTGCTATTGCTACTATTGCTGTTGCTATTGCTATTACTGCTTTACTGCTTATTGCTATTACTGTTGCTGTTGTTACTGTTACTATTATTGCTGTTATTACTATTGCTATTGTTGGTGCTATTGTTGCTATTGCTACTGCTACTACTGCTGCTGTGTACTATTACTGTTGCTGTTATGCTGTTATTACTTGCTATTGCTGTTGCTATTGCTATTGCTATTACTGCTGTTTGCTATTGCTGTTGCTGCTACTTACTATTATTATTGCTGCTATTGCTGCTGCTGTTGCTGTTGCTGCTGCTATTGCTAGTTGCTAGCTGCTGCTGTTGCTATTACTGCTGCTGTTATTGTTATTGCTGTTACTGCTATTGCTTTACTGCTGTTGTGCTATGTTGCTATTGCTATTGCTATTGTTGCTGTTGCTGTTACTGCTGTTGCTGTTGCTGTTATTGCTGCTACTGTTGCTGTTATTGCTGTTGCTGCTATTGCTGTTGTTATTGTTACTGTTTTGCTGTTGCTACTTTACTGCTGTTGCTGTTGCTGCTGTTGCTGTTACTGTTTGCTATTGCTGTTGCTATTGCTATTATTGCTATTACTGCTGCTACTATTGTTGCTGCTACTGTTGCTACTGTTACTTACTGTGCTGCTGTTGCTGTTGCTGTTGTTATATTACTATTGTTGCTGTTACTGTTATATTGCTATTGCTATTGCTATTGCTGCTGTTGCTGCTGTTGCTGTTACTGCTATTACTATTGTTGCTGTTTGCTGCTTATTGCTATTATTACTGCTATTGCTGTTACTTGCTACTGTTATTGCTTGCTGCTTTTTGCTATTGCTGCTTATTGTTGCTATTACTGTTATTACTGTTGCTATTGTTTGCTGTTGCTATTGTTACTATTGTTATTACTGCTGTTGCTGCTATTGCTATTATTAATGCTGTTACTGTTGTTGCTATTGCTGTTTGTTTATTGTTATTACTGTTGCTATTGTTATTATTGCTGTTATTATTGCTGTTATTACTGTTACTGTTGTTACTATTATTACTGTTGCTGTTATTGCTATTGCTGCTACTGTTGTTGCTATTGTTGCTGTTTTGCTACTGTTACTACTTGCTATTGCTATTGCTGCTATTGCTGTTACTGCTGTTACTGTTGCTGTTATTACTGTTTGCTGTTGCTATTGCTGCTATTGCTGTTGTTACTGCTACTACTGTTACTGTTGTTACTATTGCTGTTACTGTTGCTGCTGTTACTGCTGTTACTATTACTGTTGCTATTACTACTGTTGCTACTATTGCTATTATTACTGTTACTGTTGCTGTTGCTGCTGTGCTATTGCTATTGCTATTGTACTATTGCTATTACTAACTGCTGTTGTTGCTGTTACTGTTGTTGTTACTATTTATTTACTGTTGCTGCTGCTGCTATTGCTGTTGCTATTGTTGCTATTACTGTTGCTATTACTGTTACTGCTATTGCTGTTGC
>NC_059271.1:8906166-8938666 GCF_017591435.1 Portunus trituberculatus | reverse complement strand
TTACTATTATTACTACTATTATTACTATTATTACTATTATTACTACGAATATTACTATCATTATTATTAATATTACTTTTTTTACTATTATTACTATTACTATTACTAAAACTAAAACTACTATAACTACAATTAAAACTACTATTACTACAACTACAACTGTTATTACTGTTATTACTATTACTATTATTACTATTACTATTATTACTATTATTACTATTACTATATTACTATTACTATTATTATTATTATTATTACTATTACTATTACTACTATTACTATTACTATTATCATTATTACTATTACTATTATCATTATTACTATTACTATTACTATTATTACTATTATTATTACTATAACTACTATTACTGTTACTACTATTACTACTCTTACTATTACTATTACTACTCCTCCTACTACTATTACTATTATTTTACTACTATTACAATTACTATTACTAATTTTACTATAACTACTATTATTACTATTACTACTATTACTATTGCTACTATTACTACTATTACAATTATTTTTATTATTACTATTATAACTATTACTATTATTAGTATTATTACTACTACTATTATTACTATTACTACTACTAATATTGCTGTTACTACACTTAATATTACTATTACTATCAGTATTAATACTGTTACTATTACTATTACTATTATTACTATTACTACTATTATTGCTGTTACTACTCTTAATATTACTATTACTATTACTATTAATACTGTTACTATTACTATTTCTATTATTACTATTACTGTTACTATTACTATTACTATTATTACTACTACTATTACTATTATTACTATTATTATTATTATTACTATTACTATTATTATTATTATTATTATTACTATTATTATTATTACTATTACTATTTTTACTATTACTATTACTATTTTTACTATTACTATTATTACTATTACTATTTTTACTATTACTATTATTACTATTACTATTACTACTATTACTATTACATTACTATTACTACTATAACTACTATTACTATTACAACTATATCTACTATTACTATTTCCCTTACTACATTAACTACTATTATTATTACTACTATAACTATTACTACTCTATTAATATTACTACTATTACTATTACTTACTATTACCTATTATTACTATTACTTACTAATTACTATTACTTAATATTACTATTACTTACTAGTATTACTATTACTCTTATTACTATTACTATTATTACTATTATTATTATAACTATTACTATTACTTTTATTACAATTACTATTATTACTATTACCATTATTACTATTAATATTATTACTATTACTACCATTACTATTATTTATTATTATTACTGTTACTATTACTATTATTGCTATTACTATTATTGCTATTACTATTATTTCTATTACTATTATTACTATTACTACTCTTACTATTACTACTATTACTAGTTTTACTACTATTACTACTATTACTTTTACTACTATTACTATTACTACTATTACTATTACTAATATTACTATTACCATTACTACTACTACTATTACTACTATTACTATTACTATTACTTACTATTACTACTATTACTTACTATTACTACTATTACTTACTATTTCTACTATTACTCTTTACTACTATTACTACTATTACTATAACTACTACTATTACTATTACTATTACTACTATTTCTATTACTCTTATTGCTATTACTATTATTGTTATTACTATTAATGCTATTACTATTGTTGCTATTATTATTATTACTATTACTACTATTACTGTTACTACTGTTACTATTACTATTACTACTATTACTACTATTATTACTACTATTATTACTATTATTACTATTACTATTACTACTATTATTATTGTTACTGTTATTACTGTTACTCTTATTACTGTTACTATTATTACTATAACTAACTACTATTCCTAATACTATTACTACTATTATTTTTACTATTACTATTATTACTATTATTACTTTTACTATTATTACTATTACTATTATTACTTTTACTTTTATTACTAATGTTATCATTACTATTATTACTATTATTATTATTTATACTAACTTTTATTACTAATACTATTACTATTTTATTACTACTATTACTATTACCATTATTATTACTATTACTATTATTACTTTTACTATTATTACTATTATTACTATTATTACTATTACCATTACTACAACTACAACTACAATTACTACAACTACAACTGCTATTACTTTTATTACTTTTATTATTATTACTAGTACTATTATTATTAGTATTACTATTACTATTATTACTGTTACTATTATTACTACTGTTATTATTGCTATTATTAGTACTATTATTGGTATTATTAAACTATTATTACTATTATTACTATTATTACTATTACTATTACTACAACTACAACTACTACAACTACAACTGCTATTACTATTTTTTACTATTATTATTATTACTATTATACTATTATTACTATTACTTTTATTATTATTAATGTTACTATTATTACTATTGTTATTATTACTATTAATACTATTATTACTGTTATTACTATTATTATTACTACTATTACTATTACTATTAATATTACTACTGTTACTATTATTATTACTATTTTTACTATTATTACAATTATTACTATTATTACTGTTACTACTATCACTATTATTACTATTATTACTATTATTACTAACTTATTACTATTACTATTATTACTATTTTTACTATTACTATAACTACAACTACTATTACACTTACTATTACTATTATTACTATTACTATTACTACAACTACAACTACTACAACTTCAACTGCTATTACTATTTTTACTATTATTATTATTACTATTACTATTATTACTATTATTACTTTTATTATTATTATTGTTACTATACTTATTATTGCTATTTTTACTATTATTACTATTTTTACTGTTATTACTATTATTATTACTACTATTACTATTACTACTAATATTACTACTATTACTATTATTACTATTATTACTATTATTACTGTTACTACTATCACTATCATTACTTTTATTACTATTATTACTAACTCTTATTACTATTATTATTATTACTATTTTTACTATTACTACAACTACAACTACTATTACTCTTATTACTATTTCTTTCACTATTACTACTATTACTATTCCTATTATTATTACTATTACTGTTACTAATATTACTATTATTATTATTAATTACTATTACTACTATTTCCATTATTACTATTTATATTACAATTGATATTACTATTACTATTACTACTATTACTATTACTATTATCCTCTTACTACTATTACTACTACTACTACTATTACTAATATCACTATTACTACTATTACTATTATCACTATTACTACTACTACTACTACTATTACTATTATTGCTATTACTACTATTACTATTAAATAGTATTACTATTACAATTTATTTATATTACTATTACTATTACTATTCATATTACTATTAGTACTGCTATTACTATAACTAGTATTACTATTACTATTAACTATTACTATTAACTATTAACTATATTACTATTACTATTATTACTATTATTATCATTACTATTACTATTATTATCATTACTATTACTATTATTATCATTACTATTACTAGTATTATTATTAATATTATTAATTATTATTACTTTTATTATTATTATTTATTATTATTATTATTATTATTATTATTATTATTATTATTATTACTTATCATTACTATTACTATTATTACTATTACTATTACTATTATTATTATTACTACTATTACTATTACTACTATTACTATTATAACTATTACTACTATTATTACTATTATTAGTAGTATTAATACTTTTATTATTAGTATTTTTACTATTATTAGTAGTAGTATTACTATTATTAGTAGTATTATTACTATTATTAGTAGTATTATTACTATTATTACTGTTATTATTATTATTACTGTTATTATTATTATTATTACTGTTATGATTATTATTTTTACTGTTATTATTATTATTACTATTATTACTATTATTACTATTATTACTATTATTACTGTTATTACTGTTATTACTTTTATTACTGTTATTACTGTTATTACTGTTATTAATATTACTATTATTATTATTATTACTATTATTATTATTATTACTATTATTATTATTATTATTATTATTATTATTATTATTATTATTATTATTTATTATTATTATTATTATTATTATTATTATTATTATTATTATTATTATTATTATTATTATTATTATTATTATTATTATTATGTAGTATTTTTGCTATCGTTACCATTATTATTATTTTATTATTATTATTATTATTATTATTATTATTATTATTATTATTATTATTTTATTATTATTATTATTATTTCATTATCATTATTGTTTTCATTGTTATTATTACTATTACCATAATAATTACTGTCAGACAATCATTATTGATGTTATTATTTTTAATATTATTGTCGATCTTCTTATTATTGTTATCATTATTTCTAGTATTATTGTCATTATTATTATTATTATTATTATTATTATTATTATTATTGTTGTTGTTGTTATTATTTTTATTATTTATTGTTTTTATCATTTTTTATTACTATCACCACCACCACCACCAGCACCACCACTTCCACCACCACCACTTCCATCATCACCACCACCATTTCCATCACCACCACTACCACTACCACTACCACTACCACTACCACTACCACTACCACCACCACCACCACCACCACCACCACACTGTCGCTACGGCTGCAACACGTACTGTTATTTACCTAAGGACGGTGAGTCAACCTTTATTGCACATAAACACTGACGTAGGGTCGCTCTGGACTACCTATCCGATGTGTATAGCGACCTTTGAGGTGAAGGTGCATCTCATTATCTCTTCGTGAAGGCTGTTTGGGCCGCTATGGGACCTTTAGTAACGCGGAAACCCTTGGAGTAAATCGATTTGTACCGCCCTGATGGTAGACATGCAAGTAACCAACCCAGGGTCGTGGCGTTGGTCGGTGTGATTACAGTGGTCTTTTTGCTACTGAACCAGCTCTTTAGTAGCGTGAATTGCCTATATAACTTTGCCATAAAATTTCGGTGTACACTTCGCCACGGCGGTGGGCTGTTGTTACGAGGCGCGGGGCTACGGATCCTTGTCTCACCTGTAGCTGCCCACCGTAGTTAATATTAAATAAGTAAAGTTAAGTGTATGTTCGAAAGTCATCCTTCATCATATTAACACTTCTTTTTCTTTTTACTTAAGCCCATGAACGAAGCTTAATCTTTCGAAACAGTAAATACTCTTTTTTGTTTTCTTACCTGTAGCAATAGAAGTCATTTTTACACCAATTAGCGTAAGTAGACTTTCGTCTGATTTTGGTAGCTTTAAATTTGAGTCTCCGCTCTTCATTGCGCATGCAAGATTTTTTTTTTTTTTTATTAAAGCTTTTGAGGAGGATTATGGGCCGCAGAATCCCTCTGATGCAGAGAGAGAGAGAGAGAGAGAGAGAGAGAGAGAGAGAGAGAGAGAGAGAGAGAGAGAGAGAGACCACTAGTGTATGTATGTTTTACGTTAAAAAGAGACTGACCAGAGACTCCAAAACGAACACAGTTTTTGGAGAGGCAGAAGCTGAAAGAGTTCCAAAAAGACAAGTCAATTTAGTTCCCGACGTGTCTTGATACTCTTCCTTTGTACGAGTTGAGTTGTGAGGAGAAAGAATAACAGCGAGCTGTGTGTGTGTTGGAGTGTTGGTGGATGGGGGTGTGAGGTTGGATGGTAGGTATGAATGTTTGGGTTTTAAGTCTGTAGTAGAAGCTTTCTCCATGTTCTCTTGTTGTATTGAAACTGCATTGTTAGTTGTGGTAATAATAATTTAGTAATTCATAAGACTTTCAATACAAGGGTAAAGCAGTGCACGAGTCACATTCCACTTACATAATAGTTCACACAGTCGTTTCTCATTTAATTGATTATTCTCCTCTGGGACTTTTCTCCAGTGCAGCTTATTTCACTAAGAGCGTTCCATTGTTTTTATTCTTTTCCTGTGTTCTTACTTAATTCTCTGTATTATTTTCAGGTGAGAAAACCGTTGTGGGGCCGAGTAAGATTCAGCAGGTAGTGAGTACTTATTCTTTACATATTTATTGTCGCAGGGGAAGTGTGCACATGAGGATTCACTTAATTGTTGCTATTTTACAGTTTTTTGTGTGTGTGTTTTGTTGATAAGAATATATATTATCTCATTGAACGTAAATGTTTAAGTGGAAAAGAATATTAATTTTTCTAATAAATGCATGATTTTTATTTTACCGATTCATGGAAAGAGAAAAATGTTGCCCCAAAAAAGCATGAAATCGGGCTCCTTGTATAGGTTAATGGAATGCAAACACTTGTAAAAGTAAAGATAGGTAAATGTAAGTATTCGCCTTGTGTACATGCGATAATTATGAAACTGATAGACAAAACAAAAATTTTAAGTCAATACAAGAGATGCAAATTACAGCCATCCGTTATTGTTAAATTTGATTTTAAAACTAATCATACGTAAACCAAGAATCCTTTGACTACATGTATACATAAGGAACCAAATAATAAATATATTATTTTGAAAGTAGCTTCGTAAAATACAAAAAAAGTAGGTAATAATTCAATGAAATAGATAGAAATAAAAGAAACTTGACTAGTCTTTGTACCCTAGAAAAAAAAAACACAATAATAATAGAATAATTGGAAGAGATTAAAACTAGCTCCGAAAAATTAAGAAAGAAAAATATAAAAGCAATGATTTAATATTTTGAAGCCTCCTAAATAAGGTGAGGGAAGGCGTGCCGGAGCGAGCGTGGCGGAAGGCCAAGGGGTGGCGTAGGGGAGGGCCAAGTTAGGCAAACATAAACCAGCAAGCAAAATGTGCAATGTTTCTATGGCAGAGGGTCAGTTCGTGAAGGTTTATTTCTGCCTTATTTTTCTTACCTCCATTTTTTTTTCGAGAGGTAAAAGAAAAAAAATGCAGTATCTCTCTCTCTCTCTCTCTCTCTCTCTCTCTCTCTCATTAAGGTGTATGACATGAGGGTCCTGGATTTGAAGGAGAGCAAGAGTCCACCAGAGTTGTTTCATCTGCCCCGGGGTTGTTTAATACACGTATGTATGTGGTAGTTAACATGGGTGGGAGCAAGGGTGAAGCAAAGTATTGGTGTTTAATGGAACAAAACCGGGGAGTATTACACCGTGTCTTTTTGATGGCGCGCTGGAAAGTCGAATTACAGAGCCGTGAGTGATTGTAATAGTGCGCGTGAAAGTGCATGAAAAAAGTACCAAGGAATGTAATGGGCAAAGTCGTAATATTTGAGAGAATAGCAGGCACCGTTTCACTCTGACTCAGATGAAAAAAATTCAGAAGAGAATGTGGTGAACATTTTTTAAGCAACTGTTTACTTCTACTGTCTTTTAATTATTTATTTATGAATGAAAAATAGTAAATGTAACTTTTATTACTTAAGCACATTTTTAAAAGTGAATGGTAAAGAACGGCAGTAGGATTAAGAAGACAATCCAACACGAGTTTTATTCGTTACTTTGACCGACATGTGTTTCTGAGTGAGTGGGATGAGATCAGCTAACGATTACTAAACTGGAATGACATTGTACAAAGGGAACGTTACATCCAGAAAGGGTTCAAAATTTTAATGTCACCCTAGCAAGTTTCCCGGAACAAAAGAAACGTAAACTAGATACAAGACAAGAATTGCAAGCGTAGATGAATCACAGGAACGAGTGAATACAGGTTATTTTAGTATACATTAATTAAATATAGAGTGGATGTATATGCAAGAAGACTGTAATGGAGAAGTGGTGGTGAAGCGTACGTAGGTGTCATATGTGCTACTCTGAACAGAAACACATGTATAAGAAAGAACAAGCGAGATTATAGATACATTCCAAGAATCAATTAGCATGAACTAAAAGCGGCTCAATGAAAATTCATCAGAGTTGGTGTATACGCATGAGAAATGGAAAGCCTCGCTAACATTAGAATATATCACCTTGCTGGAATAGATATACAAAATTGTGGTGGAGAAAAATTCGAGGATGGAGGTGCATGTGTGACTCAAAATTGGGTGAAGACACATGCCTGAACTGTCTAAACTATTTTTTTTCTTCTTGAGTGACTGTACGTAGATGTAAAGGGCTGAAAACTTGTAATTAAAGAGATGCGTGTGAGTTTCCGTGAACATAAAAACAGACGTGAGAAGGAAATAATAGTGGTTTCAGATGGATCTACCAATAAAGGAAAGACATGACACATGACAATGTTTTATGAGTGAACGAAGGATTTTTTTGTTAGAGATTCTAGTTGTTGTATGAAAAAGGAAGGAAAAATGTGAAAAGAAAACAACAATGAGACTGTAGGATTAGAAAAAGAGAGAACAATAGACATTGTTACGAAATGTGTTTACTTTTTAAGCGTAAAGTATTTTTATTTTGTTATTTCTAAGATATTACATAATTAGCATCATAAACAGAAATAACATGGCCTAGTCTGCCGAGCTTTTAATGGCTCCTTAGCAGACATGTTGCTTATCATAAGAGTAATATCAACGATACACTCTGATTTATCAGTCGAGCATTCACCTTTTAAACAATAGTCTAATAATAAATAGATAGTAATAATAATATCAATAGTGATAGTAATGATGATAATGATAATAATAATAATAATAATAATGATAATGATAATAATAATAATAATAATAATAATAATAAATAATAATAATAATAATAATAATAATAATAATAATAATAATAATAATAATAGTAATAATAATAATAACAATAAACGGATGATACATTTTATTACTGTGTAAGGAAAGTAAAAAAATGTATATAAGAAAAGAAAAGAACAGTAGGCAAGGGAAAATTATCCAAATAATGTGATGACAGATTGCTCAGAAACTTCAAAGAACTTCAAAAAACGAATAACAGCGAGGAAGCCTGAAAACCGAATAAAAAAGTGTTATTAGTATGTAAACGAAAAGATGGGAACATTATTCTCACAAAAGAAAAAAATGGAGAAAAAAAACAAAAGTGGAAAATTAAGAAATGTGGTAGAAATAAGAAGTACATTAAAGAATAAAAAAAAACAGTAGCTAATAGAAAACGATGGGCACATTATGCTGGATGAGAGGTAGTTGTAGTCAAATAAGAATATGCGTGTATTAATTAAATAAAATATAAAGTAAATAAACAGGTTACACTGGGAATTTTTTTTGTGATGCGTAAAAAAATAAAATATCTATCCATACGCACTAATGAAATGATGGTGATGATAATGATAACTGTAAACATGATAGTGATGAAAATTATGAAAAAAAAAAATCAACAGCACCTATGATGACGTGACCTAATTTTGTAATCAGGGCTGATGGTGTACAGTGATCAGGCTGAAACAAGGTAATTATTGGACCCGGCCGCGGTATTACTTTTCTTTGCCTTCTGTTAGACACACTTCATCTTCGTCACGGCTTTTCGCTTCGCGGCCAATCACCGGCAAACTGCCTCTAATCAGACCTAATCGCCACACACTTATCAGCATTCCAATCACAAACAACCATTAATCTCTCCTCTTCCCTCTCCCTTTCCTTCCCCATTCCTTCTTCCACTTCCTTATCGTTCTTTTTTTTCTCTTGCTTTCTTCGCAGCCTCTTCGCTTTCATTTTTGTCTCCATATTTCCCTTTGATGTCATACGCCTTCTTTTCTTTCTTCATCTTCTCTTTTTCGCCATCTCTTGCTCCCTGCCTCCTCTTCCTCCTCTCCGCCGTCTCCTTATTAAGAAAAATGTATCACATCGTCTTCGGGCTGGAAATTAACTAGACACGCCGACAGGCCGACAGACAGGGACAAATTGCAAAGCCGGGACCTCATCGCACGAATTGCATGCAGTACGAGAGAGAGAGAGAGAGAGAGAGAGAGAGAGAGAGAGAGAATTAAACCTTGCGCGTGAAGCTACGTGAGGTCTCGGATGAGCGACTTCGTTTCTTAATGGTGCTTTGGACATGCTCAGCAACATAGTACTATGGTAGAGTTAGACAGGTGTGAGTAGAAGGGACTGTTTTGCAGGTGTGTTGTTAGCTGGTGCTAATTGAGTTGCTGTAAAGGGCTGGGTGTGCTCTTGCACGTCTCTCAGAGTGTCGCTACAGCCGGCATTGTTCATTGTATCTGAGAGGTTTGGGTGAGTTGCTTCAAAAGGGTTCGTTGTGTTCACTGTTCCGTCAGTAACTCGTTAAGGTGTCGAGTCGTAAGCGGATTTCTGCGTCAAAATTAGTGAATTGAATATGCTCGCTAATTAGCTTGTGTGGCCGAACCTTCTGCTGTCTCTAAATTCAGGGGCAAGTGTTGTGTAAGTCGCGGAGTTTGCCTTGCGTTTCATCAAGCTGTGTTGCATTGGCGCCATGTTGAAGCACTGCCAAGTGTTGTCGGGGAGTCAAGTTGTGTTATCAGGGAGGGAGTTCAGGGGACGGACCAGTCGTCGCCTCACGAAGTTTGGGTGCGAGGGGGGTTTTAATGAATTAGATTAAAATGTATGCAAAAATTAAATTAGTTTGAAAATTGGTACTGTTTGTGCGTTATTTGTGTACCTGTGTGTGTGTGTGTGTGTGTGTGTGTGTGTGTGTGTGTGTGTGTGTGTGTGTGCACGCGCCGCTCGAGTGCTATAAATAAAGTGTGAAATTCAATTGTACTCGCGAACAATAATTACTGGTAGTACATCTACATTAACAACGCTTCACTTTCATTATGTCTCATTTCTTATTTAATGCGACATAATTATCGTTATCATCTTTATTAGTAGTCTATTACAAATTTTAAGTATTTCTAGCTTATGCGTAGTGTTCACTTTTCATGACGAGTCTACTGCGTCGCAATGAAGAGATCATGTTGTGTCGGTGTAAGGAATTGATGGACAAAGTAAGGACTCGGTGTGATTTTAACTGTTCGTTGTCTTCAGAAGGATTAGATAGATTTCGGAAGCTCTCATGTGTTGGGCAGAGTATATAAAAACTATATGATTAGAATTAAGTGTTTTGTATTGTTCTCGGAATTGTTTACTATTTTCATAGAGTGTTGACCTGTTTCTAGAGAATTGAGTATATAGATGCCATTCAAGAAGCTGCGTCAAGACGAATTAATATAGGTATGTGCTGTATCCCATGACGTACTTATACACGCATCTTATTCAGTCTGCAAGTAACTGCAAGATAGCTTTGTTGTCTTGCACTGGAACCTTTAAGGCTGATGATGCTGATAAAGGCAGACAACGCTCACTACCCACGGCACCATCACTATTACCACCTGATATTTTCACCCATCACCACCATCACCACCACTACTACCAAATCCTTTCACCTCCCACCACCACCGTCATCTTCAGCACTTCATCGCCTCACTCCTTCCAATTATTCTGTTTTGTCCTCCCTTCTCTGACTGCCTGGTTCAGCGAAGAACACACACACACACACACACACACACACACACACACACACACACACACACACACACACACACACACACACACACACACACACACACACACACACACACACACACACACACAGACAGACAGGGTACACATTACACCAGCACTTGGCTTAAGCACTGCAAATATCATTAAAATAGTTAGAGGAGTTTAGTTGTGTTGGTGGTGGATGATCTGCAAGAAAACTGCGGTTATGACTTTTGTTCCCGTTATTGCCATTATTACGGTGATGATAATGATTATTAGTGTTATTATCACGGAGGGGAGAGCCTGGCACACACACACACACACACACACACACACACACACACACACACACACACACTCTCTCTCTCTCTCTCTCTCTCTCTCTCTCTCTCTCTCTCTCTTTCCCATTTTGCTTTCCTGTATTCTGTAACCTCACCTGCTGAACGCTGACATGTCTGTGATCTCAGTTTGTGCTCCAGCAGCGTTAAGACTCACTATGACTCCTCCCATTGTGTCTCAAACATCTACCGTGGGTCAGCCTCTCCTCTCTCCTTCCTGACCCTCTCACTTCTCTCCCTTTCACTCTCCCTCTTATTCTCCCCACCTGCTGGCCGACATAACAGCTGACACTGGTCGCAACACACAACACAATCCCTACCATCTTCCTCCGGTCACTCTCTCCCTTTAGCTTTCCTCGCTCTCTTATTCTACTTTGTCTGCCACACTTCTCTCCTTTTGAATCCTTTGCTTTAGCTTTTCTGTTTCTCTCTTCAGCTGGATTCTCTGTTATTTTTACCCTTTTTCTTTCTTTTATTTCAGTCTTTCTTCCTTCCTACAATGTTTTCTTCATCTGTCTTCCTTTTTTATCTTCATTTGTCTCTTACCTTTTTTTTTTTTTCGTCTGCTTCACTTCTTATACATTTCCACTTTTCTTATTTACTATTTTTTCCCTTTTTCAGTTTTTCTTCTTCATCTTACTCCCTTCTCTTCACTATTTTTTTTTCACTTTTTCAGTTCCCTCTCCTCTTCTTTGCTTCATCTACTTCCTGTTTGATTTCACCGTACTTGTTTCATTTGTTTCCCCTTCAATCTTTATTTTTCATCTCTCCATCTGCTTCTTCCTCTTTTCCTTCTGCTGCTGTCTCTTCCTTCTCCTTTGCCTTTTCTCCATCTCGTCTTCTTCCATTACATTTTTTATCACCTATTCCATTCTTCCAGCCTTCAGTTATCCTCCTCGTTCCCTTACTCTGTTCACTCCGTTACCTTTTGTATTTTTATTTTTCTCTATGGTCTTCTATCCTTTCCTGTGTTTCCTCTTTTTCCATTATTTTCTTGTCTCTTCCCCTTTCTCTTCCCCTCTTCTACTTCAGTCTTCCTTCTTGTCATTCTCTTACTCTTTCTCTCCAACTTTCTTTCTTCTCTCTCTCTCTCCCCTCTTTCTCCCTTTTTGTTTTTCCCAGTCACCTCTTCCTTTTCCTTTATTTCCTCTCCCTCTTGTCTCGTTGCATTTTCTTACCTCTTATTCCTCTCTTTCTCCCGCCAGTCTTCCTTCTCCCACACACATTCCGTTCTCTCTCTATCTCTCTCTCTCTCTCTCTCTCTCTCTCTCTCTCCTTTCTTTCTCCAATTTCCTATTTCTTACCTTAACATCCTCTCCCTCTTTCCCTCAAGTCTCCTTCCTTTCTTTTCTTACCTCCTCTCTCTCTCTCTCTCTCTCTCTCTCTCTCTCTCTCTCTCTCTCTCTCTCTCTCTCTCTCTCTCTCTCTCTCTCTCTCTCTCTCTCTCTCTCTCTCTCTCTCTCTCTCTCTCTCTCTCTCCATTATTCCCCGCGAATGAGGTCTGGCATAAAAACTTCTTGTATGCATAAACTGACATGCATTAAACGCCCGAGACATGGAAACTACATTAAAGGGACATGAAAACAGTGAGGCTAGACAACCTTCCGACATTCAAATATTCAACCGCATCACGTCTTTCTCACTCCCACTTTCCTCCTTCCTTCCTTTCCCTCTTTTGCCTTTCCTTGTTGCCTCACCTCCCTCACCTCCTGTTATATATATTTTTTGGCCTCCCGTTCTGTCTTTGCCTATTGTTGTCTTCGTGTCCCGTCTTTCTCACTTATGTTTCCTTCTGTCCTTCCTTCCTTCTTTGTCTTTCCTTTTTTTTTACATTCACTCTCATATCTCCCCGCCTATTTCCTCCTTTCCTTTTTTGTTTTATGTATGTTCTTTCTTCTCTCAGCGTCCTTCTTTCTCTTTTCTTTCCTTTTTATTGTACCTTCTGTTTTCCCTTCCCTCCCTTTTGCTTACTATCACCCTCTTCCCTTTCGTTTCTGTTTCCACCAAGCTCTCGTCTTTTTCCTCACCGGCGCAAATACCCACCACAAGGGGTTTGTGTTTAAGTCTTTTAATCAATTTTGCCTTTTTAATCCTTCTGATGAATACATAATGCTGGTCAGACCTTATGTGGCCCCCTAACGATATTTATGGGTAGTTTAGTTATTTCGTCTCCCCGTTTACTACACACACACACACACACACACATTGTTTTATATCTATTTTAAAAGAGGTTAAGACGGGAAATGAATACCGTACTTTCCATTATCATTATCATCATCATCATCATTATTATTATTAGAGGTAATGTAATAATGATACTGTCACGACGACCACCACCACAACCACTACTACTACTACTACTACTACTACTACTACTACTACTACTACTACTACTACTACTACTACCACCACCACTATATCTTTTAATACTACTACTACTATATCTTTTACTACTACTACTACTACTACTACTACTACTACTACTACTACCAACCACTACCACCACCACCACTACTACTACTACCACTACTACCACACCACTACTACTACTACTACTACTACTACTACTACTACTACTACTACTACTACTACTGTTAATAATAATGGTAATATTACTAGTTACTGCTACTACTATTACTATTACACTGCTTCTACTACTACTACTACTACTACTACTACTACTAATAATAATAATAATGATAATAATAATAATAATAATAATATTAATAATAATAATAATGGTAATATCACTAGTTACTGCTACTACTACTACTACTACTGCTTCACTACTACTACTACTACTACTACTACTACTACTACTACTATAACCATCACATACACCACTATCATTGCCATCACAACTAAAACATCTTCCTTCACTGGCTACTATTCCCCCAGTCCTAATTAACGTCGAATATTGATTATTATCTTTTATTTGATCTTTTAGAGAGAGAGAGAGAGAGAGAGAGAGAGAGAGAGAGAGAGAGAGAGAGAGAGAGAGAGAGAGAGATATTTACATATATACAGCTAGAGACGTGTATCACCATTTCTATATCAAAGCATACTTATAATGACGCGCGAATAGACGGACAAAAGATAGTTCATGCACTAACCTATAGGAAATAAAGCACGTGTAAATCACAAAATACACATTCTTGAATCTTTCATTGGAAAATAGTGCGAAGTGGCTCAGTAGGTCACAAACACGGTGATTTAAATAATCTGCAACTAACCTAGAAAGATATTAACGCTACATGATTTTAAAAAGCATATTTTATGCTAAAATCTTTCATTGCAACATTGGAAAGTAGCACGGTGAGAAGTAATATCCGTGATGACATGAAAATGCTGACTTTTGTTTTAGAACTTGTAATACCACAACATATGTCTCATTTTCTAACAACAAACTTTTCTCAGGCTAAGCACTCTCACAACATTGCTACACTTTTAGCTGCGTCTTTTTAAGTCTGTGACCTCCATATACTTGTGAATTTCTATAAACTGAGAAAGGAAATCTATATTTTTTTCAGTAGGTTGAGACGTTGATTTCTGATTGGTATGGAAATTTAAGAAAGGTATTTTATCAACACAGGACTCTCCACGAAAACTTTTAAGAGAGAGAGAAGAATATCCAGTAAAGGAAAGAGCAGCGGCTGCCCCTTAAGGGATTGAATTATTGATTTGGCGTTCCTGAGGATTTGTTCCAAGAGATTTCCACGTAAACATACAACAGAGCATTGAATGAGAAAAGTAACAACAATTATTTCCTTATAAAATTAACTCACCAACTTTGATTGCTAAGATGACACATTTATAGGATTGTTTTAACTTTACTTCAAAGAGAGGAGTATAACCCATTTAATACTTCAAATAATTGCTAATTGGTCTGAAGTGAATGTATAACCTATTTAACTTAATATTACAAATAGTTGCTTAACTTATACAGTCATAAGCTGAAAGGTATAAGTAAAGAGAATTAATGACTAAAAATCATTCTCTATTTTTATTACAAGAAATATTACTGCAAACTGCATAAAACTCAGTGTTGATTCCCAGCACGAAATCAGTGTGATGTTGAGATGCTGAAAGTGTTTAAGGAAGCAGCACGAAATGGGAATTGGGTGATTGGACAAGGAGGAGACACGATGAGTGACTCCTGCAAGATGAAAAATGAATTGACGCAACCCTGAAAGTGTGACGTGAAAAGGTAAACGATCGCAATGGATGGAAATGTAAAAGTAAATATTGGGAAATAGGCAAGTGTAAGAGGGTACAGCGGAAGAGCCTGATGAGAGGAGAAAGTAAAAAGAGGAAGAGGAGGAGGATAAGGATAAAGATAAGTAGCAAGAGGAAGAGGAAGAGGAAGAAAAAGAAGAAGAGAAAGAAGGAAGAGAAAGAGGAAGAGGAGGAGGTAGTGGTGGAGGAGGAGGAGGAAGAGGAGGAGGAGGAGGAGGAGGAGGAGGAGGAGGAGGAGGAGGAGGAGGAGGAGGAGGAGGAGTAGAAATACAAAGGAAAGCCCAAGCAACAACGGACCCTGGGGTCCTTACTAGGCTGTTTGGTTAACTATTCTATACTAACTACACAGTGTGAGAGATAGGACAGGAAAGCGGAAGACTCCTCCCCACCCACCCATCCCACCAGCCGAAGCCGGCTGGAAAAGGAAAGGCACCATGTGGTATTGAAAAACCAAATGGAATTTTAGAGGATAGAGAAAAGAAGTTGTAATCTACGTCTACTCTTGTTTGGGGGGGACTATGTAGGTGCTTGACGGTTATGTAGTGTGGTAAATGTGTGTGGGTGGAGTCACAGTGTGGATGTCGGATGGGTGGTGCGGCAGCTTTGCCTGGCGCTTTCAAGGGAGGCAGCAGCCAATCAGGCCCCAGCTCCGTTCACTCCACTGAGTAAGCGTACTTTCCCTTGGAGGGACGCCGTACACTGAATTCCCCCTGCAACATTGATCCCTGGTTGTCCCGATGGAGATAAAAAATTAACAGGGCCCTAGACAAACACAATCCGTCACAGGTCGAAAGTGGGAGTGGTGACCGTTAACTCAGGTTTTTTTTTTTTTTTCACGTAGGGAAGAGGGCCAGCCAAGGGCAAAAAAAAGAAAGTTAGAAAAAAGCCCACTTGAGCGCTGGCTCTCCAAAGATTTCAAAAAGTGCCAAAACCGTCAGCCAGAATTAGGGGAGCAAATGCCTCGATACCTCCCTCTTAAAAGAAGACAAGTCGTAGGAATTTGGAAATACAGATGCAGGGAGGGAGTTCCAGAGTTTACCAGTGAAAGGGATGAATGATTGAGCGTACTGGTTAACTCTTGCATTAGAGAGTTGGACAGAATAGGGATGAGAAGAAGAAGAAAGCCTTGTGCAGCGTGGCCGCAGGAGGAGAGGAGGCATGCAGTTAGCAAGATCAGTAGAACAGTTACCATGAAAATAGCGATAAAATATAGAAAGGGATGCAACATTTCGGCGGTGAGAAAGAGACTGAAGACAGTTAGTCAGAGGAGGGGAGTTGATGAGACGAAGAGCTTTCGATTCCACCCTATCAAGCAAAGCTGTGTGACTGGAACCCCCCCAAACATGCGAAGAGTACTCCATACAGGGACGGATAAGGCCCTTATACAGAGTAAGCAGTTGGAGGGGCGAGAAAAACTGGCGGAGACGCCTCAGAACACCTAACTTCATAGAAGCTGTTTTAGCAAGAGATGAGATGTGAAGTTTCCAGTTAAGATTATGAGCAAAGGACAGACCGAGGATATTCATTGTGGAAGAGGAGACAGTTGAGTGTCATTGAAGAAGAGGGATAGTTGTCTGGAAGGTTGTGTCGAGTTGATAGATGGAGGAATTGAGTTTTGAGGCATTGAAAACTACTAGATTTTCTCTGCCCCAATCGGAAATTTTAGAAAGATCGGAAGTCAGGCGTTCCGTGGCGTCCCCGCGTGATCTGTTAATTTCCTGAAGGGTTGGACGTCTCTGAAAGAACGTGGAAAGATGTAGGGTGGTATCATCAGCGTAGGAGTGGATAGGGCAAGAAGTTTGGTTAAGAAGGTCATTAATGAATAATAGAAAGAGAGTGGGTGACAGGACAGAACCCTGAGGAACACCACTATTAATAGGTTTAGGAGAAGAACAGTAGCCGTCTACCACAGCAGCAATAGAGCGGTCGGAAAGGAAACATGAGATAAAGTTGCAGAGAGAAGGATAGAAGCCGTAAGAGGGCAGTTTTGAAATCAAAGCTTTATGCCAGACTCTATCAAAAGCTTTTGATATGTCTAACGCAACAGCAAAAGTTTCACCGAAATCTCTAAAAGAGGATGACCAAGACTCAGTAAGGAAAGCCAGAAGATCACCAGTAGAGCGACCTTGACGGAAGCCATACTGGCGATCAGACAGAAGATTGTGAAGTGACAGATGTTTGAGAATCTTCCTATTCAGGATAGATTCAAAACTTTAGACAAGCAAGAGATTAAAGCTATAGGACGGTAGTTTGAGGGGTTAGAACGGTCACCCTTTTTAGGAACAGGCTGAATGTAGGCGAACTTCCAGCAGGAAGGAAAGGTAGAAGTCGATAGACAAAGTTGGAAGAGTTTGGCCAGGCAAGGTGCAAGCACAGAAGCACAGTTTTTGAGAACAATAGGAGGGACCCCATCAGGTCCATAAGCCTTCCGAGGGTTTAGGCCAGCAAGGGCATGGAAAACATCATTACGAAGAATTTTGATTGTAGACATGAAATAGTCAGAGGGAGGAGGAGAGGGAAGGACAAGCCCAGAATCGTCCAAGGTGGAGTTGTGAGCAAAGGTTTGAGAAAAAGAGTTCAGCTTTAGGGACAGAAGAGATGGCAGTGGTGCCATCAGGATGAAATAAAGGAAGGAAAGATGAAGAAGTGAAGTTATTTGAGATGTTTTTGGCTAGATGCCAGAAGTCACGAGGAGAGTTTGAATTTGAAAGATTTTGACATTTCCTATTCAAGAAAGAGTGTTTGGCAAGTTGAAGAACATACTTGGCATGATTCCGGGCAGAGATATAAAGTGCATGAGATTCAGGAGATTATCTGTGAGTGTAAGTATAGTATAGTGTAATGTAAATGTGGACACAGTGTAGAGGTCTAGAGGTGGTGCGGCAGCCTTGCCTGGCGCTTTCAAGGAAGGCAGCAGTCAATCAGGCCCCTGCTCCGTTCAGTCCACTGTAAAAATGTGCTTCCCACTAAGGGGCGCCGCACACTACATGGTTATCCCCTGCAGCAGTGACCCCTGGTACTTTAATTCCCGATGATGATCACTACTGTCAGGGCTCCTGACTTTCCACAGCCCGTCATAGGTCGAAAGTAGTAGTAGTGACCGTTAACTCGGGGCTGTCTGTGTCGTGTAAGGAGGGTAAGTGTATTCACGAAACACCCCGCAATTCACGATCAGAGGCATATTTCTTTATGGATGGCGCAAATTACTCGGAGATAAACAGTGACAACCGGGGATTAGTTTCGAAATATTTGTCAAGACGAATTTTTAATGTCTCAATAGTACCTGAATCAACTACGTTCAATGGCAAACCGTTCCAAATATTGGTAATGCGATTAAAAGAAAAAATGTTTGGCTTCGTTTGTTTTAAATCGGAGAATAAGGAGGAGGAGGAGGAGGAGGAGGAGGAGGAGGAGGAGGAGGAGGAGGAGGAGGAGGAGGAAGAGGAGGATAAAGATAAGGAGGAAGAGGAAGAAAAGGAAGAAGAGAAAGAAGGAAGAGGAGGAGGAGGAGGAGGAGGAGGAGGAGGAAGAGGACGACGACGACGAGGAAGCGGAAGAGAATAGGAAAAAAAGGAGGAAAAGGAGGAAGAGGAGATCAACAACAAAAGTTAAAATAATACCAGACAACAATGATAAAGAAGGTAAGGAAGTAGTGAAATATTATACGATAACTCTGAATGAACAACAAACTAACAAAAATATTATTGAACAGAACATATACACGAAAAATAGATATCATACCACTCTGTTTCTAAAAATGTACAAGAGAGACAGAAAAAAAAAGAAGAAAAATAACAGTGAATGAGCTAACTGAAACGCGTCGGTGAGTTGTTCCATTTTCGTCACGTTTCCCAACAAAGAGGTGTTTTTTTGCTGTACTTATTTGGTCTTCTGTACATCAAGTCGAGCATCAGGCTCTGAAGCAGTGGGAGAAATCGACTGTGACGATGTGCATGGCGCTTGAAACTTGTATACTATATATAGCGTGTTGGAAAACGAGGAGCACAGGTGGTAGTGGTAGTGGTGGTGGTGGTGGTGGTGGTGGTGGTGGTAGTGCCGCATCAAGAGAAGCAGTAAACGAGAGAGAGAGAGAGAGAGAGAGAGAGAGAGAGAGAGAGAGAGAGAGAGAGAGAGAGAGAGAATAAAAAGAAGGAAGAAGAATAGTAAAAGAAGTATGAGAGAAAGTAACGGAAGAGTAGGATATAAGAGGAGACGAGAGAAGCAATGATGGACGGCACCAGCAGAAGCAATAGCAACAACAGAAAGATGAAGAGTAATTGAAATAGGAGAGAAAGAAGCTTGCAATGAAGTAGGAAGAGTGAGGAATGAATCGAAGGAGGCGAAGTGGGAGAAAGGAGAGGAGGGAGCAGAAGAAGGAGAGAAAGAGCAAAAGAAGCAGTGGAGGAGGAATAGGAGAAGGAAGAAGAAGAGGAGAAGGCAGAGGAGGAAGAGTGGGAAAATGTTGAATACTTTTCTTGAATCTGATTGTGAGGCAGGGGGCAAATGTGTATCCAGCGCTCGCGAAAGAGGAGGGAAGGAAAGTCTGTGAAATGCATCAAAGTATCCGAGAAAGTTAGGTTCCCTCTTAACTGTAGCTTCGCATGTGTATCAACAAACTTAAGCCGGCCGCGTCCAAAACAGATCCTGACGCAAGTCTGGGGCAAAGGAGGAACTGGATTAGAAATACGAGTGTGCAATCATGATCAGAAGTTGAGTAACCTTCACCGCTGGCCTCCACTTTGTTGGAAGTTTTCTCTCCATATTAGTTCCTCTGATCTGCTAGAAATATAAAACGGACACGTCTAAAACAGAATCTGACAATGTATTAGAATTACGAGTTTGCTACCATGCATAATTATGCAGAAGTTGAGTAACCTTTACCATTCATTTTCACTTTGCCTTAATTTGCACTAAATTGCTGTAAACATAAATTCTTCTCAGGTGAAAGGGAATTTCAGTGAAGGAAGACACTAAACGCACTGAATGGGAGTACGTTATGTTACTTCACTATTCACCAGATCTGTGCTGCACGGAGACACTCAGTAAAGTACGATACAGAGAACCAATCATAAGCATAAAACCAGTATAGGTTTTTGAGCAGATCAAAGGGCTTTTCATTGAAGGAAGACGCTAAACTTAGTGGAAGGACAAGGGTTATGTTACTTTACTATTGCTTGTGACTGTGCTGCAAGAAGACAAGAAAAGGAAAATAAAAGAGAATCAATCGTAAAGAGACTTAAAATATACTGGTTTCGATAAATGTTCAGGCTTGGAAGGGAGGACAGAGGAAAATGCATACCACAGCAAGAGTAAGAAATGATGAACAGTTCTCAGAAAAGAGTAGCTTATGTAGTGCAGCGTGTGCAGGAAGGGTAAGACCAGGTAATCATGAGGCAAAGCGGGTGTTGTGTGGCGAGGCAACCTTAATATCATATTTTACCGCGAGCCGGAAATAAACACTGCATTTTCTTAAGTTACCACCACCATTATCTTTCACACACACACACACACACACACACACACACACACACACACACACACACACACCTCCTACCGTAACTTACTCTGAGGTAAATTTCTCCTCGAACATTCCATCCATGAGATATCAAAATACTTCCTATATGATAAATGACTTTAGGTTAAATTACGTTCCTTTGAGGATAATAATGGCTAAAATAACATACAGAAAATCAGCTTAGATTGAATTTTCATAAGATAAATATTCGCCTAAGGCATATAGTTTCAAACCATCACACACTCATTCAAACACACACACACACACACACACACACACACACACACACACACACACACACACACACACACACACACACACACACACACACACACACACACACACACACACACACACACACGCTCGATTCACAATCGAGAGGGCTGGGTTCGAGTAACTCCCGGTGTGTGAAGTGTGTTGTGGTCTCAGTCCTACCCGAAGATCGGTCTATGAGCTCTGAGCTCGCTCCATAATGGGAAGACTGGCTGGGTGACCAGCAGACGACAGAGGTGAATTACACACACACCGCGTAGTGTAGTGGTTAGCACGCTCGACTCACAATCGAGAGGCTCGAGTTCGAGTCCCGGAAAGCGGCGAGGCAAATGGGTAAGCCTCTTAATGTGTGGCCCCTGTTCACCTAGCAGTAAATAGGTACGGTATGTAACTCGAGGGGTTGTGGCCTCGCTTTCCCGGTGTGTGTTCTGTGTGATGTGGTCTCAGTCTTACCCGAAGATCGGTATATGAGCTCTGAGCTCGTTCCGTAATGGGGAAGACTGGCTGGGTGACCAGCAGACGACCGAGGTGAATTACACACACACACACACACACACACACACACACACACACACACACACACACACACACACAAAGACCTACAACTAGTATCGGAATCTTCTATTATGGGAGAGAATTATTCATAGACAAGATAGGTCCTTCGTCAGCCCTCTCGAGGCCAGGGATCAGAGGAAAGAGAGCTAGACATGAGGCAGACGCATAAGCTACCCGCACGCTGTATGTAGCAGGAGTATCCATTGACAGACGAGGAGTTCAGCAACTCTTTCCTCCCGGGGATCACCAAATGCCTCTCAGGGCTGAGCGGCACGTAACGATTTTGATCACTCTGAATAACTCAGGTTTCGTAAGAGAGAGAGAGAGAGAGAGAGAGAGAGAGAGAGAGAGAGAGAGAGAGAGAGAGAGAGAGAGGGGTACAGATCATCTTGATGTTAACGTTCGTTCATCAAAGGTGATGAAAATTCTAATTACAGACTGAATGTGCTTGTTGACTTAATGCTCCAACTAATTCCCGCCACGACCATCTGATTAATCATGAACTCTGCACGTCTGTTTCTGTCAGAGGTACACTTGATCCTAGCAATACACTCGTGTAATATTTTTATGAATGCGTACAGTAAATTTTATGCTGATGCTGTAGACTACAATTTGTTTATTATTTTATTGAGTGACCTTAAGAGATTTCCATGGTGTTTTTTTTTTCATCATGAATTTCTTTCACGAATTTAAAGTGCTTCAAAATGTTCAACTTCAATATTTCTTTTTCTATTCTGTCAGTCTCCGGTCACATAATTTCATGTTGGGAAGGTTAGGTAGGGGAGTATGAGAATTGTTTTTTTACATCACTGCTGTCATTTTTGTAGTTCTCTTAAAACCAGCTTAATATAAAACAGTATGTTCTACACGCCATAGCATTATTTGATTTCCTTTTCGCTTTTATTGCTTTTGGAGTTTATAGGTAGGTCGTTCCTCATTGTGAGGCTGTCAAGTGGCGTGTCGGGCGTCACTACTTTATTAGACTATCGAGCGGCGCGGGATCACTTTACCTTCAATATTCAGTAATACTCTGCAGTGATTAAGCGCTTCATAATTTGAAAAAAATGAGTCGTTGCTTCATGCTGACCGCTGTCCGATGCTGCCCTCTCGAGGTGACCACCGTGCTACAACTGCACTTACTTTTACAAACGTTCATTTGGTTTGTGAGACCGATGAATCAAAAGTGGATGTGTGATTTCTAAATTTTAAAACTGCACTCTGTTTATTCGTTGCTTGCTTTATATGTAAGTTTATTTTTGCTAGCTTAATAAAAACTCTTTAATTAGACTTTGTTCCACAGTGCTTTGACATTTGTTTTTATTTGGGGAAAAAAATGTTTTTTTTTTGTCTTTTATTTTGTATTGTTTTCTTTTTAATTATCGTTATATTTTGTATGGTTTTATGTAGTTTTACTATTTTATATTTATGTATCTATATCTCGTGTTTATTAAACGCTTTAAACTGCCGTGTATCAAATGGTGACATTAGTAAAGCTTTTAATTTTTGCTCCTTTATTTATGTTTCTGGAATTTTTTTCGTTCCTTAGTATTATTTTGCATTGTTGCGTCACTTATATGCGCATGATTTCCATTTTTTTTTTTTTACATTTGGAAATAGTGCATAAAAAAAATCATTTCTCTAAGATAACGAATACACTGCATTGGCCTTCCATGTTTAGTTAAGGCAGAAATATGATTGAGTGTGTGGCATAGACTTAAAAAGGCGTAGTATCTAGCAACGTGTAATATGTTCAGGCTGTGGTAGTGGTATGGATGAGGTGGGGTATGTGGCACGGCGTGGTTGAAAGTGTGGTAGAGGGTGGGCAGGATGAAGAGCTGTATAGTATCAGTGGCGACATGCTCATAAAGCTTTGTTTGTAATACCTTTTCTCGCATCATCCATATACGCACAGCTTTTTATGGCGTAGGGGAGGAGAGACGGAACAAAGGGAAGTAATTGATTGCGTCGTAACAGTTTGAGAAGGAGAATGTTAGACTCGGAAATACCGTGCAGTGAGAAGTGCGTTTATAGCATCAGATTATTGTTCCTCTCGCCAAATTAAAACTAAAAATAAAAAGGTGAATAAAATTAAAGCAATTAGTGAGAAAACAAAAAAATAACAGTAAAATTTAAAACGAAAAAGAAAAGTGAAACAATTAAGGATAAAATTAATATCAAGAAATTAGAGGAAGATGATCATGCAGGGAAAAATGGAATAATTACACCAGAAAAAAATATTTTAATGGAATGAAGATAAGAGGTAAATTAGCTATAACATATGCAAACTGTTCATCGTGTAAGAACGTCACAAATGATGTCTTAGTTGCAGGAATTTAGGCATTTTGGGAAGGAATAAGATACGAACAAATTCCAGGACAGGAAACTGTTAATTTGCTAAAGAAAGTGAAGAATTAAGTCACGGAAGCACTTACATACTCGTATTACAAACCAATTTACTGACACCTTATAGCGAAGGGAGAGAAACACTGCTTGCATTACTGAATGAAATACACTCAAACAATGTTAAAGGAGCAGCAGCTGATATGGATTAAATTAGCAAAGAGCTTAATAAAACACACGCAAATAATATATATATATATATATATATATATATATATATATATATATATATATATATATATATATATATATATATATATATATATATATATATATATATATATATATAGGGAGAGAGAGAGAGGGAGACGAAATGGGATCAGGAACAATTGATATTAAATGAATTAGAACTGCTATCTATTCAGAAGTGATGAAGTATTTAAATGGTAGGATTATTGGTAAGTGAAATGACAATACAAGAGAGTGTATATGGGTATGGTAGAGATATCTTATTTGCACGTAAGAGAATGAATGACCTCCATTGAAATTCGAGGACCAATATGTTAGAGAAAGGATGAGAGAAGAAAGAGAGATTTAGAGCTTGTGAAGAGTGAATGCAAGGATAGAAATAAATAGTTTTTTTTGCAGTGTTCTTCCATTATAAAGTGTTCTTAGGGAGAGACGTTGGGTATAGTGGCATAGATAGAAAAATATAATAACCATAAGCAAATTGATATAAGTATATAAATAGATACATTGATATAATATGAGAGATATATGAATAAATAAATGAAATATATAAACAAGTAGACTGAGAGATAATCGCAGACGGTTAGATAGGTGTAAATAGATATATAGATATGCAAATATGCAGATAGGTATATAAATAGATAAACAGAGTACTTAAGAGATATAGGAAAGATGAAAATTGTTCTTATAAGAAATTGTTCTAAGATGTGTTGTTATTTAGCAGTTAATTTGCTAGCAAGACCAAACTATTGCTATACGGCAACAGAAAAGTAAGTGCTAAATTTGAAGTGAAGGTGGGAGTAGAGGGAGTTTTAAATATCTATGTACGTACATGGATTAATTAAAGAAAATGTGTGGACAAGGCTGTGGAAACGAAATCCATATCGGCCACAGGGGGTAAGGAAAAGAATTGATTTGATGAGCACCCATAGATATTGTGACATATTGGTTTTCCATAAGGTGTCAGACTATCAGACTATAGAGCATCTTGTATGTAAAGGAAGGTAAAGCCAGAGAGAGAGAGAGAGAGAGAGAGAGAGAGAGAGAGAGAGAGAGAGAGAGAGAGAGAGAGAGAGAGAGAGAGAGAGCGAAAGCGTTTAATGTAGTGAACTTCAGAATGGCATTTAGAAAATGAAGCACGTGCCGGAAAAAGGAAAAACCGAAGGATCGGTGGTTGACTTTTCAGAATAAAGTTATGCGTTACCTAACACATTTAAAGGCAGCGTCCGGTAAGCACTAGTAACGTTAAATACATTATATTGGAGAGAGATATCGGAGAAACAAATATGAATTGTGAGGCTGATACATTTGTAAAGGTCACATGGATTGGTAGGGATACTAAGACCAATCTCGAGGTAGTATTTTCTTTTCCATTCAGTTAGATACGGCTGTGAAATTGAGGCATCGAGGCAAGGAGATATGTGTACATTTAGAGCAGTAGCAGTGTTTGCCCTCAGAATGCTCTATAGTAAAAGAGGAATGGAAGATTATTGTAACAGGGAAGTGTATGGAGTTTTCGGAAGTTCGTTGCAAGTTGCAATCGTGTTATTCTAAGTGAAGACTTATTCTTACTGCAGGTAATATATTATACGGTATTGTATTTTCTAATTTTAATTCATCTAAGATTAATTACACCACTTTTCAAGATTGCTCATAATGTCACACAAATTCAATCAATGCCCTTAGAATGTTAAGCTCATCTCCATTAATCCTTATCTCCGTAAATCCTTCATCAATGTTAATCACATACAATAAAACCACAAACATTAGGTGCCAATTTCACAGCTGATGCATCTCAATATCAACTCAATGCTTGACTTCTATAAATGCCCATATAATGTATACACCACAATATATCATATGTAATTATCTCCTCAATATGATATATCTTAATGCATCAACTGTGGGAATTGCACTACACATACATAAAATCTTAATATAACATCCTAATAAATACACATCCTATATTTGTTTCCTCCTTTCACTTAAATGACATAAACATTGTCTTAGACTGCATTAACAACTATAGAGCTTTACTCACTAATACAAGAAAGAGTCTGTCCATGACTCAAATGTTTCTTCTCCTCCTCTCGGCCACTGCCTTCTGCTTTCTCCTCTCGTTTCTGCCAAGATTCTAGATCTTCTTGCTGGTTTCTGCTTATTTTAAATACTCAAGGTTTCGTACCTTTTCTCCACGCCCATTTTACCATCTACCATTCAGAGATCAGACATGTGGAGGTCCACGTGTGACAATGTAAGGACGAGAACACATACGAAGGTAATGTAGAAACAACCTTAAATGTAGAAACAACCTTAAACGTAGTATACACAACATTGCCTTACTGGTGTTTCATAGGCTCAACTTTTCCCTAGTCTCATAGCACGTTCACCATTGGTCTAAACATGAAATACTGCTTGTTCATTGGCCATTTAAAACCACCAATCCTGTTTAACTACACGTGGGGAAACACGTGTTGACTATACTACTCTCCAACGTCGTAACCAGAGTATTTTGTTTTGGGTGTTTGTTTGGGTCTGCGTACCATCTGATGCCTGGCTTCCCTCTCTCTTGTTTATGTTTTGCCTCTCACTCTCGTGTTCGCAGCAGGGTCCCTTTTACAATTCTCCCGTAGACGTAATTATTTACATCCTTGTGCCACTGCTGCATCACGCTATGTCCCACCAGGCTGTGGCATGCCAGGTTATGACATACCCCCATCCTTAGTAGCGCGTCCCGGCGCGAACTGCTAGTGGTGAGGGCATGCGTGATAAGCGGTGTCCTCTGGATTGAGCTGGCGTTGTGTGCTGACAGTCACCTGGGCTGGCGCAGCCTGTGCCAAGCCAAGGAGTGCACAGGGTCGGTAGATGCGGTAGGCCACCAGGCCGGCCGCGATGACCCCAATAGGCAACAGGATCCAGAGCCAGTCCTTCCAGTTGTGCCAGTCGAGTGCCGTAGGAGGGGACTGTTTCGCCAGCGGCTGCATATGTGCAATATATTTTGGGACAGACCAGGGCTCAAGACCAAAACTGTCGGGAATGCTGATATTAGTGGTATTCACAATAACAGAATGTTCCCAGGATGAGAAGGCAATGGGAGTAGTAAGGGATAAGGTTGAATAACCATAGGAGCTTCAGCAATATAATGAGAGGAAGCAGGGAGAGAAAATGTATCACTATGTATAGAACAACCCTGACTCACTTTCAGAAGGCCAGTACCATTAATAATGTGTCTAGTAGTAGGAATGGAGGAGTTGTTACAATTCACAGTAATATCTAGTGGTTTGCTTGTGGCATAATTCCACCCAGATGGCTGATCAACAAAAATAGGCTTGAAAGACTTCACAATCAGCGTGTTACATATATCAGAGACAGAAGGCTTGTGCAGAAAAATAGCAACCTCACAACAATCAGTGTTAGTGGAATATATAGGTTGGTTGGGAGGACATATCAATATATCATCAGACATCCTACAATCATCAAAATCATCAGTCAAAAAATTGATTTCTTGCCTTGTTAATCACTAAATATTTCCTTGAAGGTTGATGCATTAAAAAAGCATCTGATTTAGAAATAGGAAAGGGAAGGGAGGTCATCCTGAAGACATCAAAGGTGTCAGCTGGAATTCCTCGCAAAGGAACGAGTAAGTAGAAGCTCAAGTCATGTAATGCAGTCTTATGGATTACACGAATAGCAGCTCTGTGTAATCCTAAATATTCTGGTTTAGGAGGAAACAATAACTCATGTTTAACTGATATCTCATCTAAAAGTTGTAGTAAAATGCATTTGTCACAATATTAGGAGAAATATGGGTTTCCATCATACTTTGTAATCCTATCTTAAAATTAATATGATCAGCTGCAATGGATGTCAAGGCTAGCTGGACATGCAGTAAAATCTCCAGTGAAAGAATGGATTTTTCATTATTTTCTATATGTTTTTCCATCTTAGTCATAAGGGTCTTAGTAACACGGGTAGCAGTTTCTAGTTTTTCCAATGTTTGATGAACATTTGTTAGTTCATTGAGAGTGACATTGATAACATGGGAATGAACATTGAGGAGTTTTCTTTCCTCTTCTGTGAAGGAGTCTAACGATTGTAATCTTTTATGAATAATATCAACTTGATCTTGTGTAGCAGTCCCAAATAATGTGTTTGCAAAAGATCCTATAAAATTTATTGCCCCCCTTTTTTTTCTTCTAGGTTGAGGAATGTCATTGGCCACAATATGCATTAGGAAATCCTGCATTGAAGCATGCAAATTTTTTAATCTTTCTTGAAAAGCCAGGATATGCTGAGAAATCAAAGAGGTGAAACAAGTTACCGTGGGCCTCGCCCTTGGTGGTGTTGGTGGTAATTTCACTGTGCACTGACTCGCGAAATGTCCCCACTTGTGACATCTAAAGCATTCTATGGTTCTACAATTTTGAATGGTGTGGTTATTTCGCCCACACTTCTGACAATGTATATTTCTGACATTCTGAGGGCGATACATCGTGTGATCTGTAGTAACAGCATTCACTGTCACTGCGTTTACTGGGACAACCCTATTTTCTTTGCGTACTGCAGCGTCGTGTAGCTGAAGGCTGGGGTGTGACGCTACATATTTGAGAGCTTTTTTGTATACTAATAAAGGCTTTTTCATATCTGCATCAGCAAGGATATAAGAAAAATCCTTAGGCAAGGCATTCACAATGATGGAGACAAATATATCATTATATACTTCCTTACCTGTGGGTTTCATGCTTTCTAACTTTGCCACAATCCCTTCTACTCTGATATAGAGCTCTGTTATGGTTTCTCTGGGCTGTCGAGTTACTGATGACAATTCACTGATCAGGCTTGGAAGCGATCTATCCTCTGGATAAATATCAAGGAATGCTTTTCTCACATCATCCCAATCATTTTTATGTTGCGTTGCACAGTGTGTCATATGAGTATATGCACTGTCTAATGCATATTGCTTGGCCAACTCTATCCTCCCTTCGTCTGTCCAGTTTGTCATTGTTCTATTTTCTAAATCCTTTATCCATGCGTGAGCGCTGGCGATACATTTTACATTTGGTACCGACGGGCTTCTTTCTTCACCTCCACAAAAATATGGTAACCCAATTACCTTGGAAAAATTATCCCTTGCATTGTCAGTGATCGCTTCGGCAATTTCCCCCGTGCTGATGCAAGCCGGTTTGGGGGGGGAAAACGGAGATGTAGGGGGTGACTGCGCCATTCTAGAGGTTGTGACGGCTGGCTGCTGATTCGCTTTACCGTTAAGCGATACCGAGCGCTGACGTAATTTATGAACTATATGTTTCATCTACAATTAAGCAACATTAAAAAATTCTCAATATTTACTCGTTAACATCCGCTACATCCGTGACATCCAATGCACTTGATCGAAATTTTAATTGTCTTCACTCTCAACTATACGCCTGCAACGATTGCAATTGCAATAATATCAATAATATCCCACCGCTGCCACCAGTTTCGGAAGTTCGTTGCAAGTTGCAATCGTGTTATTCTAAGTGAAGACTTATTCTTACTGCAGGTAATATATTATACGGTATTGTATTTTCTAATTTTAATTCATCTAAGATTAATTACACCACTTTTCAAGATTGCTCATAATGTCACACAAATTCAATCAATGCCCTTAGAAATGTTAAGCTCATCTCCATTAATCCTTATCTCCGTAAATCCTTCATCAATGTTAATCACATACAATAAAACCACAAACATTAGGTGCCAATTTCACAGCTGATGCATCTCAATATCAACTCAATGCTTGACTTCTATAAATGCCCATATAATGTATACACCACAATATATCATATGTAATTATCTCCTCAATATTATATATCTTAATGCATCAACTGTGGGAATTGCACTACACATACATAAAATCTTAATATAACATCCTAATAAATACACATCCTATATTTGTTTCCTCCTTTCACTTAAATGACATAAACATTGTCTTAGACTGCATTAACAACTATAGAGCTTTACTCACTAATACAAGAAAGAGTCTGTCCATGACTCGAATGTTTCTTCTCCTCCTCTCGGCCACTGCCTTCTGCTTTCTCCTCTCGTTTCTGCCAAGATTCTCGATCTATCTTCTTGCTGGTTTCTGCTTATTTTAAATACTCAAGGTTTCGTACCTTTTCTCCACGCCCATTTTACCATCTACCATTCAGAGATCAGACATGTGGAGGTCCACGTGTGACAATGTAAGGACGAGAACACATACGAAGGTAATGTAGAAACAACCTTAAACGTAGTAGAAACAACCTTAAACGTAGTATACACAACATTGCCTTACTGGTGTTTCATAGGCTCAACTTTTCCCTAGTCTCATAGCACGTTCACCATTGGTCTAAACATGAAATACTGCTTGTTCATTGGCCATTTAAAACCACCCATCCTGTTCAACTACACGTGGGAAACACGTGTTGACTATACCACTCTCCAACGTCGTAACCAGAGTATTTTGTTTTGAGTGTTTGTTTGGGTCTGCGTAATATCTGATGTCTGGCTTCCCTCTCTTGTTTATGTTAGGCCTCTCACTCTCGTGTTCACAGCAGGGTCCCTTTACAATTCTCCCGTAGACGTAATTATTTACATCCTTGTGCCACTGCTGCATCACGCTATGTCCCACCAGGCTGTGGCATGCCAGGGTATGACAGAGTGATGGAAATGTGGAAGGGGACTTTGAGAGTGAATAGTTCAGCTGCAATATAGAGAAGGAGTAGGAGGAGGAGTAGCAAGAGGGGGAAAAGGAGGAGGAGAAAGAAGATGTGGCCGAAGAGGAAGACGAGGAAGAATAAGAGGGGCAGGACAATGCAATGGTATATATATATATATATATATATATATATATATATATATATATATATATATATATATATATATATATATATATATATATATATATATATACATATATATAAATGTATGAACGTATCCCACAATAAATGAACGCTGATTGCTCAAGAAAATGTTCAAGTGAAATAAAGGAAGAGAGAGAGAGAGAGAGAGAGAGAGAGAGAGAGAGAGAGAGAGAGAGAGAGAGAGAGAGAGAGAGAGAGAGAGAGAGAGAGAGAGAGAAAGATAGGGTGATATCTTTTTCTGTGTAGGGAAATTCTGAAAAAGTGTGAAGGGGAGCAGCTGAAAAGTGTAGCGCGGTACGAATGGAAGAGTTACGCGGGTAAAGAGTATTGTTGTGAGGATTATTGTTTGCAGGGAATGACCAGTGACTGGCATAATGATGATGATGATGATGATGATGATGATGATGATGATGATGATGATGATGATGATGGTGGTGATGATTTTGGTGATGGTGATGAAAGTATTATTTAAGATGCACTGCAGCATTATCCAAAACTATGGAAGATATGTTATAGTTATTTTCATCAGTAAATATCATGCAGAACGATATGTATATGTTGTGAGATTAACATGTTTCCGCTTCAGTAAATT